>NC_133155.1:33171642-33524788 GCF_048418815.1 Hemitrygon akajei
ACTGAAATTAACTCCTGGCATCTCCAGACAGAACTACCCTAAAGACGGCCACATCCAGCCATAAACACGAGGCTTTAGCAGGAACCCGGGGCCTCGCAGTATCCACTGAACATCCCTGATAACCACTTTAAATCCAGTGACGAACTTCACCAGTTTAAGACACAAACCCAAATCACCACCACCTACCTCCTCCCCAGTGGTACAGTTTTAGAAATATAGAAACATAAAAAACCTACAGCATAATACAGGCCCTTCGGCCCACAGAGTTGTGCTGAACATGTCCCTACCTTAGAAATTACTAGGCTTACCCATAGCCCTCTATTTTTCTAAGCTCCATGTACCTATCTAAAAGTCTCTTAGAAGACCCTATCGTATCCTCCTCCACCACCATTGCCGGCAGCCCATTCCACACACTCACCACTCTCTGTGTAAAAAACTTACCCCTGACATCTCCTCTGTAGCTACTTCCAAGCACCTAAAAACTATGCCCTCTCATGCTAGCCATTTCAGCCTTGGGAAGATGCCTCTGACTATCCACACGATCAATGCCTCTCATCTTATACACCTCTATCAGGTCACCTCTCATCCTCCGTCGCTCCAAGGAGAAAAGGTCAAGTTCACTCAACCTGTTCTCATAAGGCATGCTCCCCAATCCAGGCAACATCCTTGTAAATCTCCTCTGCACCCTTTCTATGGTTTCCACATCCTTCCTGTAGTGAGGTGCCAGAACTGAGCACAGTACTCCAAGTGGGGTCTGACCAGGGTCCTATATAGCTGTAACATTACCTCTTGGCTCTTGAACTCAATCCCACGGTTGATGAAGGCCAATACACTATATGCCTTCTTAACCACAGAGTCAACCTGCGCAGCAGCTTTGAGCGTCCGATGGACTCGGACCCCAAGATCTCTCTGATCCTCCAACACTGCCGAGAGTCTTACCTTCAATACTATATTCTGCCATCATATTTGACCTACCAAAATGAACCACCTCACACTTATCTGGGTTGAACTCTCCAAATGTTCATAAATCCTGACTCTCAGGATCCTCATCTACTTACCAATCACTGAAGTAAGACTCACTGGTCTATAATTTCCTGGGCTATCTCTACTCCCTTTCTTGAATAAGGGAATAACATCCACTACCCTCCAATCCTCTGGGATCTCTCCAGTCCCCATTGGTGATGCAAAGATCATTGCCAGAGGCTCAGCAATCTCCTCCCTTGCCTCCCACAGTAGCCTGGGGTACATCTCGCCTGGTCCTGGTTATTTATCTAACTTGATAAAAGCTCCAGCACATCCTCTTTTTTAATATCTACATGCTCAAGCTTTTCAATCCGCTGTAAGTCATCCCTACAATCGCAAAGGTCCTTTCCATAGTGAATACTGAAGCAAAGTATTCATTAAGTACCTCTGCTATCTCCTCCGGTTCCATACACACTTTCCCACTGACACACTTGATTGGTCCTATTCTCTCACATCTTATCCTCTTGCTCATTACATACTTGTAGAATGCCTTGGGGTTTTCCTTAATCCTGCTCACCAAGGCCTTCTCATGGTCACCTCTGGCTCTCCTAATTACATTCTTAAGCTCCTTCCTGCTAGCCTTATAATTTTCTAGATCTCTGTCATTACCTAGTTTTTTGAACCTTTCGTAAGCTTTTCTTGACTTGATTTTCAACAGCCTTTGTACACCACATTTCCTCTACCCTACCATCCTTTCCTTGTCTCATCGGAACGTACCTATGCAGAACACCATACAAATATCCCCTGACCATTTGCCACATTTCTTCCGTACATTTCTCTAAGAATACCTGTTCCCAATTTATGCTTCCAAGTTCCTGCCTGATAGCTTCATATTTCCCCTTACCCCAATTAAATGTTTCCCTAACTTGTCTGTTCCTATCCCTTTCCAATGTTATGGTAAAGGAGATAGAGTTGTGATCACTATCTCCAAAATGCTCTCCCACTGAGAAATCTTACACCTGACCAGGTTCATTTCCCAATACCAGATCAAATAGAGCCTCTCCTCTTGTAGGCTATTCCACATATTGTGTCAAGAAACCTTCCTGAACACTAACAAACTCCACTCCATCTAAACCGCTCACTCTAGGGAGATGCCAATCAAGATTAGGGAAATTAAAATCTCCCATCACGCCAACCCTGTTATTATTACACCTTTCCAGAATCTGTCTCCCTATCTGCTCCTCGATGTCCCTGTTACTATTGTGTGGTCTATGAAAAACACCCAGTAGAGTTACTGGCCCCTTCCTGTTCCTAACTTCCACCCACAGAGACTCAGTAGACAATCCCTCTATGACTTAGTCTTTTACTAAGTCTGTGACACTATCTCTGATCAACAGTGCCACGTCCCCACCTCTTTTGCCTCTGTCCCTGTCCTTTCTGAAACATCTAAAGCTTGGCACTCTAAGTAGCTATTCCTTCCCCTGAGCCATCTAAGTCTCTTTAATGGCCACAACATCATAGCTCCAAGTACCAATCCACGCTCTAAGCTCATCCGCTTTGTTCATGAAACCCTTTGCACTAAAATAGACACATCTCAAATCATTAGTCTGAGCGTATCCCTTCCCTATCACCTGCCTATCCTCCCTCTCACACTGTCTCCAAGCTTTTTTGATTTATGAGCCAACCGCCTCTTCCTCTGTCTCTTCAGTTTCGCTCCCACCCCTCAGCAATTCTAGTTTAAACTCTCCTCACCAGGATATTGGTCTCCCTGGGATTCAAGTGCAACCTGTCCTTTTTGTACAGGTCACAACTGCACCAAAAGAGGTCCCAACGATCCAGAAATCTGAATCCCTGCCCATGCTCCAATCCCTCAGCCATGCATTTATCCTCCACCTCACTCTATTCCTATATTCACTGAAATGTGGCACAGGCCTGAGATTACTACTTTTGAGGTCCTGCTTCTCAACTTCCTTCCTCTTAATCTTCCATGTTCCAAGGAATAAAGTCCTAACCTATTCAAACTTTTTCTTAAAACTGAGGTCCTCCAGACCTGGCAACATGCTTGTCTGAGATACCGAAGTATTTGTCTGTGAGCTGTAGTTTGATGGACTCTTTGGGGCTTCTACTACTGATCGCATGGTGGTGGTGGGGGGGTGGTTGGAATGACTGGGGGTGGGGGGACTGTCGATGCTGTTTGCTGCTGCTTGTGTGAAGTGTGGGGGGGAGGAGGAGCTTCAGGACTTCTGTGGGGTTTCTTTGTTTCGGGAGGTCCATGAAGAGTATGAAGTTCAGATTGTGGGGTTTCTTTGTTTCGGGATGTCCATGAAGAGTATGAAGTTCAGATTGTGGGGTTTCTTTGTTTCGGACTGTCTGTGAAGAGTATGAACTTCAGATTGTGGGGTTTCTTTGTTTCAGACTGTCTGTGAAGAGTATGAAGTTCAGATTGTGGGGTTTCTTTGTTTCGGACTGTCTGTGAAGAGTATGAAATTCAGATTGTGAGGTTTCTTTGTTTCAGGAGGTCTGTGAAGAGTATGAAGTTCAGTTGTGGGGTTTCTTTGTTTCAGGAGGTCTTGAAGAGAATGAAGTTCAGATTGTGGGGTTTCTTTGTTTTGGGAGGTCTGTGAAGAGTACGAAGTTCAGATTGTGGGGTTTCTTTGTTTCGGGATGTCCATGAAGAGTATGAAGTTCAGATTGTGGGGTTTCTTTGTTTCGAGAGGTCTGTGAAGAGTATGAAGTTCAGTTGTGGGGTTTCTTTGTTTCGGACTGTCTGTGAAGAGTATGAAGTTCAGATTGTGGGGTTTCTTTGTTTCGGGAGGTCTGTGAAGAGTACGAAGTTCAGATTGTGGGGTTTCTTTGTTTCGGGAGGTCTGTGAAGAGTATGAAGTTCAGATTGTGGAGTTTCATTGTTTTGGACTGTCTGTGAAGAGTATGAAGTTCAGTTGTGGGGTTTCTTTGTTTCGAGAGGTCTGTGAAGAGTATGAAGTTCAGTTGTGGGGTTTCTTTGTTTCGAGAGGTCTGTGAAGATTATGAAGTTCAGTTGTGGGGTTTCTTTGTTTCGGACTGTCTGTGAAGAATATGAACTTCAGATTGTGGGGTTTCTTTGTTTTAGGAGGTCTGTGAAGAGTATGAAGTTCAGTTGTGGGGTTTCTTTGTTTCAGGAGGTCTGTGAAGAGTATGAAGTTCAGATTGTGGGGTTTCTTTGTTTCGGGATGTCCATGAAGAGTATGAAGTTCAGATTGTGGGGTTTCTTTGTTTCGGACTGTCTGTGAAGAGTATGAAGTTCAGATTGTGGGGTTTCTTTGTTTCGGGAGGTCTGTGAAGAGTACGAAGTTCAGATTGTGGGGTTTCTTTGTTTCGGACTGTCCGTGAAGAGTATGAAGTTCAGATTGTGGAGTTTCTTTGTTTTGGACTGTCTGTGAAGATTATGAAGTTCAGTTGTGGGGTTTCTTTGTTTTGAGAGGTCTGTGAAGAGTATGAAGTTCAGATTGTGGGGTTTCTTTGTTTTAGGAGGTCTGTGAAGAGTATGAAGTTCAGATTGTGAGGTTTCTTTGTTTCGAGAGGTCTGTGAAGATTATGAAGTTCAGTTGTGGGGTTTCTTTGTTTCGGACTGTCTGTGAAGAATATGAACTTCAGATTGTGGGGTTTCTTTGTTTTAGGAGGTCTGTGAAGAGTATGAAGTTCAGTTGTGGGGTTTCTTTGTTTCAGGAGGTCTGTGAAGAGTATGAAGTTCAGATTGTGGGGTTTCTTTGTTTCGGGATGTCCATGAAGAGTATGAAGTTCAGATTGTGGGGTTTCTTTGTTTCGGACTGTCTGTGAAGAGTATGAAGTTCAGATTGTGGGGTTTCTTTGTTTCGGGAGGTCTGTGAAGAGTACGAAGTTCAGATTGTGGGGTTTCTTTGTTTTGGACTGTCTGTGAAGATTATGAAGTTCAGTTGTGGGGTTTCTTTGTTTTGAGAGGTCTGTGAAGAGTATGAAGTTCAGATTGTGAGGTTTCTTTGTTTCGGGCTGTCTGTGAAGAGTATGAAGTTCAGTTGTGGGATTTCTTTGTTTCAGGAGGTCTGTGAAGAGTATGAAGTTCAGTTGTGGGGTTTCTTTGGTTCGGACTGTCTGTGAAGAGTATGGAGTTCAGATTGTGGGGTTTCTTTGTTTCGGACTGTCTGTGAAGAGTATGAAGTTCAGTTGTGGTCTGCTTTGGGGACCTCCTTCCTTTTCCTACCTATGTCATTGGTACCAATATGTATCACAACTTCTGGCTGTTCTCCTTCCCACTTCAGGATATTGTGGATGCGATCAGAAACATACCGGACCCTGGCACCTGGAAGGCAAACTAACATCTACATTTCTTTCCTGCGTCCACAGAGTCACCTGTCTGACCCCCTAACTATAGAGTCCCCTATCACTGCTGCCATCCTCTTCCTTTCCCTACCCTACTGAGACACAGGGCCTGACTCTGTGCCAGAGGCAGGGGCACTGTTGTTTCCCTCAGGTAGGCTGTCCCCCCCAACAGTACTCAAACAGGAATACATATTGTTAAGGGGAACAACCACAGGGGGCTCTCTAGTATCTGCATCTTGCCCTTCTCTCTCCTGAATCTTACCCACTTATCTGTCTCCCGAGGCCCCGGTGTGATTACTTGCCTACAGCTCCTCTCTATCACCTCCTCACTTTCCCTGACCAGACAAAGGTCATTGAGCTGCATCTCCAGTTCCCTAACACGGTCCCTTAGGAGCTGCAGCTCGACACACCTGGCGCAGATGTGGCCATCCGGGAGGCTGGGAGACTCCCAGACATCCCACATCTGATGCCCAGTATAGAGCACCGGCCCCCGACACCCCAAAGCCTGCACGATGGTGTAGAGTGTGTGAAGAATCCGGGCGACAGAATTGCAGGAAGGAATGGAATAACAGTAGGACAATTTGTTCCTTTTCTGAAGGTGATTTATTCAGTGATGATGACATCACAGGAATAAAATATTACAGTACTTCATGGTGCACTTTATTGACAACTCAAATTATAACATGATCATCTCTATCCAAAATACACCTAAGCCTGTGAGGTGACCAATGGTCCTGGAAATCCCTCTGTACCCATCCCTGTGGATAACGTGCACTCCTTCTATAGGGACACACAGGTACGAATGTAACCCCAGAAGGGCAGCAGGCACAGTACCGTTAGTGTAAGTAGGTAATCAATGGTCAGTATGAATTCTGTGGGCTGAATGGCCTGTTTGCGTGCTGTATGGCAGTGAGGCACGCGTGTTCCCTTGGCCTTTTACACTCACAACCTCCTTTCTCCCCTGGTTGATTCTCTGGGGATTGACAGGCTTTCCGGAGCAGATTGTTATCATCTCGCAGTGATTATTTTCTTGCCCTTTTTTTCCTGTTCCCACCAGTCCCCTGCTTCCCACTTGGTCTCACGAGGACGGTGAGCATGGGAACTGGTGGGCTCCTACTGTAGTTGTTCTCGGCAGTGATTCCGGACAGGCATGAGGTTGCCACTGTAATGGCACTGTTCAGGAAAGGTTGTCAGCATAAACTGGGCAGGCTGGCCAGTTCAATTTAGAGATAATAACCTTCTGTGGCTGACAAGTGAAGTCAGGGCCAAAGTAAAAGCAAAAGAGAGGGCATACAAGGAAGCCAGAGCTAGTGGGAAGATAGAGGATTGGGAAGCTTTTAAAAACTTGCAGAAGGAAACTAAGAAGGTCATTAGGAAGGAAAAAATGAATTATAAAAGGAAGCCGGCAACTAATATCAAAGAAGATACCTAAAGCTTTTTTAAGTATATAAAGGGTGAAGGAGAGTTGAGGGTGGATACTGTATAGGACGAATAGAAAATGACGCTGGAGATATTGTAATGAGAGACACGGAGATGGCAGAAGAATGAATGCGTATTTTGCATCAATCTTCACGGTGGAAGACATCTGCAGTATACCGGACATTCAAGAGTGTCAGGGAAGTGAAGTAGGTGCAGTGAAAATTACGACTGAGAAGGTGCCCAGGAAGGTTAATGGTCTGAGGGTGGATAAGTTTCCTGGACCTGATGGAATGCATCTGAAGGAAGTAGCTGGAGAGATTGCAAAGGCATTAACACTGATCTTTCAAGAATCAATAGATTTTACCGGATGACTGGAAAATTGCAAATGTTACTCCACTATTTAAGGAGGGTGGGAGGCAGCAGAAAGAAACTATAGACCTGTTAGCCTGACATCACAACATCAGGAAGTTGCTGGAATCGATTGTTAGGGATGAAATTATGAATACCTGGAGGCACATGACAAGTTAGGCCAAAGCCAGCATGGTTTCCTGAAAGGAAAATACAGCCTGTCTAACCTACTGCAGTTTTTTAAGGAAATTATGAGCAGGGTAGACAAAGGAGATGCAGTAGACGTGGTGTACTTGGAGTTTCAGAAGGCCTTTGACAAGGTGCCGCTCATGAGGCTGCTTAGCAAGATAACAGCCCATGGAATTACAGGGAGTTACTAGCATGGGTGGAGCACTGGCTGATTGGCAGAAAACAGAGAGTGGAATTAAAAGGCTGGCTGGCTGCTGGTTACCAGTGGAGTTTCACAGGGGTCAGTGTTGGGACCGCTGCTTTTTACAATGTATGTCAGTGATTTGGACTGGGATTAATGGATTTTTGGCTAAATTTGCTGATGATACAAAGATAGGCGGAGGAGTGAGTAGTGTTGAGGAAACAGAGAGCCTGCAGAGAGACTTAGATAGTTTAGGGGAATAGGCAAAGAAGTGGCAAATGAAATACAATTTTGGAAAGTGTATGGTCATGCACTTTGGTGGAAGAAATAAATGGGCAGACTATTATTTAGATGGGGAGAGAATTTAAAATGCAAAGGGACTTGGGAGTCCTTGTACAGGATACCTTAAAGGTTAACCTCCAGGTTGATTTGGTGGTGAAGAAGACGAATGCAATGTTGGCATTCATTTCTAGAGGTATAGAATATAAGAGCAGGGATGTGATGTTGAAGCTCTATAAGGCACTCATGAGACAACACTTGGAGTATTGTGTGCAGTTTTGGGCTCCTTAAGTTTGGAAGGATATACTGATATTGGAGAGGGTTCAGAGGAGATTCACAAGAATGATTCCAGGAATGGAAGGGTTACCGTATGAGGAATGTCTGGCAGCTCTTGGGCTGTATTCCCTGGAGTTCAGGAGAATGGGGAGGGGGAAATCTCATAGAAACATTCCGAATGTTAAAAGGCCTGAACTGATTAGATATGGAAAAGTTATTTCCCATGGTAGTGGAGTCTAGGACAAGCGGGCATGACTTCAGGATTGAATGATGTCCATTTAGAACAGAGATGCGGAGAAATTAATTTAGTCAGAAGGTGGTCAATCTGTGGAATTTGTTGCCACGATCGGCTGTGGAGGCCAAGTCATTGTGTGCATTTAAAGTAGAGATAGATAGGGTTTGGATTAGCCATGGCATCAAAGGGTATGGGGAGAAGGCAGTGGAGTGGGGATGAATTGGATCAGCCCACGATTGAAGGATTTTTACTCAGAGAGTGGTTGGTGTGTGGACTACATTGCCTGAGTCAGTGGTGGAGGCAGATACACTAGTGAAGTTTAAGAGACTACTAGACAGGTATATGGAGGAATTTAAGGTGGGGGGTTTATATGGGAGGCAGGGTTTAAGGGTTGACACAACATTGTGGGCCAAAGGGTCTGTACTGTGCTGTACTATTCTATGTTCTATGTTCTATGAATGGCAGAGCAGACTTGAAGGGCCAAATGGCCTACTTCTGCTCCTATATCTTATGGTTTTATGTGGTCTGGAATGGTCCTGAGGCGAGGAAACTGAGTTTGACCCTGACCCTGATCTCTACAGTCAAAGGGTCTAGGCATACACGTGAGGCTGTATTTGAGGACATAGAATGTCACAGCTCTGGATGAATGCATTCTCAGTATTGGCCCACTTCTGGAGAAATGGAGTGAGCCAAACACTATTGTTGTGGGTAATTAGGTCCATCACTTTTCAAAACAATGAAGCTGAACACCTCACTCTGGATGGGTTCCATGTGCTGGTGTTTTACGCTGGGGAGAACAATGCAGGGTGACTTGTAGACATGGGTGTGAATTCTGCAGTCCCCACGAAGACATGTGCAGCTTTGCTCAACTCTCTGTTAATCCAATTTACGTAAGAGTTCAGATCCAAATGGCTCCGCAAGTTGATAGGGCAGTTAAGAATGCATATGGTGTGTTGGCCTTCATTACTCATTTCAAGAGCCATGAGGTAATGTTGCAGCTCTGCAAAACTCTGGTTAGACCACACTTGGAAATTATATTCAGTTCTGGTCAACTTTTTGATTGGAGGGATGTGGAAGCTTTAGAGAGCATGGAAATTTAGCAAGATTTAACGGGGTGTTGCCTAGCTGAGAAAGTATGTCTTATGAGGATAGATTGAGCAGGCTCGGGCTTTCCTCTCTAGAGCACAGAAGGATGAGAGGTGACTTGATAGAGGGGACAATGTGGTAACGGGCATGGATTGAATGGATTCTTACTGCCCATTACACAGATGCCATGTAGGACAGCAATGAAGATCCTCCATCTCTGGTGGTGGTCAGGGCTTCCTTCATCATGTCAGTAGCTTCCTCTCAGTTTTCACTACTGTCAGTCACACGTGTCCCAGGAGGAGACTAAGGAAACCGTCACACTGAGATGTAGAAGGATCTTTCCAGGCTCCTTCCATAAAAATTTGTTTTACCAATCGGGGTATTTATCCCTGAGCTGAACCCCTTGAACCTGGAGAACCACACTGACCCTTTAACCTGTTTGGCATGGGTGACCCTACCTAGAGCCAAAGCATAAATCCCTGACTCCAGCCAGCATCACTCTCTGGGTCAGTGAGGCACCCAAGCCTACAAAGCATAACAAAGTTGCAGCCCTCTTGATGGATTGAGTGGGAAGCTAGAGACTTATTCCCAGGGCAGAAATGGCTAATTCAGGAGGGTCTAACTTTAAGGTGATTGGAGAAAAGTATAAGGGGATTGTCAGAGGTAAGCTTTTGCACACAGAGACTGATAGCTGTGCAGAACTCGCTGCCAGGGTGGGGTGGAGGCAGAGATATTAGGGACAGTTAAACTCTTAGATAGGCACGTGGATGATAGAAAAATGGAGGGCTATGTGGGAGGTCAATCTTGGAGTAATTTAAAAGTCTGGCACAACTTTGTGTGCTGGAGGTCCTATACTCTGCTGTAATGTTCTATGCTCCATGTTCTAACGATCCACTTCGAAGACTGTTCCTTGACCAAGTACCCTCAGGGTTGTCCTCTCCCTTTTCTATCTGCTCCGCTATGGACCGAAAGGTTGCCAGCCTCTGCTTTGAGCGCAGTGAATGACTTTGTTTCCATAGCACCCTCGCCCTGCTCCCCAGGAGACAGATTCCACCTCCTTCACCTTAAACATACTGAAGCTTGGACCCCAGGTTCTGTCTCCCACAGCAGCACGAATTTGGAATATCCCCTGTCAGGGCCCCATCTTTAATAACTCAAAATAGTCAATTGTCGTTCTTCTAAAGATCCAGCCTACACAGCCAACTCTTTATTGCAGGAATCAGCTCAGTCAACCTGTAGGTATAAATAAGGGGAACAGAACTCTTCACGGTACCCCAGGGCCAGTCTCTGTGAGCCGCATGGCAAAGGCTTCCTTGTTACAGCATTGCAAACCAGGATCAGGCTTATCGCCTCTCATAGATGCCTGGAAAGCTGTGTTTTTTGTGGTAGCGGTTCAGCGCAGCACAAAAAATTACTCTGAGTTACTACAAATAAATAAATAGATAAATAGTGCGGAAGAGAAACTGTTCACGGGCCATTCAAAAACCTGATAGAGTCACAGACTCAGAAAATTACAGCACAGAAGCAGGCTCTTTGGCTCATCTAGTCTCGTGCCGAACAAATTTAAACTGCCTAGTCCCATCGATCTGCACCCAGATCATAGCCATCCACACCCCGTCATCCATGTACCTGTCCAAACTTCTCTCAAACATTGAAATCGAGCTTGCATGCACCACCTGCGCTGACAGCTCATTCTACACCTTTGTGTCCCTCCTTTCATGTTCCCCTTGAACTTTTCACCTTTCATCCTTAACCCATGACCTTTAGTTGTAACCTAACCTTAGTGGAAAAAAGCCTGCTTGCATTTACGCTAACTATACCCCTCATAATTCTGTACAGCTCTATCAAATCTTCCCTCCATCTTCCATGTTCCAAGTTATAAAGCTCTGACCCATTCAATCTTTCCTTATAACTCAGGTCCTGGCAACATTCTCGATAGCGGAGGGGGCAAAGCTGTTCCTAAGAATTTGAATGTGGGTCTTCAGACTCCTGTGCCACCAGATGGTGAGGGCTCTTACTGATGGATGCTGGCTTCTCGAGGCACTGCTTTTGTAGATGTTCTTGATGGTGGGGTGGAGTTGTGCCTGTGATTGGGGCTGGCTGAGTCTACAACTCCCTTTCAATCCTGCACATTGATGTCTCCAAACCAGAGAGTGATGCCACCAGCCAGGTGTTCTCCACAATACATCTGTAGAAATTGGCTAGAGTATTAGAAGTCATGCTAAATCTCCTAATGAAGCAGAACCAATTTTGTGATTGCCTGAATATGTCGGGCCCAGGAGAGATCCTCTGAGATGCTGAAACCCTTCAATGTATGTTCTCCCAACATCCACTTCCTGAAGTCCATATTCAGCTCCTTGGTCCTGCTGACATTAAGTGCAAGGTTGTTGTTTCAATACCACTCGACCAGCTGACCTATCTCAGTCCTGTGCACCTCCTCTCACCATCCTCTTCTCCACTTACTTTCTAACCTTTCATCCGAGTCATTACCACAGGCTGAGGACTCAGCATCAATCCCATCTACCTACAACTTTCTGACCTGTAAAGTACCCTTTCATCTGCCTCCCTTTTCTGTGTTTGCCACAGGCTGCTCCATGCCAATATCTGACTCCCCATTCCTTGTCTTGGGACCTTGGTAAATGATAAATTGGTTTATTATTGTCACACCACCCGAAGTGCAGTGAAAAGCTTTGTTTTGCGTACCATTTGTGTAGGTTATGTAAGCTGAGGTAGTACAAGGGAAAAGGCAATAAGAGAACCCAGAATATAATTTATAGTTGCAGAGAAAGGGCAGTGCAGATCAGCAATAAGGTGCAAGGTCAGAGCAAGGTAGATTGTGAGGTCAAGAGCTCATCTTTTTCTACTCAGGGTCCATTCTTATACACTGGGGTAGAAGCTGTCCTTGAGCTTGGTGTTACGTGCTTTCAGGCTTTTGTATCTTCTGCCTGACGGGTGGAGGGCATGAAAAAGAGAGAATAACTCAGGTGGTTGGGATCTTTGATTACATTAGCTGCCTTACAGATCGGATACCATAGTGTCTATTAGGAGACTCTTAGAGAAGTAGAGGGTGATGCAGTAGGGTAATTTTAGGCAGTTTCTAGAGTAGGCTACGTGGTCGGCACACGGCAATAGGCTGTAGGGTTCGATGTTCTATATTCTAAAGTTCAGATTTACCTTGTCAGCAACTTAAATTTTGTTTGGGGAGAGTTGTTTGGAGCTGATGTAGAAAGGGTTTAGAATCAGATTCAGAATCAGGTTTGTTAACCCCGGACCCTTGCTGTGAAATTGGTTGTTTTGTGGTGGCAGTCCGACAAGTCGCAAACACAAATAAATGAATAAACAGTGCGGAGAGAAGAACTGGGAGGTAGCTTCGTGGGGTCACGGACTGTACAGAAACCTACAGGTAGAGGGGAAGAAGCTGTTCCTAAAACACCGAGTGTGTGTCTTCAGCGCAAAGTCTTTGATGCTGAGGGTCTTTAATGATGGATACCGTCTGCTGCCTTTTGCTGCAGCTGCAGGTGTGTAGCCTAGTTGGGGGAGGATCTGTTGGGTACTTATTCCAAGCTGAATAGTTTCACAGTTACTGCACCAGTATCAGGTCATGGGCAAGAGAATTTTTGGGTTTAGTATTGATGCTGGAGAATTGGAAGGAGAAGCAGGAAAACAGGAGATAGCGTGCATGTAATCAGCAAGGATGCATGCCAACATTCTACGATTAACAGTGGCTGTATCTCCCACAGACTTCCACTGCCTGATACAAGGTCTCAGCCTTGACAGACAAAGATATGAGGAACAGAAACAATCTCTCCAATAATCAGCTCAGTTAATTTTTACCAAGTAACAGAATTCTGCTGGACGTGGCCTCGGTTTTTGTTTTTCATTCTCTGCAGCTGCTCCTTTCAATGGTTCTTGTAGATGGCAGGTTTTTGCTTGGATTTACAGCCTGACTGAACACCTCCTCAAATTCCCTCTGTTCTTCATAACCCCAATCAAACCCCATAGATCCCACCACACCGGAGTTAGCCGGCTGCTCCTGTGCCCGCATGGGTTTCCCCAGCCCTGGAGGCTCCGGTATTCTCCCACATCCCAAAGATGTGTAGCTATCATGGGGGAGAAGAGTAATCCAGGCAAGAGTGTTACCCGCTGGAGGGTGAGATTATGCAAGGGTTTAGCTCCAGATGACCGAGAGTGACGTTAAAGGCCGTACACAGAACATAAAATGTACAGGCCTTTCAACTCATGATATTATGCTGACTTTTTAACCGACTCTATGATCAATCTAACCTTTCCGTCTGACATAACCCTCCATTTTTTCTACCAACCATGCGTCTATCTAATAGTTTCTTAAAAGTTTCCAACACATCTGCCTTGAAAACCACCCCTGGCAGGGCACTCTACACACCCATGACTCTTTATGTAAAAAACTTTCCTCTGACGTTCTAAACATTTCTCCAAACACCATAAAATTACATGTCCCTTCATATTAGCTACTTCTGCCCTGGAAGTAAATATCAGGCTATCTACGTGATCTATGCCTCATCATCTTGTACCTCTATCAAGTCACCTCTCAATTTCCCTCTCTCCAAAGAGAAAAGTCCTCTTCTCATATGACAATCTACTGATAGGCACAATGGATGACATGACATCGTTAGGCAGGGGAAGACTGTGGCAAGCCCAGTTCTTAATCACAGATCATTCATTGCTTGGGATCATCAGTCTTTTCCTCCAGCTGTCAAATAGAGACCTGCTCCAATTTACCCCTTGTGAGCTTTGATGGGTGAGATCTCAACTTCCATTGCATTTCAAGCAAAAGCAATGCTCGCTTCCTCCATGGTTTTGTGGACCAATATTTCACAGGGTCTACGGTGGTCTCAAAGCATCTTAGCAACTTGTCGATTCTGTGGGTGGCTGAGCACTTGCTCTGGGAACTGGCAGCAACTCAGTGCCTGGAAAACTCTGGCGCTCGGACTGTGTGGCAACACTTGCGAGCTGCCCCCCACTTGGCTGCTAACACGAACAGCAGAGTTCAAAAGGACGCATGATAACTGAAACCTGATTCTCGAAAAACTTGAATCTTGAACTGTGTGTGCACGTAGATAATGATACTGTGTATCTATGATTGTAATGCCCACCGAGCAGTATTGAAATGCCCCCACGATAAAAATACACAGCAAACAACCAATGAACCACAACAAGTTGAGAAATATTCTTCATAAAAGTTTATTGCCATAAATAAGTTTTTGATCAGAGTGAGGTACTCATTTTGTAATTAAATGAAACTGGTTAGAAGCTGATTAGATTGCCCTTCTACTACATATAATATGGGTAATTAACTCTGGTTGCAAGAAGGCATTGCATTATTCATAATTAAACTCCTTGACAACTACACGGTGATTGGACAAACTTCTCCCTAATTCTGTTACGATCAATGTGTCCTGTGCCAAAGGTATTCACAGCACACAGTGGCAGGCATGCATCTCATGCAGATGCTGTCTGTGAGACAAAATGCATAACCCCTTGGTGACATGCAGATTCTATGTACGATTAGTGTGGTGATATTCTACACCAGGCTCACACACCCTACGTTCCAGCCCAGCTTAACGTAAGGTCCTCTGAGAGAACCAAGCTCGGTAGACCTGGATGAATGAGGTATGCATGGCAATACCTGGCTTACTAATGGTTATTAATCAGCAATCAATAATGATATAATAATACGCTTTAAAAAAAAGAAGAAATTGAGAAGTTGCTGAAGGTAAATTTCTCATGGGTTTTAGGGTCCTGCCCAATGCTATTTCTGGGCGATGGGATTGGTTAAGCATGCAGTGACATCATTGTGATAAAAGTGTCAACAATAAACAGTGAGTAATTGATCTTAATTTTACCCCTTCAGGGTGACAGTGGAAGGCTGGATGTGTGTGGGGGGAGGGGGTGGTGGTGTGCCAGAGCCTGGCAGTCTGGAGCATTTGTCATTCTCAGGAGCTGTGCCCCGGATGGGGGCGGAATGAGCGACCAGCGAACGCTGCTGTGGGACACAGACTGAGCCAGGTAGTCACATTCCATGCGGTTGCTTTTGGCAATGTAGGTGGGAGTCAAGGAGAGGGGCCGGATATCCCGCGAATGTGCCTTTGCAAAGTTTTGCCTCCAGTACTCGCCTGCCACGTCTGTCACAGCTACGAAAGAACATTGAATGGCAAAGTGTGAGACACTGAACCTAATCACTGACCTACTGCTGGAAGTTAATTAACTGTTAAAGCTATTGATTGCCCATCCAGGCTGGATGTAATTTCCTGTAGTTTTGTGTAATCAAACTATATCAGATAAGTCCGGTTTATTCAGTGATGAAATGCCTCTATCAGTGTTCTTATCCTAGACTCATCAACTTACAGGGAGTCCTGCACCAAGCTCCCCTTCCCCGTTGGTCAGCAGCCGGGCATCAGTAAAGCCACAAGACGCACAACGTAAGGTGTTATCCTGAGATGAGGGAAATGCTTCTCTGCACAACCAGTAGTGAGCTGTTTTTAATATTCTCATGCGATACATGTAAAATGCTGGCGGAACTCAGCAGGTCAGGCAGCATCTATGGAGCAGCTGACATTTTGGGCTGAGACCTTTCGTCTTCTCGTCGACTCTTGCACGAGTGTGGAGCCAGTCGAAAGGTTTGGCTCCTTGTGATTTGTCTCTGTTCCAGGGCGAAAGGACAGTGGGAGAGTAAAGTGAGGGGTGAGAACACACTGAGAAATGTTATAAATGGTACAGGTTAAGGGAGGCGGACAAAACCATTCAGCGAAGGCAGGGAATGAAACATTAACCTGTAAAAGGTTTTAACGACTGACAATTTATGCAGAAAGACCAACTATCGGGTGGTGAGGGGGCACCAAAGATTTCCTCTGCTGATATGGGGATTCCGTACGATTTTGGGGACCTGCATTCTGCCTATTGTTGGATACTAAATCTGAAAAACAAATGAGCTAGAAGTTCCACGCCAGAAAGCCTGGTTTCCCTGCTTGTCTTCAGTTCCTGTGCCTTCAGGGACGTTGGAAGCAGATGCTCAGTGTTCAGCCCGGATCACCTTCCTTTCTAACTGTCAGCTGACTGCAGCTGGTTTCAGGCTTGTCTGTCCTGTCAGTGCCGATGAAAGGGAATAGTGAGATGAAGCTGTCAAACCCATCTGGCCAGTGGTGTCCCAGACTACGCCAGATGTCTGCATGGTAATCAGCGAAGGCAGCCTGCCCCAGCAGGCGACACGTGGTCTTAACCTGATGGGCAAGGTTCACTGCTGAGATTTCAGGCCCTTTTACTCTCAGAAATCACTCCCTCTCGGTTTCTGGCACCCCGGCATTGAAGTTATCAGATATCTGGTAAACGACAGGTCATCAGACATGACAGCCAGGATGAAGAACAGTGAGGGAGACAGTCTAACGCTGTTAGCTGGTCAGTTAGGACCATCAGAACACTAAGCCAACCACTTCCTCTGGTAAAAAATGCAAAGGCCTTTCAAACAATTGGGTCTGGCCAGACATGCCCTTAACTATCAGCGCTAGAGCAAGTGGGAACATTGGAAAGCAATGAAGAAATACATTACTAGTCACATATTTAAAGTCAGATTGTAACAGCATTGATGATTTGAGCCTGACCTTGTTAGAGATTGGAGCCGATGCTCTGCTAAGCCAAGTTAGATAAAGCTGGACAGCTCCTTCACATCAGAAGCTCCATCTGTCAACCAACCTGTAATAAGACTGTGCCAGTGATTATTTGTTGCAAGTTATTGTTTTAAAGCAACAATCTCACAAAAAAACATTATTCAAAGAGTCAGTCCTGAATAAACTGCAGGGAGATTCTTAGCTCTGTGCCTGACGCCTGACGAGGTTAGCCCAACCTGAGGCTGGAATTATCTCCAAAAGCTATCCACCGCCCCTTGCTGCCAGCAACGAGTGGATGTCACTTACTGAACTTCTATGGGCATTTCCGCTTTGCTTTTACTCTCAAATTGCAATTGTAAACCTCAATTCCTCATTGGTAACGCACGTCCCTTTGGGCACCGGGGCAGGTTCTAAGTTATGCCTTGAGGTTGGCGAGGCCTGTGTCAGAAGTCATGGTCAGTGGTTGGTAGCTGACGTTCTAGAAACTGGTTGAAGAGGACCTTTGGGCACTTTACTACAGGGGGGATGGATAGATCAGGGAGCTTCAGTAGAGCATCCCAGAGATGGAAGATAATAACAATATGATATGATCATGACATAGAAGCAGATTTAGGCTATTCGACCATCAAGTCTGCTCCACCATTCCATCATGGCTGATTAACTATCCCTCTCGAGCCCATTCTCCTGCCTTCTCTCTGTAACCTCTGACACCATTAATTATTAAGAACCTGGCAACCTCCACTTTAAATATACACTTGATGATAAGGCAACGGGTCTCTTTTCTACAGAATCATGGAGTCTGGAAGAGCAGTAACACCTCTGTCAATATGCCAGCACTCTCAGTGTCACACAAATATCACCGTGATGCCCCCGTTGGTAACACAACATCCAAGTATCACCACTATCATTGAATTAAGAACGTACCCTCAGCAACAATATAATACAACCAACCACGTAACGTGTGTAATCACTGGTTACACCTGATTTCCGGATGGTACCAAGTCATAGCTGAGGCAGTCCTGTTGAGAGAACAATGTCTGTGAGTTTCCATTTCTTCCAGTGGGGGTTATGTTTCTTGTAATCAAATACATTTGAGATTGCTTCTTACCCAGGTGGAGTGCACCGTCCTTTTGTTTTCTACTCTGGACACTTTACTGTGGGAGGGGCAGGAAAGGTTTGCTCACTGAGTTATTATGTCTATCCGGGAGGGGTAACCACAGAGAAGAACACGTTGATCACATCGCTCATGGATTGGCACCATCCAGAAATCAGGTCTGGTCCAAAGGTAAAATACTTCAGATGCAGGAAATGTTAACTCAGGCAGCATGGTAATGGTTTAAACACACACAAAATGCTGGAGGAACTCAGCAGGTCAGGCAGCATCTACGGAGGAAGATGAACAATTGATGTTTTGGGCTGAGACCCTTCATCAGGGCTACCAGCATCCCCATCTGGTGTCCGACTGATGATGGTGGAGATCCCTAGTGACGCTACATCCTAAGTGGTGACATAGTCCTGAACGTAACCCATGGTTACATCTGTCACCTGATCGGTGACATCATGCTGAGGGCACACTCTCGTTTTCTGGTCCACCTTCGCATCAGACAGCGAATGAGGGAGGAAGTCTGGCATCCCGGGTCAGGGCCGAGTGTAGCCAAGCACCACAAACCTGAAGCTGAGTCCAGTTTGCCTTCTTGGTCAGTCAGGGAGAGTTGCCGAGTCACTAGATAGAGACTGTACCAGCAGGGCATTGTCGTTGCGCATGCTGTGACTCAGAGTGTCATGTTAGCCGTGAGCTGCCTGCGCTTGCCACTCTCCTACTGAACAGCTCCTCACTGCGTCCCCTGAATCAGGCCTCTTCCAGTGCAGGTGGTAAGGCAGGGCCATCTGGCTGTAAACAGCATCACGCGGAGGGGTTGAATGCAGCCTCCTTCTCGGGGCCCTGCCCTCCCAGGATTCCAACTCCTCCTCCTTAGGCTGTCAGAACTGACAAGTATTTTCCATGTCTCATGGATTCCAAAATATTTTTAAAAAATTTAAACATTTCAAATAAGTAATAAAATTAATAAAAACATTGCAAAATACTTGGAAAGATTGAAGTTAATTAACTCAGAACCGGAAGCTGAGCTCTCTGCTTCTCCCAGTTGCACAAAGTTGTGGAACTTCGTGTCCTTGGGCCGAGTTCCCGGTCGGGCTGCTGGGGAGCTGCGGGAAGCTGATGCTCAGCCAGTGTTGGAGCGGGAAGTACCTGGCGAGCTCTTGTCAGGAAGATTGGGATTTCTGTGCCGGCACCTGGATATTCCTTCAACCATGGAAAAAAGTGCTGGCAGTTCCAATATTTCTCAGGCCAACCTGTCCACTCCATGTCGCTACCAATTTCTGTCATGTTTTTCGTGTTTCCCCGTCACTGTTCCTCCATTGTCACTGCATCAAAAGCCTGGGGCCCTGCACCTAATAATGATACAGCGACTTTAACATTTTTACCAATGGGAGGTGGCGCGACAAACAATCTGCTGGAGGATCTCGAAACCCTGCCTCAGGACCCGGAATGTCGACAGCTCCTTCCCCACCCTACCCTTCACTGACGCTGGGTTCCTCCGGCAGATTGTGTGCTGCTCCAAATTCCAGCAACAATCGATGATGGTGCCCCACTGGGGAGTCACCAGAGGGAAACAAGCAGTGTTAAGCCACATCAGAAGCATTGAGGAATGCAAAGGTTGAGGCCTTGAGAAGCTCCTGAATGAGAATAAAGGAGGCAGTGGGGATTTGTGGAAATGCCAGAGTTCACCAACTTGCCTGTTGAAGGCAAGGGTGAGGGCGGCTCCTTCCCAAGTGAGTCACCTCTGGGAGGTGGGCATTACTGCTGGGACCATTCTTATTTGTCTTTCTGAAAGGAATAATGGGCAGCCTGCTTGAATTGCTTCAGATGCAGATACTTCATGCTGCTCTCAGCTAACGAGCTCCAGGGTTTAAACTCGAGTTACAATGAAGGAATGGTGAAACCCAAGTCCAGTTGCAATGAAAGGTACCGACTCGGAAGAGAGTTTGTTGTGATGGCGTTGTCCTTCTCGGTTCTAAATGGCTCAGTGTCAGATGTTGCTGCTGAAGAAGCCTTGGTGAGTGGGTGCAATGCATTTACCCGGGAGGTTGTCCATGTCTACGTTAGACCTATGTTCATTTGGCATGTGGGGATAACTCCATCACACTCTCAGTCTGCATCTCGTAGACCGAGCTAAGAAGCAGAATACGAAGACACTGAGCTCACGCTGCAGCCTCGGTATTTGCGTGAGTGTGCCGGTTAAGATTCCGGTCAATGGTGACTCCAAAGTGTGGCTGATGGTAACGCTGCAGTGCGTGGTTAGACTTCTCATTGTTAGGGATGATCTCATTTAGTACTTGGGTTGCAGGCATTAACTCACATATCACTGCCCCGGCCGGAACATCGAGAACATTCTCCAAGTGGTGCAGATTGGACACGGTGAAAATCACCACCGTGGGCCTTATGAAGCTCAGGAATGAAGCAGCAGGTTGGGTCTAGGATACTTCCCTGAAAAGCCCCTGCTGTGCTGCCCTGAGGGTGGGGTAACCCTCTTCCATGAAGCACTCAAATGCTCCCTTGAGTTCGTTATGAGTTCAGCCATTTCACCCAGATCCCAATGCCTTGTTTACTGGGGATCTTTGGTGCCACACTACTGTTCTGATGTCCACTGCAGTTACTCTCTCCTCCCCAACAGCACTCACTCCTTTTGTCCATCTCTGGATCAGGGTTCTGTTGAAATCCAGACATGACAGAAGTTAAATCAACCACTGAGAAACAGCTCACTGACGAGAGGGTGGGTCATTGCGTCTCCTCGCTATGTTAGTGATGCCTGAGAGCAGGTAGATGGAGAGTGGGCTTGTTCAGGTTGTTACACTGCAAAATGACACGATCTCAACGACCAATGGTCTCCGCCTCGGCCATAACTACCCTGTGATAGGGTCATGGTACAGTAACAGAATGGGGCAGGACATTCCTGGGAGCTCTCAGCTTTGAGAAACGGTAACAGCGTTGGTGAGATCTGACATCCTGATGTTGCCTGTGCTTTTTTCCTATTCCATGCACTCAATTGTTTCTCAGCATTGTTGGAAATGGACAAGTACTATGCTGTAATGCTCTTATTCAATGAAAGATGTAGTTTAAGGACTACCTTCAGGTGATGGTGGAGAGCTTAAGAGGAGTCTGAGATGTAGAAGAGGAGTCAATGCTTCCCCCCTTGTCTCTAGAGTCACAGGTTGGGCATTCATTGATATTTGTATGGAGCCTCCTCCTGCTAATGATTGTTTAATTGTCCACAACCAATCACTCATGGATAGAGGAGCTTTGAACTACTCCATTGCCCGTGGGATCACTCAGCTTTATCTACTGACACTGTCCTCACTTGCTGGTTTGTGTTCTGTCTTCACCAGGGCTGCATATCATTTACAGGTATGTTTGGTGCTGCTGTAGTCTGTACGCCTCCCTGAAGCTCTGGTACAATGGTAATGGGGTTCTGCAACCACCTTCATCCTGGCCACTTGCTTCTTGTGCTGAGTTTTATGCAAGTGGCCACTGCCGGTCTGAAGCTGCGAGCAGGCATCATGTTCTACCGGGAAGCCTGGTCCATCACCCTGAGGACAGAGCAGCAAAGTTCTGCTGCCTTCTCTGCCTGTGATGGACTTCTGGAATGCTGAATCCTGCACAACGGACCTCCTTTGATACACTTGGTCAGCAGGTTTATGCTTCCTTTTGGCCGACAGCCCACAGGGTGGAGTGCAATATGGAGGCAGGGGTCTGCCCTTCTCAGTGGAGTAGGCGGACAGTCCATGTCCCAAGGCACAGTTTGAAGGGCAGTAGGTTCTCCCAGTGTCTGGGCTGCAGCCGACCACATGGCAAAATGGACTAACACCTTATTGCTGTGTGAAGTTTTTTGCTGTGTTCAAAATGGCTGTCATACTTGTCCACATGACAGTCAGTTTACCTGAAAGCAAGCCTGGAGCAACCTGAGATGTCTCTGAGAGATGCAGCAACGTCCTTTCCAACTTTCCAACCAGAGCTCAAGGCACAGCTGTCTTTCTATTACTTTCACTCAAGACCACATTATCCAACTGTTGTGTTACAGTAGAATACTCTTGTCTATGAGCTCTTGTGAATTCGCAAATACAATTTATTTTTCATTTGTTTAGTGTTCTGATTGGGGCTGGCAAGGGTAACATTGATTGCCCCGTGCCCAACTGCTTCTTGGATCCAGCAGCTTATTTACTGCTGTCGAACAGCCAGGAATCAAGCACGTGGCTTCAGATATAGTCCAGGACAGGCAAGGACAGTCTCTCCCTCATCAATGTTGGTGGATTTGATGTTATTTTCACAAGCTGGTGATTTAACGACCTAAGACTCGCCTTTTGTTCTAAGTTTATTGAATGACCTTCCCAGGTGCAATCTGAATTTATCTAATCTGGTGGCTGGCTGCACAAAGCATATGATGAAGAAATTAATGACCTTCTCATAGCAACACTATAGGCATCTGAGTGATAGAAGGATAGAAAGAAAGATTCCTTTTTACTCTTCTGCTTCTAGTCTCTCTCTTTCTCTTCATGTACAATAAATTATTAACAGATAGATTGTGAGTGTTGGTCTCATGTGGGACAACCCCTCGGATATATCTGAAGTACAAAGGTTGGCACTGCCCAAGAGATTGCTTGATCGTGGCCATCCATCAGGTCACAGCTAAAATATTTAACTTGTTCATCTCATGAGCTAGGACTTCAGACACGGGTAATATTGTAGCTGTTAACTGAATCATACCCAAGTCGAGGCAGTGAGAGGACTGGTAATATTGGCTTGCAAACAATTCATTTTCCAAAGACAGTCACTGGGATCTTGAATAGAGTTTCCTTCTCATTTAAAATAAGTCAAACATCGGACTCATTTAGACATGCGCTGCATTTTGCATATCTCCAGCAGTTGTCTGAGGATTTCTGGAAGTCACTGAGAAACGCAGGGAGGTTTCACGGGAGGACTGAGTGGTGACTTTGTGTTTTTGCATTTATCGGTGCTCCTAGAGTGGCCTTCCATCTTTAGCAGGACAAGGACAAGGGTACGCAAACAGCCGTAGAAAATCCAAGCCATTATATTTAAACCTTAAAGTCTCCCCTCAAGCAGGATTGGATTGAATTGCTCCTGAACATTCTCTGATTAAAAAAAGGATTTTCCTAGCCCTTTCTTCATCATCCTGTTTTGATTGAACATGTATTTCCTTGAATGCTGTCCGGTGAAGTCAATGTCATATCATTCATCACTGAGAGAGAGTCAATTTCCAACAGAGTTTTGACTATCGTCAGTCCCTACAGTCACAATCCTCTGCAATCCTGCATCTACTGACCTTGTGGTACGTTGTGTGCTCCTGGCTTTTCACATAATGGCTTTGGCGAGGAAAGTCACACATTACCAGTGATCTCAGTCACACAAGGAACATAATAAACAGTTTCATTGGAATGTTCAGAGTAGTAAATAGGAAATTCCCCCTCTCTGGAAATCCTATCCATTATTTCAGCCCGAGTAGTCTCTTTCACATTGAGTTGCACTATTGCAGTTGGGTTTCTTTCACAAGCCTTGTTTGTGGATGTTGGTTGGCTTTGCTAATGAATGCTATTTCCTCCTCCATCCCCATTCATTTTCAGATTTCGATTAGTAATAGTCCTCAAGGTATTCCTTGAAGTTTAAGTATTCCTGAAAGTGCTGGGATATTCTTCGACAGTTGATGACTAATACAGAAAAGATATTAAATTAAAATGAAAGATAACGATAATCATTTAGAAGTGTCTCCTAAGATTTGTTGGTGTGAATCCATGTAATTAATGCCTGCGGAGTATAGATGAGTGTTGGTCACCTAGACCTTCTAGTGACTTTCTTCAAGATTCGTATTGGTTGATATGTTCAATGTCTGGGTAGACATGGAGATATCTGTAGTGTCCACCGGGCTATGGTAGTCAGAGGTCAGGTCCTGGTCTATTAGAGGAATGTTCATCGCAGCCAGTGTCAGTGCTGTGGCTGAGCTTTTGCTTAAATTTTGGCCGTAGATCATCAACAACATGTCCAGCTTTTGCTCGATGGACTGCACCTGGAACATGGAGAGAAAAGACAGAGCAAAGGCAGAGTGAGAGTACAATCGGGCAAAACTTGAACTACCTGAGGAATGTGAAGATGTTAAAGTCAAAGTAAATTCATTATCAAAGTACGTATGTTCACCGTATACTATATTTTGAGGTCTGTTTTCTTGCAGGCATTCACAGGAAGTTAAAAAACGTACAACAGAATTTCTGAAAAAAAGTATACATAAATAAAGACTGACAAGCTACAAAAGAGGACAAACTGTGCAAATAAATATATAATGCTGAGAACATGAGTTGTAGAGTCCTCGAAAGCGAGTCTGTGGAATCTGTTCAGAGTTGAGGTTAGTGAAGTTATCTATGCTAGTTCAGGAACCTGGTGGTTATAGGGTAAAAACTGTTCCTGAACCTGGTCATGTGTGTTTGGGACATGGCCAGTAGTGTGATAAAGTATTACTATTTACTATTGCCACATGTACTGAGGGTAGGTAAAAACATTGGTTTGCACGTCACCTATGCAGATCTTTTCATCACATTGAGGCAGTAGAAGGAAAGATCACATGAGAATGCAGAATAAAGTGTAACAGCTACAGAGAAACTGCAATGTAGGTAGACAATAAGGTAAAAGACCATAATGATGTAGACTGTGAGGTGAAGAGTCCATCTTAGGAGACCATTCAATAGTCTTGTAACAGCAGGAAGAAAGCTGTCCTTGAGCCTGGTAGTACATACTTTCAAGCTCTTATACATCCTGCCCAAAGGGAAAGGGGAGAAGAGAGAATGTGAGGTGATTGGGGACTTTGATTATGCTAGCTAGTTTACTGAGACAATGAGAAATGTAGACAGAGTCGATGGAGGGGAGGCTGATTTCTGTGATGTATGTCCACAACTCTCTGTGGTCATGGGCAGAGAAGTTTCTATTCCAAACTGTGAAGTTTCCTGATAGGATGCTTTCAAAGCTGCATCAATAAAAAGGTGTATTTTGCATGATTTTAATAATGTTTTCTGGCCTTCTTTGGGAAGGACCAAACCAAATCTGGGCCTGTGCTGTGACTCACTGAAAAGCATAGGTAATTCTCCCTTTCCTTTACTGGTTAACAAAAACTATCGAGTTATGATTTAAAATAACCAAATGGCCTGGCAGACTGGAGATGGAGTCTGGTGTCTGATGGCTCATCATGGTTTCAAAGCCTTCAGTGCCATTCAGCAGCTCTGCACTGGAAATGTCTCTGTTTTCCAGTTTGGGAAGGTCTTTCAGTAGTCGAAGATCCTCTAATTACCTTTATCACCTGGCACACACACAGTGATCTTTCAAAGTTTTCAGTGTGCTATCACATAATGTTGTTGAGACTACTCTTGGAGTATTGTGTATAGTTTTGGTCAAGAGGGTAAGGAAGAGATCTGTGAAGATGCTGCCTGGGTTATAGGGAGAGGTTGGCCATGTTGGATCTTTATTCCTTAGAGCACCTGTCTTCTATTATTAGACATCGTGACCCCGAGAAAAAAGATACCAACTCTCTATTCTATCTACGCTCCTCGTCATTTTATAAACTCTGCCAGTCTCCCCTCAGCTCCAAGTAACATAATGTGTAGAAGCTGAATTACACAATGCTGATTTTCAGCTCAATGCAAATGAAAATGGAAGTGAAACAAATTAGTAATTATTGCTTCACATCACTCGGAAAACTTGGCCACAACATTTTCTTCGAACTGTGTGAGATGAGGTGACTCCCATATCACGGTTTCTGGTGGACTGTGGCATTGTCTATTGTTGGACAGTCCTTGGAGAACTTGGTCTTCCTAGACCAGGAAATAAATGATTTACTTTCATCCTTAGTTGACTCCCATACACTGAACCAAACCCTTCCTACCATTCCTATTGCAATCAGCCATTATTTCCACTGATCCCTGCACCTGTCACCTTCTGAGCTTGATCCCAAATCTGATCACTTTATCCCACAACCAGGTAATCTCAGACTCTCTCTCTTCACCAATAATTGATCTGCCTTCTCTCTACTTCATCCCCAAATGAAATTCATGTTCCCACCCTATCACCCACCACTATTCTCGTCTTTCTTGGACCCAAGTAGGTACTGGAATGATCAGCCCCCTCCTCACCAATGGGCTCCAATGACCAGGCTGCCCAGAGTGCCAGCGGATTGCTTGTCTCCTACCAATGTGGCACTCTACTGCCCTCACGTGGCTGACTGGAATTTCCAGTCACATAGAGCCTGGAACAGGATGTTCAGCCCACAATGTTATGCTGAAACATCTAAAAAGAAAATCAAAAACACACAAATGCTAACCCCTCCCACCTACACCATGTCCATATTCCTCCATTTTCCATGTGCCTATCCTAACATCTCTTCAAAGCCTCCAATGTATTTGCCTCTACCACCATACCAGGCAGTGCATTCCAAGCATCCACCACTCTCTGAGTTAAAAAACTTACCCCTTACATCCCCCTTGAACTTCCCCCCTCTCACCTTCAATGCATGCCCTCTGGTATTAGACTTTTCAACCCTGGGAAACAGATACTCTCTGTCCACTCTATTTATGCTTCTCATAATCTTGTAAACCTCTGTCAGATCTCCCCTCAGCCTCTGACGCTCCAGAGAAAACAACCCAAGTTTTGCTAGCACGTGCTCTCTAAACCAGGCAGCAGCCTGGTAAACCTCTTCTGCATCCTCTCTAAAGCCTCAACATCCTTCCTAGAGTGGGGTGACCAGAACTGTACACAATACTCCAGATGTGGCCGGACCAGAGTTTTATAAAGTTGCAACGAAACCCTTGCATTTGGGTTCAAGTTCAATCTCTCTTAGCTGTCAATTAAATTTCTATGCCTTTTGCATAGTTTAGATGAATGAAATTTGATCTGATTTGACACGTAACAATTCTCAGGAAGACCGCCAGAGAGCTGGCTGAAGAGGCAGGAAAGGGCAGCTTTTGGCTGTGGCTGGGGAGGGAGGAGAGAAATCGAGGGACCGACTGGACACTGCATGGGGTCCCTGCCACTGCTCCAACACCAGGAGGTGCACCAGGGCTAAGGGAGGGAAACGTCAATGAACGGTGCTCCCTGGCTGATGATCGAAGCTGCATCGTTGGAGATGGGCAGGCAGCAATGCCAAGCAGCATTATCTCGTGCGGAGCTTGACAGAGCTGAGAGGACAAGGGCAGATGTTTCCCCTGGCTGGTATAACCAAAGCCAAGGTTCACAGTCTCAGAAAAAGGGCCTGATCGTTCTACAGAGAGATGAAACAGAAGTTCTTCACCATGACACTTTGGACTTCTCTACCCAAGAGGGCTGTGGAAGCTCAGACATTAAGTGTATTCGACACGTTGACAGCTTTTTGGATACAATGTACAAAGAGATCTCGGGGTCGAGGTTAATACCTCCCTGAAAGTGGCAATGCATACAAGTAGAGAGGTAAACACACGAGATTCTGCAGATGCTGGAAATCCAGAGGAACACACACAAAATGCTGGAGGAACTCAGCAGGTCAAGAGAGGAATAAACAGTCAATGTTTCGGGCTGAGACCCTTTATCAGGACTGGAAAGGTGGAAAGGAAGAGGGAAGAAGCCAGAATAAGAAGGTGGGGGAAGGGGAAGGAGTACCAGTTGGCAGGTGATAGGTGGAACCAGTGGGATGAAGTAAGAAGCTCAGAGGTGATAGGTGGAAGAGGTAAAGGGATGAAGAAAGAGAAATCTGATAGGAGAGGAGAGCGGACCAAGCGAGAGGGGGAAGGAGGAGTGGCACCAGAGAGAGACGATGGGCAGGTGAGGAGAATGGAACGAGAAAGAGGGGAGCCAGAATGGGGAATAGAAAAAGAAGGAGGAGGGGGAGAAATTACTGGAAGTTAGTGAAGTCAATGATTAGGAAGGAAGCTACCCAGGCAGATATGAGGTGCTTTTCCTCCAACATGAGAGTGGCCGCATTGTGGCAGTGGAAGAAGCCATGGGCCGTCATGTCGGAATGGGAATGGGAATGGGAATGGGAATAGGAATGGGAAGTAAAACAGGAGGCAATCAGGAAAGTCTGCCCATTGTGGCAGTTGGAGCTTTATCACTTCTTTAGAGTGATAATGAAGGCATATGACGTGCTTGCCTTCATTGCTAGGCTCATCGAGTATAGAAGTTGATAAGTCATGTTGGACTTAGATGAAACTTTGTTTAGCCACACTTGGAATATTGTGTGAAGTTCTGGTCGTCCCATTATGAGAAGGATGTAGAGGTATTGCAGAGGTTTCAGAAGAGGTTTACCAGGATATTGGCTGGTTGGAAGGGGCTATTAGCAGTAAGGAGAGTTTGGATAAACATGGATTATTTTCTTTAGAACATGGGAGAGACCCAAAATAAGTTTATAAAATAATGAGAAACATCAATAGGGCAGACACCAGAATCTCTCTATCCCAGAGTAGAAATGTCAAATACAGGAGGGCATAGCCTTAAGATGAGTGTGGGAAAGCTTAAAGGAGCTGTGTGGTGCAAGTTATTTTGTAGGGAGAGGTATGTACTTGAAATGTGCTGCTAGGGTTGGCAGTGGAAGCAGTTGTGATTGGAGCACTCACAAGACTTTCCGTTAGGCACATGAATATGCAGAAAACTGGAAGGATATTGGCCATGAGCAGGTGAAAGGAATTTAGTTTAATTTGGCATCATGCTTGGATAGATCATGGGCTGAAGGGCTTGTTCCTGTGCAGTACTGTTCTATGTTCTGTCTTCTATTATGAGAATCGGGAGATATGACGTTAATGTAGTGGCGTTCAGGTAGAAGTTCATAGAGTCATAAAATCGTAGAGCACTGCAGCAGAGAAACAGGCCCTATGGTTAATCCAGTCAATGCCAGACTATTAATCTACCTAGTCCCATCAATCTACTACTCACACAAAATGCTGGTGGAACACAGCAGGCCAGGCAGCATCTATAAGGAGATCTTATAGATTTTTGTTGTTTGAATTTCCAGCATCTGCAGATTTCCTCGTGTTTAACCTACTACTCATGTACATATCCAAATTTACCTTAAATGTTGAAATCTAACCCTCACCCACCAATTCCACTGGCAGCTCATTCCACATTCTCATCATCCTCGGAGTGAAGAAGATGCCCCTCATTTTCCCCTTAAACATTTCCCCTTTCACACTCAACTCAAAACCTCTAGTTCTACTCTCACCCAACCTCAGTGGAAACAGCAGGCTTGCATTTACCCTATCTATAACTCACATAATTTTGAAAATTTCTATTAAATCTCCCTTCATTCTCCGGTACCTTAGGGAATAAAATCACCTGTTAAATCTTTCCCAAAACTCAGGTCCTCAAGTCCTGGCGATATCTCTGTAAATTTTCTCTGCACTCTTTCAACCTTATTGATAACTTTCCTGTAGATAGGTGACCAGAGATACACATAATACTCCGGATTGGACAAGATAGAGGCAGGAAATATGATCCAGTTGCTGGGAGAGTCCAGTACCAGAGGGCATGGTTTGAGAATAAGGAGTAGGTCATTTAGGACAAAGTTAAGGAAAAACTTCTCCCAGAGAATTGTAGGGGTCTGGAATGCACTGCCTCGGAAGGTAGTGGAGGCCAATTCTCTGGATGCTTTCAAGAAGGAGCTAGATAGGTATCTTATGGATAGGGGAATCAAGAGATATGGGGACAAGGCAGGAACTAGGTATTGATAGGAATTGATCAGCCATGATCTCAAAATGGCAGTGCAGGCTCAAAGGGCCGAATGGTCTACTTCTGCACCTATTGTCTATTGTCTATTACTCCTCACCAACATCTTCAACAACTTCAACATAACATTCCAACTCCTGTACTCAGTACTTAGATCTATGAAGGCCAATGTGCCAAGAGTTTTCTTTATGACCTTAGACACCATGTTCAAGGAATTATGGATTTGTATTCTCAGATCTCTCTGTTCCACCACACTCCTCAGTGTCCTGCTGTTCACTGAGTAAGTCACATCTTGGTTTATCCTCCCACAGATCGCATGGATGAACTACAACAATTGTTCATCCCAGTTTGGCAAAAGAATAAACCAGGGAAGGTAGTGCACCCGTGGCTGACAAGGGAAATTAGGGATAGTATCAAGTCCAAAGAAGAAACATATAAATTAGCAAAAAAAAAAGCGGCACACCTGAGGACTGGGAGAAATTCAGAGACCAGCAGAAGAGGACAAAGGGCTTAATTAGGAAAGGGAAAAAAGATTATGAGAGAAAGCTGGCAGGGAACATAAAAACTGACTGTAAAAGCTTTTATAAATACGTGAAAAGAAAAAGATTGGTCAAGACAAATGTAGGTCCTTTACAGTCAAACAGGTGAATTGATCATAGGGAACAAAGACATGGCAGACCAATTGAATAACTACTTTGGTTCTGTCTTCACTAAGGAGGACATAAATAATCTTCCGGAAATTGTAAGGGACCAAGGGTCTAGTGAGATGGAGGAACTGAGGGAAATACATGTTAGTAGGGAAGTGGTGTTAGGTAAGTTGAAGGGATTAAAGGCAGAGAAATCCCCAGGGCCAGATGGTCTGCATCCCAGAGTGCTTAAGGAAGTAGCCCAAGAAATAATGGATGCATTAGTGATAATTTTTCAAAACTCCTTAGATTCTGGATTAGTTCCTGAGTATTGGAGGGTGGCTAATGTAACCCCACTTTTTAAAAAAGGAGGGAGAGAGAAACCGGGGAATTATAGACCGGTTAATCTGACATCGGTGGTGGGGAAAATGCTAGAGTCGGTTATCAAAGATGTGATAACAGCACATTTGGAAAGAGGTGAAATCATCGGACAAAGTCAGCATGGATTTGTGAAAGGAAAATCATGTCTGACAAATCTTATAGAATTTTTTGAAGATGTAACTAGTAGAGTGGATAGGGGAGAGCCAGTGGATGTGGTATATTTAGATTTTCAAAAGGCTTTTGACAAGGTGCCACACAAGAGATTAGCGTGCAAACTTAAAGCACACGGTATTGGGGGTATGATATTGATGTGGATAGAGAATTGGTTGGCAGACAGGAAGCAAAGAGTGGGAGTAAACGGGACCTTTTCAGAATGGCAGGCAGTGACTAGTGGGGTACCGCAAGGCTCAGTGCTGGGACCCCAGTTGTTTACAATATATATTAATGATTTAGACGAGGGAATTAAATGCAGCATCTCCAAGTTTGCGGATGACACGAAGCTGGGCGGCGGTGTTAGCTGTGAGGAGGATGCTAAGAGGATGCAGGGTGACTTGGATAGGTTAGGTGAGTGGGCAAATTCATGGCAGGTGCAATTTAATGTGGATAAATGTGAGGTTATCCACTTTGGTTGCAAGAACAGGAAAACAGATTATTATCTGAACGGTGGCCGATTAGGAAAAGGGGAGATGCAACGAGACCTGGGTGTCATTGTACACCAGTCATTGAAGGTGGGCATGCAGGTACAGCAGGCGGTGAAAAAGGCAAATGGTATGTTGGCATTCATAGCAAAAGGATTTGAGTACAGGAGCAGGGAGGTTCTACTGCAGTTGTACAAGGCCTTGGTGAGACCGCACCTAGAATATTGTGTGCAGTTTTGGTCCCCTAATCTGAGGAAAGACATTCTTGCCATAGAGGGAGTACAGAGAAGGTTCACCAGATTGATTCCTGGGATGGCAGGACTTTCATATGAAGAAAGTCTGGATCGACTAGGCTTATACTCACTGGAATTTAGAAGATTGAGGGGGGATTTTATTAAAACATATAAAATTCTAAAGGGATTGGACAGGCTAGATGCAGGAAGATTGCTTCCGATGTTGGGGAAGTCCAGAACGAGGGGCCACAGTTTAAGGATAAAGGGGAAGCCTTTTAGGACCGAGATGAGGAAAAACTTCTTCACACAGAGAGTGGTGAATCTGTGGAATTCTCTGCCACAGGAAACAGTTGAGGCCGGTTCATTGGCTATATTTAAGAGGAAGTTAGATATGGCCCTTGTGGCTAAAGGGATCAGGGGGTATGGAGAGAAAGCAGGTACAGGGTTCTGAGTTGTATGATCAGCCATGATCATACTGAATGGCGGTGCAGGCTCGAAGGGCCGAATGGCCTACTCCTGCACCTATTTTCTATGTTTCTATGTTTCAAAGTGCAACACCTCACAATTGTCTGCATGAAATTGCATCTACCATTTTTCAGCCAATTTTTCCAGCTGGTCTAGATCACCCTGCAAGATTTTTAAAATATCTATGATAGGACCTCTGCAATATTTACAGTAATCCATACTTGCCACATCCTTTCTGATACCATCAAAATTAGTCCTTCTCCAACTTAGAATCCCACCCTGAGGTCCAGAATAATCTATCTCCATAATTATCTTGAAACTAATGGAATTATGATGACTGGAGCAAAAGTTTCCCACTACACACTCTTCTGTCACCTGCCCTGTCTCATTCCCTAATAGGAGATCCAGTATTTATCTAATTAGGACTTCTATATATTGATTAAGGAAACTTTCCTGAACACAGGTGATAAACCTAACGTTTTTTTACTGTATGGCAATCTCAGTCAATATGTGGAAGTTTCATTCATCTACTATCGCAACCTTATGTTTCTTGCAAATATCTCAACAAACTTGCTCCTCTAAATTCCACTGGGTGGTCATCCCTTTCTTATTCCTCAGTTCCATACAGCCTCAGTAGATGAGCTCTCCAGTCTGTCCTGTCTGAGCAATGCCATGATATATTCCCTCTGTACTCCTCCCCTTGTTACCACATCTAAATCAGTGGAACTTCAGAACATTGAGCTGCCAGTCCTGTCCCTCCTGCAAGCAAGTCTCACTAATGGCTACAATATCACAATGCCACATGTTGATCCATGCCCTAAGCTTATCTGCCTTTTCTACGATGCTGCTTGTATTGAAATATACGTAACTCAGAACATCAGTCCCATCTTGCTCAACTTTTTGATTCCTGACTTTGTGTGTAGGCTTAACGCATCTTTCCCTACAAACTCTCCATTATCTGGTGCACTGGTTCCCGTCCCCTTGGAACTCTAGATTAACCCCACCCCATGCAGCAAACCCTGCAGTACAGCTGCAAACTCTCCTTTCTGTACAGGGTCCCACCTTTCCTGAAAGAGAGACCAATGATCCAAAAATCTGAAGCCCTACCTCCTTAGCCAAGTGTTAAAGTGTATGATCTTCCTGCTTCTGGCCTCACTAGCACAACCTGAGACTACAACACTGGAGGTCCTGTCCTTCAGTCTAGCACCTAACTCCCTGAATTCGCTTTGCAGGATCTTCTCATCCTTCCTACCCATGTCCCTGGTTTTGATGTGGACCAAGATCTCTGGCTGTTCACCCTCCCACTTGAGAATGCTTCAGACTCGATCCGAGATGTTCCTCATCCTGGCACCCAGAAAGTCCGGGAACCTTGTTTTCATCCGCAGAACCTCCTGTCTATTCCCCTAACCCTATCGTTATAGCTCACCTCTTCTCCGCCCCCCCCCCCCTTCCGCTTTGAATCACAGCACCTGAGTCGGTGCCAGAGACCTGACCACGGTGGCTATCCACGGCTTGGCCATCCTCCACCCCGACCAACTCCAACAGTACCCAAAGCGACATACCTATTATTGAGTGGAATGACCACAGGGGTACCCTGCTCTGGCTACCTATCCCCTTTCCCCTTCCTGATGTCCCTCAGTTACCTGTGTCCTGCACTACCAACCCTTCAGGCTTCCGAATGATCCAACTCCTACTCCCAATTCCTTAACGCTGTCCATAAGCAACTGCAGCCAGATGCACTTCTCGCAGGTGTGGTCATCAGGGACACTGGTGGTCACCCTGCCTTCCCACATCCCACAAAGAGAAGCATTCCACTATCCTGCCTGGAATGCACGGCTCTAACTGGGAAATGAGAAAGAAAGGAAGAAAAGAAATTACCTGAGAAATCTCCTTATAGCCTTCACTTCTCCCCTCTGGACCAAAGACTCAGCTCCTACTTTAACACTGGCCCACTCATACAATGGCCGCTCCGACTAAACGTAACTTTTTTTTGTTGGCCCTTTCCAGGATCTAATTACCCCGCAATCTGTGGCACGTGGCAAGTCCCAACTGTTCCCAATCTCGTTCCTGGCACGTGTAATCCAACAGCTCCCAGTGATCTGTGTCACACAGAATGCCCCAACTGCCCTGCTCGCTCCCTTGTAAATCTCGCTCCCGCTACACGCCCGCACATCAAAACACACGGTGAAAAGTGTCGCTTGCACCAACAGCCCAACACAAGCAAGTTCATCCATGACCTTATCCAATGCTGGAACCTGAGCTAGGGGCAGAATGTCCACTCCTTCTCCTGCGTTCTCAGTCTGACAGGCTTCAGCCCCATTATGTCAGTGCCCAGTTTGTCCAGAGGCCAGCAGCCCGATGTCTGTGAGTCCAAGGCCAGGCGCTCAGGGACTGGGGGTCGCCTGGGGTTAGAGTCCTGCCTGTATGTGAGTGGAACAGTGAAGAAAGGAGCTTGTTTTGTTGTTGCTGTTGCTGTTTGTTTTGTTTTGCGGGACATTGTGGGTATGCTATGTTGACGCCAGAACGTGTGGCAATACTTTCGGGCTGTCTCCAGCACATCTTTCAGCTGTTAACACATTTCACTGTACATTTCGACGCACAGGTGATAAATAACTCGGAATCTGAGGGAACATTTTGTTCGTGTGTATTTGTCTCCGTCAAGGAGCCATGCAGGGGGAGGGAAAGGTGAATAATTTTGGAAGAACTGCTTGATGCGTTGAATGGAAAAGGAGATTGAGAACTTAGCTAAATGACACTAAGAACATCACAGGAACAGTCTATCCCTCAGTGCAGGGGTCTGATGAGGAATATTGTACATCACTTCCTTAAGCTGTGAATTTTCAACCCTCCCTCTAAAAAACCCTCCCTCCTGCTCGATACTGGTTTGTACCCAGGAACTGAATTAATTTTCCATTCAAGCATGTCACCTTATGTCCATTAACCAGGTTTAAAACAAGGAGTACACATGTTTTGGCTTGACATAAGGTAGGATCTGTCCTTGCTCAGGGGAGCAGTTCAACCCCTGTACTGGGGAGTGGGGAGACATACAGTCTCATCCTCCTCCAATAAGTTACCTGCTTCTCCACTTTTACGACACGGCCCATCATGCTCAGCTCGTCGAATGGCTCCAGTTCTGGTGCAGATTTCTCTCCTTTATCACGCAATTTCTTCTCTGTTGGCACCTGACCTTTCCCGATGATTTGGTCAACCCTGTGGAGGCAAAGCATCGAAGCCGACTAAGAACAAAAGTGATCACAGTAAGCCTGTGCTCCTGACTTCTCTTTCAAAGGCACGAAAATAGAAATCAAGTCAGAGTGAAGGAAGGCTCTGACCATGCATGCACACCGACGGGCTCCAGACCCCCTCCATCTACTCTGTCTACACTTCTCGCTGCCTCAGTAAAGCAGCCAGTGTAATCAAAGACTCCACATGCTCCAGACGTTCTCTCTTCTCCCATCAGGCAGAAGATAAAAAGGCTGAAAGCAGTTACCCCCAAGGTCAAGAATAGCTTCTATCCCACTGTTATAAGGCCATTGAGTGGTTCTCTAGTAGGTTACGATGGACTCCTAACCTCAGGGCCTACTTTGCTACGATTTTGACCTCATTGTCCACCTGCTCTGTGATTTCTCTGTAGCTGTTACACTTTATCTGCATTCTCTTACTGATTTACTGTGCCTTGTTCTACCGCGATGCACTTGATCTGTATGAATGGTATGCAAGATAACCTTTGCACTGTGGCTCAGTACAACTAAGCAATTCCAATTCCAAATCACTCCTTACAACATGCGAAATTTGTAATTATCCATTGACATGAGCGGTCAGAAAGCTGCGGGCAAGGTAATGGTGAGGTATCTGCCCAGTGACAATCCAAGGTTTGGAAAAGTCCATTCGAGTCATCAAATTGCACAGCACCGAAACAAGCCCTTCTGCCTATCACATCCATTTGACCATAAGATATAGGAGCAGAATTAGGCCATTTGGCCCATCGAGCCTGCTCCACCATTTCATCATGGCTGATCTAATTTCCCTCTAAGCCCCAATCTCCTGCCTTCTCCCCGTATCCCTCCATGCCCTGACCAGTCAAGAGTCTATCAACCTCTGCCTTAAATATACATAAAGACTTGGCATTCACTGCTGCTGTGGCAAAGAATCCCACAGATTCACTACTCTCTGGCTAAAGAATTTCATTCTTATCTCCGTTCTAAAAGGACGCCCCTCTATTCCGAGGCTGGGTCTTCTGGTCTTAGACTCCCCCACCGTAGGATACATCCTCTTCACATCATCAAGGTTTCAATGAGGCCATCCCTCATTCTTCTGAATTCCAGTGAATACAGTCCTAGAGCCATCAAACACTCTTCATATGACAAACCATTCAATCCTGGAATCATTTTCATGAAACTCCTTTGAGCCCTCTCCACTTTCAGCACATCCTTTCAAAGATAAAGGGCCCAAAACTGCTCAAGATACTCCAAGTGAGGCCTCACCAGTGCTTTATAATGTCACAACATAACATCCTTGCTTTTCTATCCTAGTCCTCTTGAAATGAATGCTAACATTGCATTTGCCTTCCTCACCACAGACTCAACCTGCAAATTAACCAAATTAATCTTGCACAAGGACTCCAATGTCCCTTTGCACCTTTGTGTTTTGTGTTTTTGCTCCACTTAGAAAATAGTTAACCCTTTTATTTCTTCTACCAAAGTGCATGACCATACACTTCCCAACACTGTATTCCATCTGCCATTTCTTTGCCCATTCTCCTAATCGGTCTAAGTCCTTCTGTAGCCTCTCTACTTCCTCAAAACTTGCCCCTCCACCTATCTTCAATTCATCCGCAAACTTTGCAACAAAGCCATCAATTCCATCATCCAAATCAGTGACATATAACGTAAAAAGAATCGGTCCCAACACAGACACTTGTGGAACAGCACTAGTCACCGGCAGCCGGTCAGAAAACACTCACTGTATTCCCATCCTTTGCCTGCTGCCAATCAGACAGTTCTTTATCCATGCTAGAATCTTTCCTGTAATATCATGGGCACGTAGCAGCCTCATGTGTGGCACCTTGTCAAAGGCCTTCTGAAAATCCAAGTACACAACATCAACTGATTCTCCTTTGTCTATCCCGCTTGTTATTTCTTCAAAGAATTCCAACAGATTTGTCAGGCCAGATTCTCCCTTGAGGGAACCATGCTGATTATGGCCTATTTTATCATGTGCCTCCAAGTACCCTGAGACTTTGTCCTGAATAATCCACTTCAACATCTTCCCAACCACTGAGGTCAGTTTCCTTTCCTCTGTCTCACTCCCTTGTTGAAGAGTGGAGTGACATTTACAGTTTTCCGGTCTTCTAGAACCATTCTAGAACCCAGTGATTCTAGAATGATCATTACTAATGCCTCCATGATCTCTTCAGCCACTTCTTTTAGAAGCCTGGAGGTCCAGGTGACTTTCCAACTTTCAGTTTCCCAAGAACATTCTCTCTAGTTATGGTAACTTCACACATTTCATGACTCCTGACACCTGGAAATACCACCATACTGCTAGTGCCTCAGGCAAAATACTTATTCAGTTCATCCTCCAGTTTTTAAAAGCTTCCCAATCCTCTCACTTCCCACTAATCTTTGCTCTATCACATGCCCTCTCCTTGGCTTTCATGTTGGCTTTGACTCCCCTTGTTTGCCACGGTTGTGTCACCTTTCCTTTAGATGACTTCTTTCTCTTTGGGATGTATATACCCTGTGCCTTCTGAACTACTTCCAGAAATTCTAGCCATTGCTGCTCTACTGTCAACTGTGCCAGTGTTCTTTTGCAATAAATTCTGGCCAACTCCCCTCTCATGGCCCTGTAATTTTCTTCACTACACTGTAATTCTGATACATCTGACTTCAGCTTCTCCACCTCAAATTTCAGGGTGAATTCAATCATATTATGATCACTGGCCCCCAAAGGTTCCTTCACCTTAAGGTTTCTAATTCATTCTGGTTCACCCAAACCAGAACTGCTGATCCCCTAGTGGGCTCACCCACTAAAAAACCATCTCGTAGGCACTCTAGAAAATCCAGCACCAACCTGATTTTCCCCCATGACTATTGAAACATTGCACTTTTGTCATGCATTTTCTATCTCCCGTTGTAATCTGTAGGCCACATCCTTACTACTGTTTGGGGGGGGGGGGAGTATGGGGGTCTGTATACAACCTCCATCAGGGTCTTTGTTATCCTTGTAGTTCCTCAGCTCTATCCACAATGATTCAACACCGTTCAACCCCATGTCACCTCTTTCTAATGATTTGATTTCATTTTTTACCAACAGAGCAACATCACCCCCTCTGCCTTCCTGCCTGTCTTTTCATTACAATGTGTATCCGTGGACATTAAGCTCCTAGTTATAATCTTCTTTCAGTCATGTTTTAGTGATGCCTACAACATCATACCTGCCAATTTGTAACTCTGCAGCAAGTTCATCTACATTCAAACACACCTTCAGTCCTGTATTTGCTCTTTTCGATTTTGTCCACCTTTTCCCTTGCAACCCATCCTGTTGACTGCAATTTTGTCCTATCAACGACCTCTCATCACTACCATTGCCTCTGTTTGTAAATCTGCTACCCCATCTTCAGCACTATCATCTACCTTTTCTACAATACTTCTTGCATAGAAATTTATGCAGCTCAAGATACTAGTCGCAGCATGCTCGCACCATGCTCAACCTGTTGATTCCTAACTTTGTCTGAGGTCTTACCAGCATTTGCCTCCACTAACTTTTCTGGGACTCTGGCTCCTAAACCCCTGCAACTCTAGTTTAAACCCCACTGTGCAGCATTAACAAACATTCCTGCTAAGCTATTAATCCCTCTCCTGTTCAGGTGCAAACTGTCCCTTCTGCACAGGTCCCACCTTCCCTGGTAGAGAGCCCAATGATCCAAAAATCTTATGCCCTCGCTCCTACACCAACTCCTTGGCCATTTATTAAACTTTATAATCTTCCTAGCTCTGGCCTCACTAGCACATGGCACGGGTAGCAATCCTGAGATCACAGCCCTGGGGGTCCTGCCCTGTAACTTAGCACCTAACTCCCTGTGCAGAACCTCGTCATTTGTCCTACCCATGTCATTGGTACCTACATGGACCGTGACTTCTGGCTGTTCACCCTCCCACTAAAGAAGGCTGAGGACTCGATCCGGACCGTGGCACACAGGAGGCAATCCAGGAATCTCGTTCTTGCCCACAGAGCCTCCTGTCCATTCCCCTAACTAATGAATCCCCTATCACTGCAGTGTCCTTCTTCTCCCCCTTCCCCTCTGAGTCACAAAGGCAGACTCAGAGCCAGAGACCCGGCCACTGTGACTTTCCTCTGTTAGGTCATCCCATCCCCTACCCCCGGTAGTATCCAAAGTGATATGCCTGTTAGTGAGGAGCATGGCCACAGGAGTGCTCTGCACTGGCTCTTTAAACCTTCCCCTTCCTGACTGTCACCCAACTTCCTGTGTCCTGCACCTTGGCTGTAACTACCTCTCTATATGTCCTATCGATCATCCCTTCAGCCTCTCAAATGATCCGGAGTTCATCCAGTTCCAGCTCCAACTCCTTAACACGGTTTGTTAGAAACTGCAGCTGGAAGCACTTCCTGCAGTTGTAGTGGTCAGGGACACCGGAGGTCTCCCTGCCTTCCCACATCCTGCAAGAGGAGCATTCCACTATCCTGCCTGGCATCTCTACTATCCTAGCTCAGCAGATATAAAGAAGAGAATGAAAAAAATGAACCTTTCTTCCCTTTGCTTTCTCTGAGTGAAGCCTCTCAATGCTGAAGAGAACTTCAAGATCACCACTCTGACTCTGTCCACTCAGAAGACCGCCACTGTGATGATGGCTGCCGTGTTGCCCCTGCCTTCCTTTAATTTGTCCTTGCTAATCAATCCCAAATGCTGACTGGTTGCTGGTCAAAGCTCCTCCTCGCTGATTTGACCTGCTGCTGCCTTTCATCCTCGGGCAGTGGAACTAATTGAAGGCTCTTCCTGTCAAAACTTCCAATGTCCGGATTGGCCGCTTGTCTGTGTCAATGTGCCTTTAGTCTGTAGACCACTTTGTAAACACATCCATTCAGTTGATAAGGGTGTTCTTGTTACTTTAAGTTCGTCATTCCAGACCGACCTCTCTAACTTTGCCTCCTACACTGCTCCAGTGACGCCCAGGGTAAACTCAATTAGTCACCTTCCATCAAGGCAGTTTGCAGTGCTCAAGATTTAAAATGGAACTAAACTGTTTCAGAAATCCACTCCCTATATTCCCCAGTCTATGGATCTTTTGATTTTAATTTCTGTTTTCCTCTTCTGTCTTTGCCCATTTTTTAAACTCTTTGCTACCTTGACAACTCCAGTCTCTTTGCTACCTTGACAACTCCAGTCTGCACCAATCACAGACGTTCCCTCTGTTCTTTCCGCCTTAGAACGCGGTTACCTCCTCACTTTTCCAATTCTGATGAAGGATCGTTGACCTCAGGCTCTGACTTACCCTCTCTCCTCATGGACGCTGACCTGCATGATCTGGTTCCAGATTCTGTGCTTGGAGTATTCTGCTGCAACCGTGAGTCAGTGCACATGGCAATGGCTTGAAAATGACGCGAAGAGGGGATGGCTTGTTTGAATCAGTCTTGGACATGTCTTGTGAATTAAATAAACAGGGGCACAATAATGCTTTAAATTAAATCGGTGGGAGAGGGAGGGTTCTGGTTAGGGCATTATTCAAAGAAATGATAATGGATTGTGTAATGATAACCAGAGTTATGTAATGATATCAAGATAGGGTGGAACACAGGAATAGGAAAGAGCACAGGAGTATTAGAACCAAAGTAAAGAAACTGGTATAAAGCTCTTCATCATATTGGCATGAGGAATTTGTAGCAAGGTTGAAGAATGATGGGATTAAAAATAAATGGATCTGATCTATTAGTCCCCATTACACAGACCTGGTTAAAATGTTGCTAAGTCTGGGAAAGAACTATTCCAGGCAAATTAACCTTGAGAGGTGGAAAGGGAGGTTGGGGGTGGGGGGAGCTCTCCTGATAATAAAGAAAGAATGAAGGCAAGTAAATAGTGTGATCTTCCATGAGCAAATCAAGAAATAAAATTGGTCTGTGCAAAGTTAAAGGAAAGAAGGGCACAGAAAACATTAGCAGTCTCCTGCAGGCCTCCAAACAGTGGGAGTAGCACAGGGCATGGTATAAATCTGGGGCTTAGTGGTGCTTGTAACATGTAATACCTGTATTATCTTCGTTAATGTACATGTATATGGCAATTAAATTTGATAACGTTCTTATAACATAATGATGGGGAATTTTAATCAATATGTAACTTGCTGATGGACAAATCACATCAGCAACAATAGTGTGAATAGAAAGAAAAATTCATATAGTGTAAAGAAGCTGTTTTGTTTTTACAGCAGTGTTTTGAGGAATTCCTGAGGGAATAGGCTATTTGAGTACAAGTTCTTATGCCTGTATTTAAATCTCTTCATGAGCAAGTCTCCTTATTTTCCAAAACTGCTCTTGACCAGTTCTTTCACATTAAAGGTACTGTATAAAAGCAAGTTACTCCAGTAGCCAGAGTCCATGGAGCTGTGGAAGATTACTGTCAGTAGGACCACTTGTAGTGGTGTAGAAAGGAAATGAAAGGTGTAAACTGCCACCAAACCGGGACTAGTCCCTGTGCCAAAAGAAGCATATAAACCAGCTCCCTGAGACCCGACAGGCTGACTTAGAAAGCGACGCTTGACTGACCTGGACTGGAGGCTCTTGATCCGGCCCAACATGTCCAGGTGTCCTGCAGAGTATTGCTCTATCACATCTTTGACATCGTACGGCCGCAAGGTCTCTTTAAATTTCCTCTTTGCCACCAGAAACTTCAGAATCCTAGGGGAGAAGTGTGGAAAAGGCGTTAGGGCAACTCAACAGCAGATGGATTAACGCTTGCTGCGCAGTGTGAGTTAATGTATAATCCCAACAGAGTAGCCAAGGCTATGAGCCAAGAAGAACTATCTTTACTTATTCTGAGACAATCTGTTTTCTGTCTCTGTTCTATCTCCCAGTTATTCAGTTGTTGACAATAACTCACTCAACATAACTGATGCACCATTATTGAGCGTTTGTGGGAGGATGTGCAAGTTTGAATGGAGTGTTTAACAGTGTGTGACAGATATCTTTGGTATTATCAGAGGCTAGAGTGCAATACCAGGAAAATGCTCTATAGTCTATTAATACGGACATATAATATCAGAACTAGGAACGAGAAAGCGTTTTCGTACTTTTTATACTGACTGCAAACCACAGGCATGTTCACAATCCATAGTGATTTATTTGATCAAGTCAGAGTTAATCATTCACTAAGATGAAGATAATATATTTTAGTAGGGCTGTCATTACCATGTTGGTAATTCATAGGTCAGAGGGATAAGGGTGTTTCTAAATCAAATAACCGCAGATGCAGTTGTTCCATTGTTCAAGAGTGGCTCTATGCCGAGAAATTATAGGCTGGAGAGCCTGACGTTAGGTATGGGTAGATTATTGGAAGGTATCCTAAGGGACATGATGTATAAGTACTTGGATAGACAAGGCCTGATTAGAGACAGCTACCATGGCCTTGTGCATAGCAGTTATCTCTAACCAATCATATAGACTTTTTCAGGATGTTACCAGGAACGACAACGGACCTCGTTTACATAGACTTCAGTAAAGCCTTTGGCAGCCTGGTCAAGAAGTTTCAGCTGCTTGGCACACAGGACAAAGTAGTAAATCAGATTCAACACAGGCTTAGCGGGAGACGCCAGAGAGCGGTAGTAGATTTTTGACTAGAGGTCTATGACTAGCGGTGGGTCTGTTGTTCCTTGTCATCTACATCAATGATCTGAATGGTAGTGGGAAACTGAATCCGATCTGGGAATATACATCCAGAATTCATTGAAAGTGACATCACAGGTGGATAGAGTGGTAAGGAGAGTCTCGAACACCGGAGTTGGGATGTTGTAAAAGATATTGGTGAGCCCAGATTTGGAATACTATGGGAAGTTCTGCTCACCTGCTACAGGAAAGGTATCAATAAGATTGAAAGAATAAAGAGAAAGTTTACCAGGATGTTGCTGGGACTTGAGGACCTGAGTTATAGGAAAAGGTCGAATAGGTTAGGATTTTACTCCTTGGAGTGTAGAAGAGTGAGCGGTGACTTGATAGAGGTATCCAAAATTATGAGGGGTATAGATAGGGTAAATACAAGAAGGCTTTTTCACTGAGGTTGGGTGAGACTAGAACTAGTTATAGGTTAAAGGTGAAATATTTAAGGGGAACTTCTTCACTCAGAGGGTGGTGAGAGTGTGAAATGAGCTGATGGAGGAGGGTTTGATTTTAACATTTAAGGGTAGTTTGAGTGTCCGTGGATGGAGGGCTATGGTGGATTGATGGGACTAATCAGAATAACAGTTTAGCACAGATGAGATGGGCCAAAGGGCCTGCTTCTGCTCTGCTGCACTCTATGACTCCATAACTCAATTCAGGGAATCTGAAACAAAAACGGAAAACGTTGTATGTTCTTAGGTGGGTCAGGCAGAACCTGGGCAAAGAGAAAAAGAGTTAGTGTTTCCATTGTATAAAGGGGCTTCAATCTTAAACATTTCTACCCATGTTGCTTGACTTGGTGAATGTTTCCCGCAGTTTCAGGGATGTTTCTCGTGTTCAGGACGGAAGCTGTCTGGTGCACATGCACAGTTGAAGAGGAAGTGTGGTGGTTCAGTCCACGGACAGAATGCGTAGAAAGAGGCCATGTGGATTAGAATGCGTTGGTCCATTGCACCCCACCTGTCACACTCCTGTTCACTCCCCATGCGTGTTCATGCTCCTCTGTCCCAAGCAATGATTAAATTCCTTGTTAAAATAATTTGACATATTTGTGGTGAAACATACCATTGTCTGCATTAAGAGCTCTTGTGTTTGTTTAATCTGCTTTACAAGTTAATGAATGATTTTAAATCTGCACCCTAAGAAGAAACACTATTTCTTCTTGAATTCCCTTCGGAATTGTGATGTGCAATATGGTGACCTTTTGACTCTGGTATACCATAAGACCATATAGACATAGGAGCAGAATTAGGCTATTTGGCCCATTGAGACTGCTCTGCCATTCAATCATAGCTGAACCTTCTTTTTTCTGCTCCTCAGCCCTATTTCCTGGCCTTCTCCCCGTAACTCTTGATATCATGTCCAAACAAGAACCTATCAATCTCTGCCTCAAATATACCCAAAAACTTGACCTCCACAGCTGCATGTGGCAACAAATTCCACAAATTCACCACCCTCCCCTGACTAAAGAAATTTCTCTGCATTCCTGTTTTAAAGAAAGGCACCCCTCTATCTTGAGGCTGTGCCCTCTTGTCCTAGACTCCCCCACCATGGGAAACATCCTTTCCACATCTACTCTGTCTAGGCCTTTCAACATTCGAAAGATTTCAATCAGATCCCCCCTCATCCTTCTAAATTCCAGCGAGTACAGTCCCAGAGCCATCACATTCCTCGTATGATAACCCTTCCATTCCTGGAATCATCCTTGTGAACTTCCTATGGACCCTCTCCAAAGCCAGCACATCTGTTCTAAGATGAGGAGCCCAAAATTGTACACAATACTCACCAGTGCCTTATAAAGCCTCAGCATCACATCCCTGCTCTTGCATTCTAGACCTCTTGAAATGAATGAAAACACTGCATTTGCCTTCTTCACCACTGACTCAACCTGCAAATTAACCTTTAGGGTGTTTTGCACAAGGACTCCTAAGTCCCTTTGCATCTCAGAATTTTGGATTATCTCCCCATTTAGAAAATAGTCCACACATTTATTTCTACTACCAAAGTGCATAACCATGCATTTTCCAATATTATATTTCATTTGCCACTTTCTTGCCCATTCTCCTAATCTGTCTAAGTCTTTCAGCATCCTATCTATTTCCTCAACACTACCTGTCCCTCCACCAATCTTTGTATCATCTGCAAACTTGGCAATAAAGCCATCTATTCCATCATCTAAACTATTTACATACAGCATAAAAAGCACAGGTCCCTACACTGAGCCCTGTCGAATGCCGCTAGTCACTGGCAGCCAACCAGACAAGGAGCCTTTCATTCCAACTTGCTGCCTCCTACCAATCAGTCAATGCTCTAACCATGTAACTTTCCTGCATTACCATGGGCTCTTAACTTGGTAAGCAGCCTCATGTGTGGTATCTTGTCAAAGGCCTTCTGGAAATCCTAATATACAACATTCACTGTATCCCCTTTATCTATCCAACTTGTAACCTCCAACAGGTTCATCAGGTAGGAAACTACCTATCTTGTCCTGAGTCACCAAGTACTCCATCACCTCGTCCTTAACAATTGACTCTTCCCGACCACTGGGGTCAGACCAACTGGTCTATAATTTCCTTTCTGCTGCCTTCCTCTTTTCTTAAAGAGTGGAGTGACATTTGTAATTTTCCAGTCCTCTTGTCAGAGTCCAATGGTTTTGGAAGATCATTGCTAATGCTGCCACAATCTCTAACGCTACCACTTTCAGAACTCTAGGGTGCAGTTCATCTGGTCCGGGTGACTTATGTACTTCCAGCTAAATGGCCAGGTTCAAGTCGGTCAGGCCCATAGCCCGCCTGAGACTTGGGTAAAAGAATGTGGACAAAGGAGATCCCGTCAAAACATGATTTCTCATATCACATTGAATGTTTATGACATTGAAGGAGGCCATTTGGCCCGTAGAGTCTGTGCTGGCTTTCAGAGCAACCCCATCAATCTCATTTCCCCATTTATTTCTCTGTGACCTATCATTCTCCAATGAGCGTCTGTCATCTTCCCCAGATCCTCCTCTTACCCATCGACACAAGGGAACATTTTCAATGGCCAACCTAGCCTTCGGGATGTGGCAGGAAACCATATGGACACAGGGAGAGTGTGCAAACTCCTCACTGCCAATACTGGAGGCCGGATTGCACCCGGATAGTCGGATCAGCCATGCATCAATACTACCTGCTGCAGCACTGTACTGCCCCGACCCGTACCGCACTGGAAAGGCTTACAGTTACAAGCTGACCACATCTTCGATTCACTCCAATATTTTACTGACAAGGGCATGTCCTTAACTGTTCTCATCAGTTTACTATAGGAAGCAGATATCCAGTGTGTACATAGGAACTTTTGACAAAGTGACCATGATCAAAGAAGTTGATTTTGACCCTGTTGAAAATGGAATTAAAACTGGGCAGGATTCCTAATCGTTTGCTTTCAAAACTTGTTTTCATTAGAAGGAACATCCACAATGTTTATTTTCGTTGGGACACACTGATGAAAATGCTGTGGTAATGAGGCTTGCATTTCAGGATTCCTTGTCTGACACTGCAGCAGGAGGGGTGGCTAACTGCTGTCTATTAACTAGGACAAGCTAGTGCAGTGAAGAGCTGGGCTGCACAATTAGAGTCATTGACCAAGTAATCTCCCAGCAAACTCTGAGACAAGCTATGGATTGTGAAGTGTTTAATTATTTATTGAGATACAACGCGGAACAGGCCAATCCAGCCCAGCAAGCCCCGATTTAACCCAAGCCCAATCACGGGACAATTTACATTGACCAATTAACCTACCAACAAGTAGGTCTTTGGACTGTGGGAGGAAATGTAAAACTCCTTACAGGCAGTGGTGGGATTTGAACACCGGTTCATGGTACTGTAAACCGGTGTGCTAACCACTACACTACCATGCAAACAATGAAGGAGATAGGTAAGGGGACAATGAAGGCGACGTGTAAGGGTAGTGGTGTCACATTGCTCAAGATCAAACAAAAACTACAGAGTGAGGAGCTGTAGGATAAAGTTCTCAGAGCTAGTTCACTTCCAGACACGAACCTGCCATATTGAAGCAGTGTGTGGAAGCAAAAACCAGGTGATGGAAGATTTTTTAAGTACTTTTAACCTCCTCAGCTAGTGCACCACTCCAGTAAAATAACAGTAGAAAATGCTCAAAACACTCAGCAGGTCAGGCAGCATGTGTGGAGAGGGAAATAGACTTAACGTTCCAGTTTAAACACTCCTCCTCAGAACTGATGCAGGATTGGCTATTTGAGATGTTGTCAGTGGACAATTGAGACAGGGGTGTAGGAATGGAAAGTCAGTCACTGTCTGTCATACTTCGGAAGTAGCAGATGGATGACCTTGGGATGGGGTGGTGTGTGTGTGTGTGTGTGTGTGTGTGTGTGTGTGTGTGTGTGTGTGTGTGTGTGTGTGTGTGTGTGTGTGTGTGTGTGTGTGTGTGTGTGTGTGTGTGTGTGTGTGTGTGTGTGTGTGTGTGCGGTGGAGGTGGGGGTCATTTTGTGTTTGGAAGGGTAGAGGGAAAGGGAGAGGTATCCCAATGTCAGCCACAGAGTCATAGAGAGCTACAGCGCAGAAACTGGCCTTTCAGCCCATTTAGTTGTTGGCGAGCTGCTAGCCTGCCTAGTCCCATCGACTCGCACCTGGAGCATAGTCCTTCGCACCTCGCCATTCCATGTACTTATCCAAACTTCTCTTAACTCTTGCAATCAAACCCGTGTCCACCACTTCTGCTACAGCTCGTTCCGCACTTACGGTTAGTAAGTGGGCACGCTGGTTTGGTGTCAGAAGTGTGGCGACACTTGTGGGCTGCCCAGCACAGTCCACGCTGATTGGATCTGATGCAAACAACGTATTTCACTGTATGTTTTGATGTACACGTGAGAAATAAAGCTAATCCATTTTTAAAAATCTTCCAATTAACCTACCAACCTATGTGCTTTTGGGATGTGGGAGGGAAACTGGAGCACCCAAGGAAACCTAATGGTCAGAGGGAGAATGTGCAAATTCCATGTGGAGGGTAGTGAAGGTTAGGACTGAATACAGGCCACTGATAGTGACTTGATTAGATGATACAGGTTGAACACAATATCCTGAAGAGGGAAGGTGAACAGCCAGAGGTCGTGGTGCATATTGGTACCAATGACATAGGCAAGAAAAGGGAGGATGTTCTGAAAAGAGACTGCAGGGAGTGAGGAAGGAAGTTGAGAAGCAGGACCTCAAAGGTAGTAACCTCGGGATTACTGCCTGTGCCACGTGACAGTGAGTATAGGAATAGAGTGAGGTGGAGGATAAATGCATGGCTGAGGGATTGCATCAGTGGGCAGGGATTCAGATTTCTGGATCATTGGGATCTCTCCTGGGGCAGGCGTGATCTGTACAAAAAGGACGGGTTGCACTTGAATCCGAAGGGGACCAATATCCTGGCAGGAAGGTTTGCTAAGACTATTGGAGAGAGTTTGGGTGTGAACTGAACTGAAGAGACAAAGGAAGAGGCGGTTGGCTCACAAATAGAGAAAGCTTGGAGACAGTGTGAGAGGGAGGAAAGGCAGGTGATAGAGAAGGGGCACGCTCAACTGATGGTTTGAAATGTGTCTATTTTAATGCAAGGTGTATCATGAACAAAGCGGATGAGCTTAGAGCATGGATCAATACTTGGAACTATGATGTTGTAGACATTACAGAGACTTGGATGGCTCAGGGACAGGAATGGTTACTTCAAGTGCCAGGCTTTAGATGTTTCAGAAAGGACAGGGAGGGAGGCAAAAGAGGTGGGGGCATGGCACTGTTGATCAGAGATAGTGTCATGGCAGCAGAAAAGGTGGACACCATGGAGAAATTGTCTACTGAGTCTCTGTGGGTGGAAGTTAGAAACAGAAAGGGGTCAATGACTCTACTAGGTGTTTTATAGATCACCTAATAGTAACAGAGACATTGAGGAGCAGATAGAGAGACAGATTCTGGAAAGGTGTAATTATAATAGGGTTGTCGTGGTGGGAGATTTAATTTCCCGAATATTGATTGGCATCTCCCTAGAGCGATGGGATTAGATGGGGTAGAGTTTGTTAGGTGTGTTCAGGAAGGTTTCCTGACACAATATGTAGATAAGCCTACAAGAGGAGAGGTTGTACTTGATCTGGTATTGGGAAATGAACCTGCTCAGGTGTCAGGTCTCTCAGTGGGAGAGCATTTTGGAGACAGTGATGCAATTCTATCTCTTTTACCATAGCATTGGAGAGGGATAGGAACAGACAATTTAGGAAAGCATTTAATTGGAGTAAGGGGAAATATGAAGCTATCAGGCAGGAACTTAGAAGCATAAATTGGGAACAGATGTTCTCAGGGAAATGTACTGCAGAAATGTGGCAAATGTTCAGGGCATATTTGCGTTCTGCATAAGTACGTTCCAATGAGACAGGGAAAGGACGGTAGAGTTCAGGAACTGTGGGCTTCAAAGGCAGTTGAAAATCTAGTCAAGAAGAAAAGAAAAGCTTGTGAAAGGATCAAAGACCTAGAGATCTAGAAGATTATAAGGCCAGCAAGAAGGAGCTTAAGAATGAAATTAGGAGAGCCAGAGGTGACCATGAGAAGGCCTTGGTGAGCAGGATTAAGGAAAACCCCAAGGCATTCTACAAGTATGTGAAGAGCAAGAGGAAAAGATTTAAGAGAATAGGACCAATCAAGGGTGACAGTAGAAAAGTATGTATGGACAGAGGAGATAGCTGAGGTACTTAAATAATACTTCACTTCCATATTCACTATGGAAAAGGATCTTGGCGATTGTAGGGATGACTTACAGCGGATTGAAAAGATTGAGCATATAGACATTAAAAAGGAGGATGTGCTGAAGCTTTTGGAAATTATCAAGTTGGATAAGTCTCCGGGACCGGACGAGATATACCACAGGTTACTGTGGGAGGCGAGGGAGGAGATTACTGAGCCTCTGGCAATGATCTTTGTATCATCAATGGGGACCGGGGAGGTTCCAGAGGACTGGCGGGTTGCAGATGTTATTCCCTTATTTAAGAAAGGAGATAGCCCATGAAATTATAGACCAGTAAGTCTTACTTCAGTGGTTGGTAAGTTGATGGAGAAGATCCTGAGAGGCAGGATTTGTGAACATTTGGAGAGGCATAATATGATTAGGAATAGTCAGCATGGTTTAAAGCTTGATTGATTTTTTTGAGGATGTGACTAAACACATTGATGAAGGCAGAGCAGTAGATGTAGTGTATATGGATTTCAGCAAGGCATTTGATAAGGTACCCCATGCAAGGCTTATTGAGAAAGTAAGGAGGCATGGGATCCAAGGGGACCTTGCTTTGTGGATCCAGAACTGGTTTGCCGACAGATGGCAAAGAGTGGTTGTAGACGGGTCATATTCTACATGGAGGTCAGTGACCAGTGGTGAGCCTCAGGGATCTGTTCTGGGACCCCTACTCTTCGTGATCTTTATAAATGACCTGAATGAGGAAGTGGAGGGATGGGTTAGAAAATTTGCTGATGACACAAAGGTTGGGGGTGTTGTGGATAGTATGGAGGGCTGTTAGAGGTTACAGCGGGACATCGATAGGATGCAAAACTGGGCTGAGAAATGGCAGATGGAGTTCAACCCAGATAAGTGTGAGGTGGTTCATTTTGGTAGTTCAAATATGATAGCAGAATATAGTATAAATGGTAAGACTCTTGGCAGTGTGGAGGATCAGAGGGATCTTGGGGTCCAAGTCCATAGGACACTCAAAACTGCTGCGTAGATTGACTCTGTGGTTAAGAAGGCATATGGTGCATTGGGTTTCATCAACTGTGGGATTGAGTTTAAGACCCGAGAGGTAATATTACAGCTACATCAGACCCTGGTCACCCCACTTGGAGTACTGTGTTCAGTTCTGGTCACCTCACTACAGGAAGAATGTGGAACTATAGAAAGGGTGCAGAGGAGATTTACAAGGATGTTGCCTGGATTGGGGAACATGCCTTATGAGAATAGGTTGAGTGAGCCCGGCCTTTTCTCCTTGGAGAGGGGGACAATGAGAGGTGTATAAGATAATGAGAGGCATTGATTGTGTGGATAGTCAGAAGCTTTTTCCCAGGGCTTAAATAGCTAACACGAGAGGGCATAGTAGTTACAGAGGAGATGTCAGGGGTAGGGTTTTTACGCAGAGAGTGGTGAGTGTGAGGAATGGGCTGCCGGCAACAGTGGTGGAGGCGGATACGATAGGGTCTTTTAAGAGATTCCTGGACAGGCACATGGAGCTTAGAAAAATGGAGGGCTATGGGTTACTGTAGGTAACTTCTAAAGTAAGTACATGTTCAGCACAGCATTGTGGGCTGAAGGGCCTGTATTGTGCTGTAGGTTTTCTATGTTTCTATGAACAAGAATGCTTTATTTTGTAACATCTGAAACAGAATGAAAACAGCAGTGACTTGGTTCATTAAACCTGTCAATGCAAACTCAGAAACCAACAGAAATGTCCTCATTACATAGTGAGTTCCATAGTGAGGAAAAGCCAGCTCCTCAGGGTGTCTGTAAAACACTTCCTGGTCCACTCAGTGTAGTGAGACTTGTGTGTCAAGCAGAAGTAAAGCAGAACCAGTTTAGGCTGAAAGTGCTTGAAGTAAAGAGTATCAGCTTTAATAGTTATTCCTCAATGACTGGGGAAAGGAGAACTCAACTTGCAGCTTGAATGAGGGTGTGAAGCAACTTGAAATGAACAGGTTAATAATCTTGTTCAGCATCATTCAACATCAGGGATCCAGCAAGCTGCAGTAACCCAGCACCTTTGGCACTTCAGTAGTGCCGGATGTGAAGAGTTTTTAGACTATGTGGGGCAAGTTTTTTTTTTGCAAAGAGAGTGAGAGACGCGTGCCCCACAATCTCTCTTTTCTGGCCCCACTAAAGTCACATAGGGGCCAGATTATCAGAGGTTTACACGTCTCACTGCCTCTATTCAAAGACCTCAGACACTCCGGACATTCTCCCTTCTCCCCTCTCTCCCATCGGGCAGAAGGTACAAAAGCCAGAATGGATGTACCACCGGGCTTGAGGACAGCTGTTATCAGACTATTGAATGTCCCCGAGCACGATGAGACGGGCGGTTGACCTCACACTCACGGCCATACGCTGACATTGTATGATGCTGAACAGACTGGTCAGTGAAAGTGTTAATATGCTGCCAGGGTTGTGGCCGAAGCAGATGTGATAGAAACATTACGGTGCACTTTGATGGGCATATGAATGTACAGGGGATGAAAGGATATGGACCATGTGTAGGGAGAAGGGATGAGTTTAATTCAGTGTTCTTAATTAGTCCAGCTACACAGGGTCTGCTCCTGTGCTGTCCTCTTCTACATCCTCTGTTTTATTAGACATTAATACCAAACACACCTTTACTTCACTCTCTTTTACCCAGAGCACACAGCAATGTAATAAACATTCCAGAGAAGCTGAATCCCAGCTTCAGCCACAAATCCTGAGCCCAGGCGTTCCCGACGCCAGCCCTGACTTCAGCCACTGTGGTGAACTACATATACCTGTCTGGACTGCTCCTGTGGCTCCTCCCACAGACCCCTGCTGACTGCTCCTGTGGTTCCTCCCACAGACCCCCTGCTGACTGCTCCTGTGGCTCCTCCCACAGACCCCTGCTGACTGCTCCTGTGGTTCCTCCCACAGACCCCTGATGACAGCTCCTGTGGCTCCTCCCACAGACCCCTGATGACAGCTCCTGTGGCTCCTCCCACAGACCCCCTGCTGACTGCTCCTGTGGCTCCGCCCACAGACCCCTGCTGACAGCTCCTGTGGCTCCTCCCACAGACCCCTGCTGACAGCTCCTATGGCTCCTCCCACAGACCCCTGCTGACAGCTCCTGTGGCTCCTCCCACAGACCCCTGCTGACAGCTCCTATGGCTCCTCCCACAGACCCCTGCTGACAGCTCCTGTGGCTCCTCCCACAGACCCCCTGCTGACAGCTCCTGTGGCTCCTCCCACAGACCCCCTGCTGACAGCTCCTGTGGCTCCTCCCACAGACCCCTGCTGACAGCTCCTGTGGCTCCTCCCACAGACCCCCTGCTGACAGCTCCTGTGGCTCCTCCCACAGACCCCTGCTGACAGCTCCTGTGGCTCCTCCCACAGACCCCCGCTGACAGCTCCTGTGGCTCCTCCCACAGACCCCCGCTGACTGCTCCTGTGGCTCCTCCCACAGACCCCCGCTGACAGCTCCTGTGGCTCCTCCCACAGACCCCCGCTGACTGCTCCTGTGGCTCCTCCCACAGACCCCCGCTGACAGCTCCTGTGGCTCCTCCCACAGACCCCCGCTGACAGCTCCTGTGGCTCCTCCCACAGACCCCCGCTGACTGCTCCTGTGGCTCCTCCCACAGACCCCCGCTGACAGCTCCTGTGGCTCCTCCCACAGACCCCCGCTGACTGCTCCTGTGGCTCCTCCCACAGACCCCTGCTGACAGCTCCTGTGGCTCCTCCCACAGACCCCTGCTGACTGCTCCTGTGGCTCCTCCCACAGACCCCTGCTGACAGCTCCTGTGGCTCCTCCCACAGACCCCTGCTGACAGCTCCTGTGGCTCCTCCCACAGACCCCTGCTGACAGCTCCTGTGGCTCCTCCCACAGACCCCCTGCTGACAGCTCCTGTGGCCCCTCCCACTGACCCCTGCTGACAGCTCCTGTGGCTCCTCCCACAGACCCCTGCTGACAGCTCCTGTGGCTCCTCCCACAGACCCCTGCTGACAGCTCCTGTGGCTCCTCCCACAGACCCCCTGCTGACAGCTCCTGTGGCCCCTCCCACTGACCCCTGCTGACAGCTCCTGTGGCTCCTCCCACAGACCCCTGCTGACAGCTCCTGTGGCTCCTCCCACAGACCCCTGCTGACTGCTCCTGTGGCTCCTCCCACAGACCCCTGCTGACTGCTCCTGTGGCCCCTCCCACAGACCCCTGCTGACAGCTCCTGTGGCTCCTCCCACAGACCCCTGCTGACAGCTCCTGTGGCTCCTCCCACAGACCCCTGCTGACTGCTCCTGTGGCTCCTCCCACAGACCCCTGCTGACAGCTCCTGTGGCTCCTCCCACAGACCCCTGCTGACAGCTCCTGTGGCTCCTCCCACAGACCCCTGCTGACAGCTCCTGTGGCTCCTCCCACAGACCCCTGCTGACAGCTCCTGTGGCTCCTCCCACTGACCCCTGCTGACAGCTCCTGTGGCTCCTCCCACAGACCCCTGCTGACAGCTCCTGTGGCTCCTCCCACAGACCCCTGCTGACTGCTCCTGTGGCCCCTCCCACAGACCCCTGCTGACAGCTCCTGTGGCTCCTCCCACAGACCCCTGCTGACAGCTCCTGTGGCTCCTCCCACAGACCCCTGCTGACTGCTCCTGTGGCTCCTCCCACAGACCCCTGCTGACAGCTCCTGTGGCTCCTCCCACAGACCCCTGCTGACAGCTCCTGTGACTCCTCCCACAGACCCCTGTGACTCCTCCCACAGACCCCTGCTGACAGCTCCTGTGGCTCCTCCCACAGACCCCTGCTGACAGCTCCTGTGGCTCCTCCCACAGACCCCTGCTGACAGCTCCTGTGGCTCCTCCCACAGACCCCTGCTGACTGCTCCTGTGGCCCCGCCCACTGACCCCTGTATAAAGGCGATTGAGGCCTGAGCCCGGCCTCACTCTCCAGGATGTAGTGTTGTTCATTCTTCCAGTCAATAAAAGCCGATATCTCGCTTCTTACGTCTCAGAGTGAGTTATTGATGGTGCATCAGCCACACACTCTGTCTCCAGTCCGGATGATCAGAGTCTCACTGATGCTGGTTGCTAAGACATGAAAGTTGTTCAACACTTCAAGCACATGTGCGGGCCTCACCTTCAACGGGACCTGACTGACAGTCAAAACTCTTCACCATGGATCTAAGTAGAATATATTTTATTTCAATTCACTCATTCATTAATCCTTGCTTGCCTTAGAGTGGCAAATATTCTGGATGTGTTCTGTGAAGGTTTTCAGTGAGCTTCGCAACAACTTTTGTTGTGAGTTAAATTCTCGATGAAAATCTGATGAAATCACACTCTACCTACTTCTATTTACCTCTTTACACAATCCGTAATCTTCCCAGGAGAACTGCGCTTGGGATTGAAGCAAACAGAACGCGAGGGCCAAAACAACCAGGTACACCAAACAGATGTCACACGAGGTTTTCTTCTTGGAAGCCGAGCCCAGAACTGTACACTTCAGTTTCCCCCAAAACAATAGCCTTATTTTGCTGGGTGTTCCTGTGGCTTACGTGCTGGGAAGTGTCCTACTGCTCTCTTTATCTGATTTCTAGTCCATGGGAATCTATATTCAAGTGCCAAGGTTAGTGCCCTGCCAGCTTTATGGAATGACGGCTAACATCTCTCCAGTTTCAAAGTTACAGCAATGAAACAGTGAAGTTTAATTGACGGGATGAAATCCACTTATTATGAGTGGTCAGAATGCCTGTCTGTCTGAAATCCCCTGAAGCAGAAGCAATCGATTATCCAAAGCTGCTAAGTCACCATGCACAGGTCTGTCGAAGTTGCATAATGACAAAGGATGAGGGGATTTGTTGGAAGCTGAGACAATTGCCATTTTCTGTAAACACTGCACTGTCTTTCTCTGGAGTTGTGTGATGGGGCAAAGTCATGGGAGTTTTCCTCTATAAAATTCCGTCCATTCTGCATCTACTGCTGATGTATCCCAGATCGACCTTACTCTGGGAATGTCTGATGGAACAATGCAGTCCTCTGTAAGTATGTCCGAATTCAATGCTTGCTGGATTTTCCATGCTAGTTGGGGGCGGGTGGGAGGGGATCACTTCTGTACCCTTTCCCTGTCCCACCTCAGCTGTAGGGTTGGATTTAATATGTCACCACTTGCAGCTCAACAACAGGACATCTCAGTCATGAAGGCCAATATCAGCTTTAACAACATCACTTCACAACCCCACCAAATGACAGCACACTTGGGAGATCTGCAACCATCACTTCCATCGATAGGAATCCCACCCTCAACCACCTCGACAACTTGCTTGCTCATTAAACTTTTTCCACGTGGGACCACAAACACTGGCTCTCGGTGTTTGGTGTTAATTGCCCTCCAGTCCATCTCCCTGCCTCTCCTCCATTTTTGCCTTGTGCCATCTTCATTACCCTTGGAATGCCACAGAATCTCCTCTCTACCACCCACCTCAATACATCCAACAATTGTCCTGCTATCAAGAAAACTGGAGCATAGGAGTGTAGGAAACAGGATCAGGATGAGGTTCCGGGAAAAGATCACAATCATTCGTGGGCTCAATCAGCAAAGTCTGAAGCGACAAACACAACATGCTGGAGGAACTCAGCAGGCCGGGCAGCATCTACGGAAACGAATGATCATCGTTCTGGCCAAGACCCTTCCTCGGGACTGGAAAGGAAGGGGGAAGACGCTAGAATGAAGTGGTGGTGGGAGGGGAAGGAGGATAGCTGGAAGGTGATGAGTAATGCCAGGTGGGTAAGAAAGGTAAAGGATTGGAGAGGATAGAGTCTGATAGGAGAGGAGAGTGGATTATAGGAGAAAGGAAAGGAGAAGGGGACCTGGGGGAGGTGATAAGTAGGTGAGAAGAGGTAAGAGGCCAGAATGGGGAATAGAAGAAGAGGTGAGGGGGAAGGAAACTTTTTTTTACCAAAAGGAGAAATCGATATTCATGCCATCAGGTTGGAGGCTACCCAGGTGGTTGCTTCTCCACCCTGAGGGCGGCCTCATCGTGGCATAAGAGGTGGCCACGGACCGAAATATTGGAACGGGAATGGTAATTGGAATTAAAATCACGAACAAGAACAAATCTGCAGATGGTGGAAGTCCAAGCAACACACAGGCTGAAATGTTGGGCCACTGGGAGGTTCAGCTTTTGGTGGATGGAGCGGAGGTGCACGATGACGTGGTCCCCCAATCTATGATGGGTCTCACCAGTGTAGAGGGGTCGCATCAGGAGCACCGGACACAACAGATGACCCCAGCACATTCACAGGTGAAGTCGTGCAGAAATGAGATTTAACGGCTCAAAGCTTGATTAAGGGAGCTGTGTTTAAGGAGATTTTAGAGGATGAAAGAGATACAGACAGTGATGACAAGAGTTAGGGAGAAGGACCCAGAGTTTAGGGCCAGTTCTTATTGTAATTTATGGTATTTATTATATAGTGTCTTGTCCTATTGCTGCAAAACAACAAATTTTATGTCGTATCTCAGTGATAAATTTGCTGATGACAGAACTATTGTCAGAAACTCAGATGGAGATGAGAGGATGTACAGGAAAGAGTTGAGTTCAGCTAGTTGAGTGGTGTCGCAAAACAACCTTGCAATCAGTATCAGTGAGACCAAAGAGCAGATTGTGGACTTCAGGAAGGGTAAGATGAGGGAACACAAACCAATCCTCATAGAGGGACCAGAAGTGGAGAGAGTGAGCAACTTCAACTTCCTGGGTGTCAGTATTTCTGAGGATCTATCCTAGACCCAACATATCATTCCAGCTAGAAAGAAAGTATGACAGTGACTATATTTCATTAGGACTTTAAAGAGATTTGGTATGTCACCAAAGGCACTCACAAATTTCTACAGATTAACTGGCCGCCTCTCCGTCTGGTATGGCGGACTACTGCACAGACTTGAAATAAACTGCAGTGACTTCTAAGCTTAGTCAGCTCAATCATGGGCACCAGCCTCCGTAGTAGCCAGGACATCTTCAAGGAGTGATGCCTCAGAAAGGTGGCATCTGTCATTAAGGACCCCCATCACCCACGTCATGTCTTGTTTTCACTATTACATCAGGTAGGAGGTACAGAAGCCTGAAGACACACACTCAGTGATTCATGAACAGCTTCTTCCCCTCTGCCATTTAATTTCTGAATAGACACTGAACCATGAACACTACATCACTCTTTTTATTTCTATTTTTGCACTACTTATTTGATCTAACTATTTAACTATTTAATATACTGTATAGATACTGCTGTAATTCACATTTTTTCTGCTATTCTATATTGCATTATACTGCTGCAGCAAAGATAACACATTTCACAACATTGACCGATGATATTAAACCTAATTCTGGTTCTGGATTCATATCTTCAAAGAGATCTCAGAAGCTGCAGGTTTGAGGGAGACTACAGACAAAGGGAAGGAAACCAAGATAAGATTTATGAGGCAGTCAGTTGCCCAACCAGTCAGACAGTGACCAAGGGAAGGGAGAGACTTAGTGGATGTGAGGGTTGAGGTGGGAGGTCAGTCTAGGGAACAATAAAATATTCACATCCTGAGCTAATAAAGGAAGGGCTACATTAGTAGAGAGGGTAAAGGTGAAGAACCAAGATTTGGAGATGGCTTGGGCTGTGATTGGTCCTGAAGCTGTCAGAGGAATGGAACCTGTGCCAAGCTTGCAGACCCGGGCAGCGACCGGGAAAGGATACGGTGTGGACGTGGAGTTGCTTCAATGTCTGAATGCAACGACCTTCCCACTCCATTGTTCATCAGTCAAAGCCTGTTGGTTTGAATGCTGGCAGGTAGAATGAAAGCAGAGAGTGCCTTCTCCTGCACTGGCTGCGGAATCAGCTCTGGGCTCCCTGCAGATCCACCCTTCTGTTCAGTGTTCCACCATCCTGTGACAATACCTCTAGGAAGCATGGAGCTGGTTTGTACACAGAGGTGATTACATGTGCCTCTGTCAAAGCATCTCACTGCAACAAAATACATCTGAAATGTCGGTCACTGCTGTAATGCAGACCTTAAGACATAGGAGCAGATTAGGCTACAACACACACAAAATGCTGGTGGAACACAGCAGGCCAGGCAGCATCTATAGGAGAAGCATTGTCGACGTTTCGGGCCGAGACCTTTCGTCAGCACTAACCGAAAGGAAAGATAGTAAGAGATTTGAAAGTAGTGGGGGGAGGGGGAAATGTGAAATGATAGGAGAAGACCGGAGGGGGTGGGATGAAGCTAAGAGCTGGAAAGGTGATTGGCGAAAGTGATACAGAGCTGGAGAAGGGAAAGGATCATGGGACGGGAGGCCTCAGGAGAAAGAAAGGGGGGGGGGGGAACACCAGAGGGAGATGGAGAACAGGCAAACAACTAAATATGTCAGGGATGGGGTAAGAAGGGGAGGAGGGGCATTAACGGAAGTTAGAGAATTCAATGTTCATGCCATCAGGTTGGAGGCTACTCAGCCGGTATATAAGATGTTGTTCCTCCAACCTGAGTTTGGATTCATTTTGACAATAGAGGACAACACCTTATACTCCTCTATTGTCAAAATGAATCCAAACTCAGGTTGGAGGAACAACCTGAATAATCTTCCGGAAATAGTAAGGGATCGAGGGTCTAGTGAGATGGAGGAAATGAGGGAAATACATATTAGTAGGGAAGTGGTGTTAGGTAAATTGAAGGGATTAAAGGCAGATAAATCCCCAGGGCCAGATGGTCTGCATCCCAGAGTGCTTAAGGAAGTAGCCCAAGAAATAGTGGATGTATTAGTGATAATTTTTCAAAACTCCTTAGATTCTGGAATAGTTCCTGAGGATTGGAGGGTGGCTAATGTAACCCCACTTTTTAAAAAAGGAGTGAGAGAGAAACCGGGGAATTATAGACTGGTTAGTCTGACATCGGTGGTGGGGAAAATGCTAGAGTCGGTTATCAAAGATGTGATAACAGCACATTTGGAAAGAGGTGAAATCATCGGACAAAGTCAGCATGGATTTGTGAAAGGAAAATCATGACTGACGAATCTTATAGAATTTTTTGAAGATGTAACTAGTAGAGTGGATAGGGGAGAGTCAGTGGATGTGGTATATTTAGATTTTCAAAAGGCTTTTGACAAAGTGACAGGAGATTAGTGTGCAAACTTAAAGCACACAGTATTGGGGGTATGGTATTGATGTGGATAGAGAATTGGTTGGCAGACAGGAAGCAAAGAGTGGGAGTAAACGGGACCTTTTCAGAATGGCAGTCAGTGACTAGTGGGGTACCGCAAGGCTCAGTGCTGGGACCCCAGTTGTTTACAATATATATTAATGATTTAGACGAGGGAATTAAATGCAGCATCTCCAAGTTTGCGGATGACATGAAGCTGGGCGGTGGTGTTAGCTGTGAGGAGGATGCTAAGAGGATGCAGGGTGACTTGGATAGGTTAGGTGAGTGGGCAAATTCATGGCAGATGCAATTTAATGTGGATAAATGTGAGGTTATCCACTTTGGTTGCAGGAACAGGAAAACAGATTAATATCTGAACGGTGGCCGATTAGGAAAAGGGGAGATGCAACAAGACCTGGGTGTCACTGTACACCAGTCATTGAAGGTGGGCATGCAGGTACAGCAGGCGGTGAAAAAGGCAAATGGTATGTTGGCATTCATAGCAAAAGGATTTGAGTACAGGAGCAGGGAGGTTCTACTGCAGTTGTACAAGGCCTTGGTGAGACCGCACCTAGAATATTGTGTGCAGTTTTGGTCCCCTAATCTGAGGAAAGACATTCTTGCCATACAGGGAGTACAAAGAAGGTTCACCAGATTGATTCCTGGGATGGCAGGACTTTCATATGAAGAAAGACTGGATCGACTAGGCTTATACTCACTGGAATTTAGAAGATTGAGGGGGGATCTTATTGAAACGTATAAAATTCTAAAGGGATTGGACAAGCTAGATGCAGGAAGATTGTTTCTGATGTTGGGGAAGTCCAGAACGAGGGGTCACAGTTTAAGGATAAAGGGGAAGCCTTTTAGGACCGAGATGAGGAAAAACTTCTTCACACAGAGAGTGGTGAATCTGTGGAATTCTCTGCCACAGGAAACAGTTGAGGCCAGTTCATTGGCTATATTTAAGAGGAAGTTAGATATGGCCCTTGTGGCTAAAGGGATCAGGGGGTATGGAGAGAAAGCAGGTCCAGGGTTCTGAGTTGGATGATCAGCCATGATCATACTGAATGGCGGTGCAGGCTCGAAGGGCCGAATGGCCTACTCCTGCACCTATTTTCTATGTTTCTATCCCTGACATATTTAGTTGTTTGCCTGTTCTCCGTCTTCCTCTGGTGTCCCCCCCCCTCCTTTTTCCCTCTCGAGGCCGCCCGTCCCATGATCCTTTCCCTTCTCCAGCTCTGTATCACTTTCACCAATCACCTTTCCAGCTCTTAGTTTCATCCCACCCCCTCCGGTCTTCTCCTATCAGTTTGCATTTCCCCCTCCCCACCACTACTTTCAAATCTCTTACTATCTTTCCTTTCGGTTAGTCCTGACGAAGGGTCTCAGCCCGAAACATCAACAGCGCTTCTCCCCATAGATGCTGTCTGGCCTGCTGTGTTCTACCAGCATTTTGTGTGTGTTGTTGTTTGAATTTCCAGCATCTGCAGATTTCCTCGTGTTAGCAGATTAGGCTATTTGGCTCGTCAAGTCTGCTCCACCATTTGATCATAACTGATTATTATCCCTCTCAACCCCATAACCTTTGACGCCCTAACTAATCAAGAACTTATCAACCTCCGCTTTAAATATGACCTGGCCTCCACAGCTGTCTGTGGCAATGAGTTCCACAGATTCACACTTTAGGAATAGAATAGTCAATGTTCCCACAGCAATATGTCATGAACAATAACTAAATGGTACAAACACATTTAGAAATGGCTTGTTCATCTATAGTCCTACAAGCTAAAGAACTCTCTGAATGAACTTCGGTAAGTTTAGTGGGTAGCTTGTCTCCTGACATGGAGACAGAAGGTTCAAGGAATGGGAACGAGGTATTGGAAGTGGTCCAAGTGGATTTGAGAGCAGGGTGGAAGTCAGAAGCAAAGTTGATGGAATTGCTGCATTCCAATTGGGAGTGGGAGACAACACCAATCAGTCATTGATGTAGAAGCGAAGGAATTTGAGAGGGATGTCAGAGAACGCTTGGGAAAAGGACCACCCCACAAAAAAGCGGGTGTAGCTAAGGGCCATGTGAGCATCGGTGGCTAATACGTGTCCTGAGATAGTCAGTGGAGAGTTAGACTCTTGGACCTACCTATCGCTTGCTAACTTTTGTCCTCCTTTTCACCTCTTTATACTGGCTATCTCCCCTCTACTATTTCAGATGAGATGAAACTGTCCATTTGCATCCTTAAGTGCTGCCTGATAAACTGAGTTTTTCCAGTAGCTTGCTATTTGAATGTTAGCAAGACTTGAAGCTATCATTGAGTCTTCGTCAAGTTCCTCCGAGAACTTGGCCTGGATTCCACTGACTTCCTGAGCAGAGCCAGGAAATGTGGAACTTTGGCATCCTCTCTGACTCCAGGCTCTGCATTACTTCCAAGAGCAACATACACCGATTCTATCAGATGAAGTGTTAAACCTGTTCAGTGTCTCTGTGTATGTAAACAGCAACTACCCCTCCACCCCATCAGGCCACACCCTCCAATATTGTTTCCAAGAAAAAGGGAGTTCCCACCAACATCCCAACAATACTCCATGTCCTGCGCCTTGTTTCCCTTGATCAACATTTCCAAAGTAGGTATGGGCTTGTAATCACTTTGGTGTTTATCCTGTGTGTGATTTGTTGCCTGTGCTTCCTATACTCTAAAAGGACTTGTTGAGTTGTGAAGCATGACGTTATAGAGTTGTTCATCGCAAAAATCAAGCCCTTCAACTCATCACATCCATGCTCACCCTTTTGTTACAAATCCCACCGTGACGGTACCCTTCTCTGCCTTGTCCATTCAGGTATCTGTCAAGGTGCCTCCTAAATGTACCGAGTGCCTCTGAAGCATTTGGCAATATGCTGGAAGAGACACGAAGGGAGACATTGGCGCAAAACTCTCTCTCCTGTCAGGAACTGACACCTAATCCACAATGTTATTTCCACCAGCCTTTACACCCCATCCCCACCTTTGCCGTCACATACAAAGAAATGATTCCCACAGCCTGGCTTGCCTCCCACTTCTCACTCAATGCCCCTGTGAGCCAGGTCTGATGCACGACTTCAAGTCCTCCAGTGACCTCGCCTTTGGTGACCTGTGGTAGTCTCACTTTCCTCTGACATCAGGTATTACCCCTCCTGCCACTCCGCTTCACCTGAGTCCACTCTACTGCTTCTCTGTCCCTTGCCAGCTCCACCGATTGCCCCAAAACATCTCACCACTGGACTGAGCTATCCATTTCCCAGCCTGACCTTCCCCTCTGGTCCTGCTTTCGAGGGTTCAGGACCGAGAATACTCCCCCTCCCTTGACTGACAAGGCACATTCAAATGTTTCCTTACACAAAGCTGGCTCCAAGGCAACCAATCACAAGCACGGAGGACAAACGAGAGAATATTCCCTAATTCCACACAATATCCCCAAATACACATTCCGGCCTCACATGAACATTCATCTGTCAACTCTTGTTCCAAGAGGCCCCTCGCTCAGTGCTCACTTGTCAGCTCTCTGCTGGCCAATAGACTACAGAACATAGGACATTACACACAAGCACAGGCCCTTCGACTGACATGTTGTGCCGACCTTTTAACCTATTCTAAGATCAATCTGACCCTCCTCTCCTATATAGTTCTCAGTATTTCTATCATCTATGTGCCTATCTAACTGTTTCTTACCTGTCTCTGCCACTACCCCGTCAGCACTTTCCACACACCTATCTCCTCTGTGTACCTCTAATGTCCCCCCCAAACTCTCCTCCAGTCACCTTAAAATTATGCCCCCTTGCACACATTATCCTACCATCGTGTACACTGCTATCGAGTCACCTGTCATCTTCCAAGTGGAAAAGCTCTAGCTCGCTCAACCTATCCTTATAAGACTTGCTTTCCCATCCAGGAGGTATCCGGGTAAATCTCTTCTGCACCCTCTCTAAAGCTTCCACACCATTCCTATGACAAGGTGACCAGAACTGAACACAATACTTCAATGCAGAGACAGCTCCATCCCAGTATCAAAATAAAATACTTAAACAAACTGCAATTGTGTTCAATTCTGGTCACCTCACTATAGGAAGGATGTGGAAGCTATGGAGAGGGTGCAGAGGAGATTTACCAGGATATTGCCTGGCTTGGAGAACAAGTCATATGAAGCAAGATTAGCAGAGCTGGGACTTTTCTGTTTGGAGTGTAGAAGAATGAGAGGGGACTTGATAGAGGTCTACAAGATTATGAGAGGCATAGATAGGGTGGATAATCAGTACATGTTTCCCAGGGCACCAATAGCAAACACCAGAGGGCATATGAACAAAATTAAGAGAGGGAAGTTTAGGGGAGACATCAGGGGTAAGTTTTTTACACAGAGGGTTGTGAGTGCCTGGAATGACTTCCCAGGGATGGTGGTGGAGGTTAAGACATTAGGGGTATTTAAGAGCCTTTTGGACAGGCACATGGATGAAAGAAAAATGGAGGGTTATGGGGTAGTGTGGGTTTAGTACTTTTTTTAAGGATTATATGGCTCGGCACAACATGGAGGGCTGAAGAGCTTGTACTGTGTTCTATGGACAAGTGTATTAGAAACGGGGATGGTGCCGGAGGATTGGCGTATTGCTCATGTGGTTCCATTGTTTAAAAAGGGTTCTAAGAAGTAAACCTAGCAATTATCAGCCCATAAGTTTGACATCAGTTGTGGGTAAATTAATGGAAAGTATTCTTAGAGATGGTATATATAATTATCTGGATAGACAGGGTCTGATTAGGAGCAGTCAACATGGATTTGTGCGTGGAAGGTCATGTTTGACAAATCTTACTGAATTTTTTGAAGAGGTTACTAGGAAAGTTGATGAGGGTAAAGCAGTGGATGTTGTCTATATGGACTTCAGTAAGGCCTTTGACAAGGTTCCGCATGGAAGGTTAGTTAGGAAGGTTCAATTGTTAGGTATTAATATTGAAGTAGTAAAATGGATTCAACAGTGGCTGGATGGGAGATGCCAGAGAGTAATGGTGAATAACTGCTTGTCAGGTTGGAGGCCAGTGACTAGTGGTGTGCCTCAGGGATCTGTACTGGGTCCAATGTTGTTTGTCAAATATATTAATGATCTGGATGATGGGATGGTAAATTGGATTAGTAAGTATGCAGATGATACTAAGATAGGTGGTGTTGTGGATAATGAAGTAGGTTTTCAAAGCTTGCAGAGAGATTTAGGCCAGTTAGAAGAGTGGGCAGAAAGATGGCAGATGGAGCTTAATGCTGGTAAGTGTGAGGTGCTACATTTTGGTAGGAATAATTAAAATAGGACATACATGGTAAATGGTAGGGCATTGAAGAATGCAGTAGAACAGAATAATCTATGAATAATGGTGCATAGTTCATGTGAAGAAAGCTTTTGGTATGTTGGCCTTTATAAATCAGAGCATTGAGTATAGGAGTTGGGATGTAATGTTAAAATTGTACAAGGCATTGGTGAGGCCAAATTTGGAGTATTGTGTACAGTTCTGGTCACTGAATTATAGGAAAGATGTCAACAAATTAGAGAGAGTACAGAGGAGATTTACTAGAAAGTTACCTGGGTTTCAGCACCTAGGTTACAGAGAAAGGTTGAACAAGTTAGGTCTTTATTCTTTGGAGCGTAGAAGGTAGAGGGGGGACTTGATAGAGGTATTTAAAATTATGAGGGGGTTAGATAGAGTTGACGTGGATAGCCTTTTTCCATTGAGAGTAGGGGAGATTCAAACAAGAGGACATGAGTTGAGAGTTAAGGGGCAATAGTTTAGAGGTAACACTTCTTTACTCAGAGAGTGGTAGCTGTGTGGAATGAGCTTCCAGCAGAAGTGGTAGAGGCAGGTTCGATTTTGTGATTTAAAAAAAATTGAATAGGTATATGGGCAGGAAAGGAATGGAGGGTTATGGGCTGAGTGCAGGTCGGTGGGACTAGGTGAGAGTAAGCGTTTGGCATGGCCTAGGAGGGCCGAGATGGCCTGTATCCATGCTGTAATTGTTATCTGGTTACATGTATACACAGCTGCAATGGAAAACTAGGCAGGACCGTTACAGGGATGGAGCATCAGGTTCACAAACTTCACAAGAAAACCAAAATTTAAACATGAATTTCAGTCCTTGCTTTTCCTCTGTCTCCACCCGTCCAGGACTGTCATCTTCCTCCTCTAACCCTATTCCCACAGAGGATCTTCAGACGGTGAGTATTGTCCACTGGGATTAAAAACACAGAGGGGAGAAGTCCAAAGTCAAAGTCTTTACAAAGACAACATTGTCCCAGAATTCAGGGAACAACCATAGGACTGATACACCTCTGTACTCAGGGTCAGTGTAACACAGGGAGGGAGGGTCTGTACTCAGGGTCAGTGTGACACAGGGAGGGGGGTCTGTACTCAGGGTCAGTGTAACACAGGGAGGGTGGGTCTGTACTCAGGGTCAGTGTGACACAGGGAGGGAGGGTCTGTACTCAGGGTCAGTGTGACACAGAGAGGGAGGGTCTGTACTCAGGGTCAGTGTGACACAGGGAGGGAGGGTCTGTACTCAGGGTCAGTGTGACACAGGGAGGGAGGGTCCATACTCAGGGTCAGTGTAACACAGGGAGGGTGGGTCCGTACTCAGGGTCAGTGTAACACAGGGAGGGTGGGTCCATACTCAGGGTCAGTGTAACACAGGGAGGGAGGGTCTGTACTCAGGGTCAGTGTGACACAGGGAGGGTGGGTCTGTATCAGGGTCAGAGTAACACAGGGAGGGTGGGTCCATACTCAGGGTCAGTGTAACACAGGGAGGGTGGGTCTGTACTCAGGGTCAGTGTAACACAGGGAGGGAGGGTCTGTACTCAGGGTCAGTGTGACACAGGGAGGGTGGGTCTGTATCAGGGTCAGAGTAACACAGGGAGGGTGGGTCTGTACTCAGGGTCAGTGTGACACAGGGAGGGAGGGTCTGTACTCAGGGTCAGTGTGACACAGAGAGGGAGGGTCTGTACTCAGGGTCAGTGTGACACAGGGAGGGAGGGTCTGTACTCAGGGTCAGTGTGACACAGGGAGGGAGGGTCCATACTCAGGGTCAGTGTAACACAGGGAGGGTGGGTCTGTACTCAGGGTCAGTGTAACACAGGGAGGGAGGGTCTGTACTCAGGGTCAGTGTGACACAGGGAGGGTGGGTCTGTATCAGGGTCAGAGTAACACAGGGAGGGTGGGTCTGTATCAGGGTCAGTGTAACACAGAGAGGATGGGTCTGTACTCAGGGTCAATGTGACACAGAGAGGATGGGTCTGTATCAGGGTCACTGTAACACAGGGAGGGTGGGTCTGTATTAGGGTCAGTGTAACACAGGGAGGGTGGGTCTGTATCAGGGTCAGTGTGACACAGGGAGGGAGGGTCTGTACTCAGGGTCAGTGTAACACAGGGAGGGAGGGTCTGTACTCAGGGTCAGTGTGACACAGAGAGGGTGGGTCTGTACTCAGGGTCAGTGTGACACAGGGAGGGAGGGTCTGTACTCAGGGTCAGTGTGACACAGGGAGGGTGGGTCTGTACTCAGGGTCAGTGTAACACAGGGAGGGAGGGTCTGTACTCAGGGTCAGTGTGACACAGGGAGGGTGGGTCTGTACTCAGGGTCAGTGTGACACAGGGAGGGTGGGTCTGTACTCAGGGTCAGTGTAACACAGGGAGGGTGGGTCTGTACTCAGGGTCAGTGTGACACAGAGAGGATGGGTCTGTATTAGGGTCAGTGTAACACAGGGAGGGTGGGTCTGTATCAGGGTCAGTGTGACACAGGGAGGGAGGGTCTGTACTCAGGGTCAGTGTAACACAGGGAGGGTGGGTCCGTACTCAGGGTCAGTGTGACACAGGGAGGGTGGGTCTGTATCAGGGTCAGTGTAACACAGGGAGGGTGGGTCTGTTTCAGGGTCAGTGTAACACAGAGAGGATGGGTCTGTATTAGGGTCAGTGTAACACAGGGAGGGTGGGTCTGTATCAGGGTCAGTGTGACACAGGGAGGGTGGGTCTGTACTCAGGGTCACTGTAACACAGGGAGGGTGGGTCTGTACTCAGGGTCAGTGTAACACAGGGAGGGTGGGTCTGTATCAGGGTCACTGTAACACAGGGAGGGTGGGTCTGTACTCAGGGTCACTGTAACACAGGGAGGGTGGGTCTGTACTCAGGGTCAGTGTCACACAGGGAGGGTGGGTCCGTACTCAGGGTCAGTGTGACACAGGGAGGGTGGGTCTGTATCAGGGTCAGTGTAACACAGGGAGGGTGGGTCTGTATCAGGGTCAGTGTAACACAGAGAGGATGGGTCCGTACTCAGGGTCAGTGTAACACAGGGAGGGTGGGTCCGTACTCAGGGTCAGTGTGATACAGGGAGGGTGGGTCCATACTCAGGGTCAGTGTAACACAGGGAGGGTGGGTCCGTACTCAGGGTCAGTGTGACACAGGGAGGGTGGGTCCGTACTCAGGGTCAGTGTGACACAGGGAGGGTGGGTCTGTACTCAGGGTCAGTGTGACACAGGGAGGGTGGGTCTGTACTCAAGGTCAGTGTGACACAGGGAGGGTGGGTCTGTACTCAAGGTCAGTGTAACACAGAGAGGGTGGGTCTGTATCAGGGTCAGTGTAACACAGAGAGGATGGGTCTGTACTCAGGGTCAGTGTGACACAGGGAGGGTGGGTCCGTACTCAGGGTCAGTGTGACACAGGGAGGGTGGGTCTGTATCAGGGTCAGTGTAACACAGAGAGGATGGGTCTGTACTCAGGGTCAGTGTAACACAGGGAGGGTGGGTCTGTACTCAGGGTCAGTGTGACACAGGGAGGGTGGGTCTGTACTCAAGGTCAGTGTGACACAGGGAGGGTGGGTCCGTACTCAAGGTCAGTGTGACACAGGGAGGGTGGATCTGTACTCAAGGTCAGTGTGACACAGGGAGGGTGGGTCTGTACTCAAGGTCAGTGTGACACAGGGAGGGAGGGTCTGTACTCAAGGTCAGTGTAACACAGGGAGGGAGGGTCTGTACTCAGGGTCAGTGTGACACAGGGAGGGTGGGTCCGTACTCAGGGTCAGTGTGACACAGGGAGGGAGGGTCTGTATCAAGGTCAGTGTAACACAGAGAGGGTGGGTCTGTACTCAGGGTCAGTGTGACACAGGGAGGGTGGGTCTGTATCAGAGATGACAGAATATTAAAACACACCAACCCTAAGTATGTGTCTTTGGAATGTGGGAGGAACGTTCTGCCTGATGCAGTCACAGAGACAGAGTCAAGCAGAGACTAAATCGCGATCTTACAGCTGGTTGCAGTGGAGTTGTTTATTAATTTATTGAGAAACTGTGTGGAATGGGCCCTTCCAGTCATCTGAGCCTCGTCACCCAGCCATCTCCGGTTTAACCCTGGCCTAATCGCAGGACAATTTGCAATGATCAGTTAATCTATCAACCCTGGACAGTGGGAGGAAACTGGAGCGGGGAGAACGTACAAACTCCTTACAGACGGTGGCGGGAATGAACCCAGCTTGCCTGCGTTGTAATGCGTTGTACTAACCACTGCGCTAGCGTGCTGCCCCTCTATTTCTTCCACTTGGACATTAATTCCACAGCAGCAGTCTTCCACATGACATGGAGACCATTCCCCTCAACACAATGCTCTGGGGGCTTTTCCCCCACCCTGGACAATTTGGGGCGCCACGGTGGTACAGACTCTGCCCGGCCGCTGCAGAGGCCTGGAACCAATCCTGATCCGGGGTGTTGTCTGTGTGGGGTTTTCGCACTCTCCCTCCAACTGTGAGGGTTGCCCCACCACATCTGAAAGGAGGGCAGATTGCCCCTAGTGTGTGGGAGAGTGGTACAATGAGGCAGAGGTGATGGAGGAGAACAAATTGGGAATAGAGTGAATAGATGGTTGATTGTCAGCACAGAATCAGTGGGCCGAAGGGCCTGTTTTGAAGTAGAATGACTTTAAGAGTCTATTTCATGAGGCTAAAGCAGCATCTGACATCGATCAGACTGCTCCTTGGCTGTGATAAGCGTATCTTTATGGAAGCATAAGCCCGTCCTGCATGCCGCGTCCCCTCTCCCGCACTAACCTGACGGCCCGGATCAGTGTTTTCACAATTGGCTTGGCATCTTCCATGCTGATGTCACAGTGAAAGGCCTTCTCGTCGTAGTTGTCGTCTCCCAGGTTCTCAGCTGCAGTCAAAAACGAACAATCGGCTTGTTAGATTCAACTAGCCCTTGTTTCCGGGGCAGGGCAAATATCACAGTGAAGCAAGACCCCCTACCCTCCCACCCCCCAGCACAGAGCTGCTCGTGGGCAACACTTGGGAATGGCTGTCGTTCCTACCTTTGGGCAACGGTTTGAGGGCTTGTTGGGAAAGGACTTCTGACGGTCATAGAGCCCTGGAGCACAGGAACAGGCCCTTCAGCCCCTCTAGTCCATGCTGAACAGCTATTCCGTTCTGTCTCATCGACCTGCATCTGAACCATCCACGTACCTATCCAAATTTCTCATTAATGCTGGAATCAAAACCACACATACCACGTCCGCTGGCAGCATGTTCCACACTGTTAGTACCCTCTGAGTGAAGAGCTTCCCCTCATGTTCCCCTAAATATTTCACCTTTCACCCTTAACCCATGACTTCTAGTCTCACCCAACCTTAGTGGAAAAAGCCTGCTTGCATTTACCCTCATACCTGTCAGGTGTCAGGTCTGATGCTGCACCAACAGGGTACCTCATGATTCCCTCAGAGTTAGGGAAGTGGTGCCCTCTGGACTCCTGGAGCTGGCCAGGCTTCTCACTGACCTCCAACAGCAGAGGCTGGTGGTGCTTGAGTGTTGAATAAGTTAAAGCAGGCTTCGATCTGACTGGGGACCTCACTGCGTGAACCTCAATCAGCTGGCTTGGCTAGTGGTTGTGAAGTGGCCGTGCGTGTAGCAGTCTGAAGTTTACACGTCTCGACGATGCCCAAGATCGAGAGGCACTTCAGCAGTGCACTGGGAAGAAGATAATGTCCGCCCTGGCCCCTCCTTGTGGAGATCTGATTCACAATAGCAGAAAATGCTGGAAACATTCAGCAGGTCAGACAGCATCCGTGAAGAGCGGGCAAAATTAATGCATCAGGTCAAAGATTGCCTATCATACTCTCTGACGATAGGCCTTTGGTCTGAAAATAATTCTGTTTCTCTGCCCACGGTGCTTCTGGACGTGTTGAGGCCTCCAGCATTTTCTGCCACGTCTAGTTTCTCTGACCTTCATCTCTTTATGTGACATCTCTGTCCTTTATCATGTAGGAACTCTCAGTAGGTATTGGCATTCCCAGCCCTTTCAATTCTTGGAACAAAATGCCACAAACAAGCATTGTCCAGAGTTAACCTCAGACCTGAGATTTGTGTGCAGTGGAATTTAGGATAAAATGTGTGTGTTGTGCATAATGTTGAGAGCTGTGTGTAAAATTGTGAGTTGTGTAGGACTGGAGTTGTATGCAGTGATGGGAGTAATATGTTACATTGGGAGGTGTGTGTAATGGGAATTATGTGTAATGAGGGTGATGTGTAATAGGAGTCATATGTAATGTGAGGAGTGTGTAATGGAAAGTATGTGCCATAGGGAGGTGTGTAATGGGAAGAGTGCACTGTTGGAAATCATGAGGTCTAGAAATGGGGTTCCTTCCCTTCCTCGTTCCCCAGCTCGGTCTGTCATGCACTCTGTAAAAGCAGGGCCAGGCCACTCGGGCCCTCTGGGCAGCACCCAGCTCCCTCCCGAGTGGCCTTGCAGGGAGCAGCAGGGACCGACGTCAGTGAGATCGGAGCTCGGCACTGAATCGCGGAACCTTGCTCCTTACTTTCCACCGTGGCTCTGGGCTTCAGGCGGAGAGATGCTCGGAAGCGAGTTCTGTCGTTGAAGCTCCAGCTCTTCTGCACCTTGGTGGGGCTGACCTGCGTCGCGTTCTCCGTACTGGGACAGCGCTGGATACTGGGGGCAGACGTTTGCTTGTTCCTTATACTCTGAATCCTCGGACTGTTCATCTTCATTCTGTCTCGGAATCCTAACCTCTGGCCACTGAAACAAGGCAGGAGAAAGTGTGAAGAGCTCTGCATCATCTGGTATTGTTACCCAACATAAAGCCAATGCTGTCAAAAAGATACTTAAAATAGATTTATACCACACATGGAAACCAAAGTATCTTTGGAACATGGATACCCCCTTCCCGAAGATCCAGGAGTCTACCCAGAGAGCAAGACACTCACCTCATCATCAGTATCCCATACTATCTGGCTATTTATGATTTGTAACCTTGCATTTAATACTGTATATGGAAGACTTATCGTGATGTTTTTAGCTTTCAGTATCCTCACTGTTAACTGGTAGGTACCTTTACCACAGAGGTAATAATATTTACTCATTCTCAGTGGAGAATGAGACCAATCAGCCCATCAAATAGAGCAATCCTATCTATCTTACTCTCTTTCTCTCACATATCCTTCAACTCCCCTCCAGTTCCCTCACACTAGGGGACAACTTACACTGGGCAATTAACCGCCTGACACGCACGTCCTTAGGATGTGGCAGGAAATGATGCATTCCCTCAGGATACTCCGTGGTCACAGGGAGAGCGTGCAAACTCCTCGAAGACAGAGCACCAGAGGGTGGGGTCAAACCTGGGTCCCTTGTGCTGCCAGGCAGCACCATTACCCGCGTGCCTCTGTGTTACCCTCACAGTCCTCGAACCTTTACGTTCCTTTCAGATCCCAAGCCCAATCATTTTCCAAGGAGGAAAACTCTGCGACATTATCTTTCTACTGGTCTCAAAGATTACAAGATAACTTGAGCTACATTTCTAAACCACACATGCTATGACAAAAAGTGTGCACAGATATTTATGACATGTGGTATAAATAGGATACGCTCTGGGCTGCAGTGAGCCGGGATTGGTACCTCATTTCCCAGGATGGTATTAAATGATTTGCTCATGAGCTTCTCTTTGCTACACAAGGCACTGCTCCAAATGCACTGAAGCCCAGATTATTTCCTTGCATAAATTGTAACATTAAGATTTACTCAATCAGTCCAATTCTCGTATTTGGCGAAGAGGAGGACGGAAGGAAGCAGGCTCTGCCCAGTCTAGTACGGGCCAGTCAAAGGGAAGTTACATCGCTGGGGATTTAAAATGAATCAAGCATGCAGATGCCACGGAGCAGAAGATCATTCAGACAAATGCTAACCAGGGCAAGGAGCCTCGGCTATCTGCAGGAAGAGAGAGAGACTGAGTCGATCAGAGGTACAGGAACCTGGAGGGTAAGCACGAAAGGAAAACCAGGAGGGAGAGCGACCACGAGGAAATCTGCAGATGCTGGAAATTCAAACAACAACACACACAAAACGCTGGTGGAACACAGCAGGCCAGGCAGCATCTATAGGGAGAGGCGCTGTCGACGTTTCGGGCCGAGACCCTTCGTCAGGACTAACCGAAAGGAAAGATAGTAAGAGATTTGAAAGTAGGAGGGAGAGGGGGAAATGTGAAATGATAGGAGAAGACCGGAGGGGGTGGGATGAAGCTAAGAGCTGGAAAGGTGATTGGCGAAAGTGATACAGAGCTGGAGAAGGGAAAGGATCATGGGACGGGAGGCCTTGGGAGAAAGAAAGGGGGGGGGACACCAGAGGGAGATGGAGAACAGGTAAACAACTAAATATGTCAGGGATGGGTTAAGAAGGGGAGGAGGGGCATTAACGGAAATTAGAGAAGTCAATGTTCATGCCATCAGGCTGGAGGCTACCCAGCCGGTATATAAGGTGTTGTTCTTCCAACCTGAGTTTGGATTCATTTTGACAGTAGAGGAGGCCATGGATAGACATATCAGAATGGGAATGGGACGTGGAATTAAAATGTGTGGCCACTGGGAGATCCTGCTTTCTCTGGCAGACAGAGCGTAGGTGTTCAGCGAAATGGTCTCCCAGTCTGCGTCGGGTCTCACCAATATATAAAAGGCCACACCGGGAGCACCCGGAGAGTGACACTGTGGCACATTTCTGAGTCTTTCCATGGACCGGGATGTGGAGCCTTGATCATACCACACACTGTAAGAGAAGCTAAATGATGCAGACAAACCAGGAGATAAAGTCTTAGTCACCCAGGAGAATCTATGCTCAGCTTTTCCTCAAGCCTTTACCGCGATGGGGATGTGGAAACATACCCTTTGGCTCATTGGGCCCATGTGAACCACTAACCACACCGTTCTAACGCCAGATTGTGATCTAGTGTAAGGGAGCGAGCCTGCGAAGTTCCACACAGTTCAATGTCAGGAGTCCGCACATTTGCTCGTCTGACCGGTGACGGTGTGGACCAGCATCAGACTGAACTTTGTGAAAGGGCAGAGAACACTTAATTCAACCTTGTGACGGGTGACAGCAGTCGTGGGAGTGGACACCCCACTGCACAGAGAAACGGTGAGCAAGGAACAACCCACCCCCACCCCATAGCAGCTCTGAGGCAGACACACGTATACACATACACACACTCACACACACACACACGCGCACACACACTGGTCATATCATAAACAGGCACTGACATCCTGTCTGACAGCTCCTGCAAGTCTCTGCCAGTTTCCAGACTGCAATGACCCCACTGTAGGCACTGGTTCAGTGGCAGAGTCAAATGGGCTCCCTGGCACTGAGCCAATGTCAGATCCCTGTGGATGGCAGCATTCCCATATCCAATCTCCTTCAGTCACCGTTATCTGCAGTCTGCCGGATACCATTTGGATTGTCAACTAGGCTTCTGTTCCACCCCCCCCCCCCCCCCACCGCAGCCCCGTCTTCCACATACGCCCAGTTCTTCTGAGGAAAGTTTCACGTCCTTGTGCCTGCCATTCTCAGTCCTGGCACGGTGCCTGGTGAAGTTAACATGGGACCGCACACGCAGGGACCCAGTGGACCCAGGAGAAACAGAGAGTTAATGGCCAACTCCACAGACAGCAAAGTCAGTTCAGTTTTGCCCTGAAGGAGCTGAGTGAGGATTACAATGGACTACCTACAAACAGAGACCGGTGAGCACACGAATGGTCTGCTGGGGTGCTGTCTGGCCTGTGTGAGATGGACAGCTTGGCTCATCCCTGCAGCCCTTCCCAGCGAAGCTCTGGCAGGCAGCTCACCCCGGACATTGCAGACCCGGGCACAGTGCCATGTCCGATGCCAGAGGCCACTGAGTGGAGATGGGCTGGTGGACTTTAGAGTGGAACTAGAAATGGAATTGGCTATTACTGTTGCATGTGCTGAGGAACAGTGAAAAGCTTGTCTTGCAACAGATCAAACCACTTCAGAGTGCATTGAGGTAGAACAAGGTAAAACACCAACGATGCAGAATAAAGTGTAAACAGCGGCAAAGGTTAACAAAAGGGTGCAAGATCTTAATGAGGTACTGTAGGTTGCAAAGTTAAGAGTCCAACTTGTCGTATTAGTGATCTCACAGCATGGTGGTATGTGCTTCCTAGCTTTTCTGTCCCAACGCCTGTCCTCAGAGGCCATCGGTGACTTTCTGGGGTGCAGTGTCAGTGTGTCTCTGGGCTGTGTCCTGACCTTCTCCCTCAGGGAGAAATCATCTCACTACTGCACCAACAGGGTCCTGGCTGCACCAGCCGATCAAGACTATGGAGTCATCCCAGCCCACAGGGCCATCAACGACATCCCCCACATCTACAATCTCAGTCAGAGCCATGGGAAGGAGCACCGAGGGGGGATTTGTGTGCAAGACAGGCATGATTAGATGCCAACAGCCTCAGACTTGGTGACTGGTACAGAAGGGATTAGTGACATGCCAACAGGAGGGGGCAGCTGAGCAGTGGCAGCGGATTTGGCTTTCTGATCATCTGAGTGGAAGGAACAGCTTCTTCCTGTTTGTCCTCGAGGCAAAACCAAAGAGATGATGATTGACTCCAGGAAGAAGAAGATGGAAGTCCTTGAGTAAGGCCTCATGAGGGGAAGGGAGATGGAGAGGGTCAGTAACTTTAAATTTCTTTGTGTTAACATGTCACAGGTCCAGCACACAAGTGCACCACAAAGAAGGTGCAACAGCACCTCTCCTTTCGTGTGTAGATTTGGCAATCTTCTCTAGATCATAGAGGAGTGTGCTCAGACTGCTTGCATCACAGATCGGCATGGAAACTTCTCTAGATCATAGAGGAGTGTGTTCAGACTGCTTGCATCACAGATCGGCATGGAAACTTCTCTAGATCATAGAGGAGTGTGTTCAGACTGCTTGCATCACAGATCGGCATGGGAACTTCTCTAGATCATAGAGGAGTGTGTTCAGACTGCTTGCATCACAGATCGGCATGGAAACTTCTCTAGATCATAGAGGAGTGTGTTCAGACTTGCTTGCATCACAGATCGGCATGGGAACTTCTCTAGATCATAGAGGAGTGTGTTCAGACTTGCTTGCATCACAGATCGGCATGGAAACTTCTCTAGATCATAGAGGAGTGTGGTCAGACTGCTTGCATCACAGATCGGCATGGAAACTTCTCTAGATCATAGAGGAGTGTGCTCAGACTGCTTGCATCACAGATCGGCATGGGAACACCAATCCCCAGAAATAGAAAAAACCCACACAAAGTGGTGGACAATAAGCTTGCTTCTCGCTACCACTATTGGGCAACAGATGTAAGAGCCTGAGGTCCCACACCACCAGGATAACGACCACCATCTACTACCCTCCGCCCATCATGCTCCCGAACGGGTGTGGATAACTTCACTCACCACAACTCTGAACTGATGCCGACCTACAGACTGATGTTCACAGATTCTGAGAACTCACGTTGTCTCTATTGTTCTGAATCTGCACAATTTGCTTTCTTTGGCACACTGGTTGCTTGTCAGTCTTTGTTTATGTACAGTCTTTTCGTGAATTCTATTGTCTTCCTTTATTTTCCTGTAAATGCCTGGACTCATTCTCAAGGTAGTATATAGGAACATGTACTGTATGTCCAGCATTTTGATTATAAATTTTCCTTTGAACTTTGACAGAGCAATGGTGAACAACGGATCCAGGCGCTCCAGCTGAAGATATTGTGAGAGAGGCCACCCAGCTTTGCCTCCTGGCTGAGTTATCCGAAGTTTTCCCCTGTGCCGGGGGGAGAGGTTGCTGGACGATAGAACACCAGGTAGTCCTGGCCAGCACTGGGCTGTATGGAGAGGCACAGTGACCTCAAGCGGAGTAAGATGAAGAACTCTTCAAGGTTTAGAGCTGTTGTTAAGCTGTCCACAACCTGACCTGAGGTGTACAGGTGTGGGAAAATCTTCACTAAGTAAGGAAGGACGTCCTTCACTGCAGCATGCAGATCCCGGGTCTGGCAGCTGGGAGGTGGGGGCGACTGGCTTTCAACTCGACAGCCATGCATGCGTGCTGGGGCTCATCTCAACGAAAGGCCCCAGAACCCTTGCAAGATGATCCCAGTAACTTTATGCCCCTTGGTTCTCAGGGACTCTCGGTGGGTAGGACTTACCAACAGGAGGCCTCTGCTCTGAGGCAGAGATGCCTGGATCTGCCTCTAGAATCCTGTCGCTTAAGGCCCACTGATACGACAACAGGAGCAGGCAGAAGAATCTTTCACAACAACCCAAACCTTTTGCAGAGAATGTCACCGCAAAATCCACTCCAAATCTGGTCAAGCAATAGTTTTAGGAATTGTCCCTAACCTGGGCACCTGCTTCCCTGTCCATGGCCCACACTGCTCCCTGGTAAGATAAAACAGACTAGTGACCTCACAGTCTACTCTTTATGTCCTTGTCCATTATTGTCTATCTGTACTGCACTTTCTCCGTAAGTGTAACACTTTATTTTGCTTTCTGCTATTGGTTTCCCTTGTACTACCACAATACACTGATAAGATGAAATGATCTGTATGGACGGCTGGCAAAACTAAGTTTTTCACTGTGCATTGGTTTACAGCATGTGACAATAACAAACTAATTAATAATAGAATAATAAACAATGGTAAACTGATTTACCAATTTAATGATAGTATCTGCGTGGAGGAGAGGCAGCTGTGTATTTTCCAAAGACTGATATGTTCAAACTGTCCATTATGTGGACACCACCACATGCCAGTTGCATTGAACACAACTCGTGCTTTGAGATAATTACTGTTTTTAGAGAAAATTTAACACTTCTGTGAATCTAGGTGCAGGTGCCCAAGTGTATTGCAAGGCTTGGATTTCCATTATTCACACAAAAGCAGGGAAGGCCCATGAATAAGCATTGACCAGGGCTTTATCATCGGAGGCTGATGGCAGGTAGATAGTTTATAATGGATAGTTATCAAATGTGAGAAAGGGAGTTGGACTAGTGTAAGGCAAGACTGGCAGGATTAAGGAGCCTTGGGTAATGAGGATATTAAAGATCTAGTCAGGAAAAGGAAAGAGGCATTTATCAAGTACAGGCAGCTGGGAGCAAACACATCCTTTGAGCTGTATGAGGGCTGTAGGAATACATCTCAATGAAATTAGAAGGGGAAAATAAGATCATGAGAGAGAAAGGTGAATATGTAAAAATGCTGTGTTTATTAGGGGCAAGCAGGCAGCTAGGAAGAGAGTAGATCCCCCCCCCCCTCCCTTAAGGATCAGAGTGGTAATCCATCAATGAAACGACAGGAAATAGGTGATGTCTCAAATGACTGCTTGTCTATACTGTATTTACCTTGAACAAGGACATGGAAGCTCATGAGTGCAGCAAGTGGAGCAGTGATATCCTGGAGCCTATCAAGATCACAAAGGAAGAGGTGTTGGAGTTCCTGAAAAGCGTGAAGATGGATAAATCCCTGTATCCTGACCTGATGTGCCTTAGAAAGCTATGCAAAGCGAAAGGAGCAACTGCTGTGGCTTTGGCAGATATTTTTTATATCTTACTTGGCCAAGTCTGAGGTAACGGAAGATGTCTAGATAGCTAATGTTGTGTATTTAATTAAGAAGGGCGCCAGAGATAAACCAGGAAACTCCAGGCCAGTGAAACTTCTACAAGTGGTGGAAAAGATATTGGAAGGGATTCTAAGGGACAGGATTTATTTGCTTTAGAAAAGTCAAGGACTGATAACAGACAGTTAGCAGGGATTTGTGCCTGGGGAAAATTATATTCACAAATTTCATTGAGTTTTTTGAAAAAGTGACCAAGAAGATTGGTGAGGGCAGGGTAGTAGAGGTTATCCACATAGATTAACCTTTGACAAGGTTGGGCTTAGTAGGAATGACCCAGGGTGAGTTAGCAAACTGCATATAGAATTGACTTGGTGGTAGGAGGTCGTGGAAAGTTTATTCTCAGGTTTGTAGATCTGTAATCACTGTTGTGCTGGGTCCTCTTGTTAATTGTCCCATGTATTAACAATTTGATTGAGAATGTAGGTGGCATAATTAATAGGTTTCCAGATGACACCAAAACCGTTGGTGTAGTTGACAGTGAATAAGGTTGTCTCTAAGATGACAAGATATTGATAAACTGGGAAAAAGAAAAAGGGAAAGAGATCATGAACAAAGCAGATGAGCTTAGAGTGTGGATCAGCACTTGGAGCTATGATGTTGTGGCCATTACAGAGACTTGGATGGTGCAGGGGCAGGAATGGCTAGTTAGGGTGCTGGCTTTAGATGTTTCAGAAAGGACAGGGAGGGAGGCAAAAGAGGTGGGGGCGTGGCACTGGTGATCAGAGATACTGTCACGGCTGCAGAAAAGGAGCAAGACATGGAAGGATTGTCTATGGAGTCTCTGTGGGTGGAAGTTAGGAACAGGAAGGGGGTCAATAACTCTACAGGGTGTTTTTTATAGACCAGCCAATAGTAACAGGGACATCGAGGAGCAGATAGGGAGACAGATTCTGGAAAGGTGTAATAATAACAGGGTTGTTGTGATGGGAGATTTTAATTTCCCTAATTTTGATTGGCACCTCCCTAGAGCAAGAGGCTTAGATGGGGTGGAGTTTGTTAGGTGTGTTCATGAAGGTTTCCTGACACAATATGTAGATAAACCTACAAAAGGAGAGGCTGTACTTGATCTGGTATTGGGAAATGAACCTGGTCAGGTATCAGATCTCTCAGTTGGAGAGCATTTTGGAGACAGTGATCACAATTCTATCTCCATTGGAGAGGGACAGGAGCAGACAAGTCAGGAAAATGTTTAGTTAGAGTAAGGGGAAATATGAGGCTATTAGGCAGAAACTTAGAAGCATAAATTGGGTGCAGATGTTCTCAGGGAAATGCACGGCAGAAATGTGACGAATGTTCAGGGGATATTTGTGTGGAGTTCTGCATAGGTACATTCCAATGAGACAGGGAAAGGATGGTAGGGTACAGGAACCATGGTGTACAAAGGCTGTAGAAAATCTAGTCAAAAAGAAATCAAAAGCTTACAAAAGGTTCACAAAACTAGGTAATGGTAGCGATCTAGAAAATTCTAAGGCTAGCAGGAAGGAGCTTAAGAATGAAAAATGGAGAGCCAGAAGGGGCCATGAGAAGGCCTTGGTGAGCAGGATTAAGGAAAACCCCAAGGCATTCTACAAGTATGTGAAGAGCAAGAGGATAAGACATGAGAGAACAGGGCCAATCAAGTGTGACAGTGGAAAAGTGTGTATGGAACCGGAGGAGGTAGCGGAGGTACTTAATGAGTACTTTGCTTCAGTATTCACTATGGAAAAGGATCTTGGTGATTGTAGGGTTGATTACAGTGGACTGAAAAGCGTGAGCATATAGACATTAAGAACTTCTGGAAAGTATCAAGTTGGATAAGTCATTGGGACTTGACGAGATATACCACAAACTACAGTGGGAGGAGATTACTGAGCCCCTGGCATCATCAATGGGGACAGGAGAGGTTCTGGAGGTTTGGAGGGTTGCGGATGTTGTTCCCTTATTCAAGAAAGGGAGTAGAGATAGCCCAGGAAATTATAGACCAGTGAGTCTTACTTCAGTGGTTGGTAAGGTGATGGAAAAGATCCTGAGGCAGGATTTATGAACATTTGGAGAGGTATAATATGATTAGGAATAGTCAGCATGGCTTTGTCAAAGGCAGGTCGTGCCTTACGAGCCTGATTGAATTTTTTGAGGATGTGACTAAACACATTGTTCAAGGTAGAGCAGTAGATGTAGTATATGGATTTCAGCAAGGCATTTGATAAGATACCTCATGCAAGGCTTATTGAGAAAGTAAAGAGGCATGGGATCCAGGGGGACCTTGCTTTGTGGATCCTGAACTGGCTTGCCCACAGAAGGCAATGAGTGGTTGTAGACAGGTCATATTCTGCATGGAGGTCGGTGACCAGTGGTGAGCCTCAGGGATCTGTTTTGGGACCCCTTCTCTTCATGAGTTTTATAAATGACCTGGAGAAGGAAGTGGAAGGATGGGTTAGTAAATTTGCTGATGACACAAAGGTTGGGTGTGTTGTGGATAGTGTGGAGGGCTGTCAGATGTTACAGCGGGACATTGATAGAATGCAAAACTGGGATGAGAAGTGGCAGATGGAGTTCAACCCAGATAAGTGTGAAGTGGTTCATTTTGGTAGGTCAAATATGATGGCAGAATAGAGTATTAATGGTAAGACTCCTGGCAGTGTGAAGGATCAGAGGGATCTTGGGGTCCTAGTCCATAGGACACTCAAAGCTGTTGTGCAGGTTGACTCTGTGGTTAAGAAGGCATACAGTGTATTGGCCTTCATCGACCATGGTATTGAGTTTAGGAGCCAGGAGGTAACGTTACAGCTATATAGGACCCTGGTCAGATCCCACTTGGAGTACTGTGCTCAGTTCTGGTCACCTTACTACAGGAAGGATGTGGAAGCCATAGAAAGGGTGCAGAGGAGATTTACAAAGATGTTGCCTGGATTGGGGAGCATGCCTTATGAGAATAGGTTGAGTGAACCTAGCCTTTTCTCCTTGGAGCGACGGAGGATGAGAAGTGACCTGGTAGAGGTGTACAAGATGATGAGGGGCATTGATCGTGTGGATAGTCAGAGGCTTTTTCCCAGGGCTGAAATGGCTAAGAGGAGAGGACACTGTTTTCAGGTGCTTGGAAGTAGGTAGAAAGGAGAAGTCAGGGGTACATACATACATGCAGATGAAAGTGGGCTGAGAAGTGGCAGATGGAGTTCAACCTGGAGAAGTTTGAGGTGGTACACTTTGGAAAGACAAACTCCAAGGCAGAGTACAAAGTAAATGGCAGGATACTTGGTAGTGTGGAGGAGCAGGGGGATCTGGGGGTACATGTCCCCAGATCCCTGAAAGTTGCCTCACAGGTAGATAGGGTAGTTAAGAAAGCTTATGAAGTGTTAGCTTTCATAAGTCAAGGGATAGAGTTTAAGAGACCCGGGGTAATGATGCAGCTCTATAAAACTCTAGTTAGGCCACACTTGGAGTACTGTGTCCAGTTCTGGTCACCTCAGTATAGGAAGGATGTGGAAGCATTGGAAAGGGTACAGAGGAGATTTACCAGGATGCTGCCTGGTTTAGAGAGTATGCATTATGATCAGAGATTAAGGGAGCTAGGGCATTACTCTCTGGAGAGAAGGAGGATGAGAGGAGACATGATAGAGGTATACAAGATATTAAGAGGAATAGATAGAGTGGACAGCCAGTACCTCTTCCCCAGGGCACCACTGCTCAATACAAGAGGACATGGCTTTGGGGTAAGAGGGTAAGGGTAAGTTCAAGGGGGATATTAGAGGAAGGTTTTTCACTCAGAGAGTGGTTGGTGCATGGAATGCACTGCCTGAGTCAGTGGTGGAGGCAGATACACTAGTGAAATTTAAGAGACTACTAGACAGGTATATGGAGGAATTTAAGGTGGGGGATTGTATGGGAGGCAGGGTTTAAGGGTCGGCACAACATTGTGGGCCGAATGGCCTGTACTGTGCTGTATTGTTCTATGTTCTACGTAAGTTTTTTATGCAGAGAGTGGTGAGTGTGTGGAATGGGCTGCTGGCGACGGTGGTGGAGGCGGATACGATAGGGTCTTTTAAGAGACTCATGGACAGGTACATGGAGCTTAGAAAAATAGAGAGTTGTGGGTAACCCTAGGAAATTTCTAAAGTAAGTATATGTTCGGCACAGCTTTGTGGGCCGAAGGACCAGTATTGTGCTGTAGGGTTTCTATATTTCTATGTTTTTAAGGGAACGGCAAATGGAATTTACCTTGGACAGTTGTCAGGTGATGCATTTTTGGAAGTTAAACCTGGGAATGGGAATGAAATACAGGACCCAGTGGAGAACCGTTAAACAGCGAAACCTTGATTACGAGTACACAGACGTTTGAAAATGGGATCACCAGTGGAGAAGGTGGTGAGGAAGCTACACGGCACGCTCGCCTACTGTGGCCATTGCACTGGGTACAAGGGTTGGTAAGTTGTACAAAATGTTAGCAATACCGAGCTTGCAGTGTAGTGTGCAGCTCTGTTTACCAATAGCTTAGATGAAAGGACTGGCAATAAAAATCAGAACAACTGGTTGTAAAGGGAAGGGGAGAAGTTAATAGAAAATATGCCACTAACTCCAGGCTGAGTTCCTCTGTCCTACTCCCCTTGAGATTGTGACTGAGAAGTTTGGCTCATTGACTGCAAATACGTTTCCCTGGGAAACCTTGGTGACTGGCAGCACATCTACCACCCTACGCACCCTTTTTCTCCACCACCAGCCCAGCGGCTGCTGTGTGAACCATCTGGGAGATGAACTGCCACTTGGACACCAGTGTCCTGTCACATCGAATGATTAAAGTCACATGAGATAGAGCTGTAGAGAAATAGAGCAATGCAGCACAGATACAAAATAACTATTTTTTCTTAATTAGCCTACAAACTGTTGGTAAATTCAAAGTTTAATCTCATTACAAAGTATCCTTGAGAGGGTGGTAGAAGGTTATTTTGACAATACCTCTCAAACATGGAACTTCTAATACCTAATGCAAATATTGGCAGCTGCGTCTTGGGAACAGCACTGTTCCTGGTGCTCCTCCAAGACTTAACACACTATCAACACCCTTCCTTAATCTATTGCTGGAACTTTCCAAACCAACACTGTGTCCATGGCAGAAGGTGGCTCAACACTGCCCCCTCAAGGATACTTTGGGAATTCTGACTCTATTCAAGATTCACCATACAAGATTGTTTATTGTCATTCTTCAGTACACGAGTGTAAAGGAGAAGAAAATGACTGTTACTCCAGATCCAATACAGCATAAAGAACACAATAAAAATAACAAAAGCACAATAAACAACATGATTGACATCTCCTACAAATTATGGTGAGACTATAGGTTGCTTGTTTTGTAAAGGGACAATTTAAGAGAAGTTTGACCATAAGACATAGGAGCAGAAGTTTAGATAGGTACAGGAGTTTGGAGGGACATGGTCTAGGTGCAGGTAGATGGTTCTAGGCAGAAGACTGGGTCAGCATCAATTAACAACAACACACACAAAACGCTGGTGGAACACAGCAGGCCAGGCAGCATCTATAGGGAGAAGCGCTGTCGACGTTTCAGGCCGAGACCCTTCGTCAGGACTAACCGAAAGGAAGGATAGTAAGAGATTTGAAAGTAGTGGGGTGAGGGTGAAATGTGAAATGATAGGAGAAGACCGGAGGGGGTGGGGTGAAGCTAAGAGCTGGAAAGGTGATTGGTGAAAGTGATACAGAGCTGGAGAAGGGAAAGGATCATGGGACGGGAGGCCTCGGGAGAAAGAAAGGGGGGGGGGGAACACCAGAGGGAGATGGAGAACAGGCAAACAACTAAATATGTCAGGGATGGGGTAAGAAGGGGAGGAGGGGCATTAACGGAAGTTAGCATCAATTAGATGGGTGGAAGGGACAGCTTTTGTGCTGTAGTGCTCTGACTTGATGACTGTCTTAATGAAATTAAGAAATAAATAGTTAATCTCCTGCTGCATTAAACGTTCAGAGTCACAGAACAATTTGCAGCCAGGTAGAGTTGGTTCTCATTGGCTGATTGGAGAGCCAATGGGTATGGCAGGTGACATCATGAGGTGGGGGGGGGGGTGGAGAAAGTCCCTGAAATGTTATTGGTGGGAAGGAGGGAATGGCTGGAGTTGGAAAAGGGACAGACTCATTTTAACTCCGCAGAGCTGATGAGAAGTTTAAGGTTAAAGTTGCGTTGCTGGTGGTAAGTGGGTGAGGCAGAGCTTGGCTGAGTCAGGACAGACGTTGGGGGTGAGCGGCTGGGGAACTGAAGCTGTAGACCCGCTTGGTGAGCAGCCTAGCAGAATGTGAAATGTAACTCAGTGGGACGAGTGGCAAAGGTCACAAGAGAAGGCAAGTTCTGTGAATATTTATGAAGTTGCTAATTAACACTGTACACAATTCTAGCCGACCACAGTGTGCAACCTGCCGTTTCATCTGCAAGTTGTGTGTGCCCGTGGCAGGGTTGGTATCACAAGCTCTGCCACAGTGTAGTGGGCACCATTTGTAATGCGGCGAGCTCCACACAGGTGTTTATGAGGGAAAACCTGCTGAATTAAATAAGCCATTGATAATTTAGGAAAAATTATTCTCCAAGAGATTCATTTGCAGTTGCTAAGAGCTACAACAAGGAGATGAGGAGAACTTAATCCTTGTTGTATCATTTAAATACATCACGGTTTTCCTGCATCCTACCACCTTCCTTATCCTGTCCTCTGTAACCAGGATACTGGATTGTATAAAACATGTTGCTGTAATGATCTAATTTCAATCTGACCCCGAGGAGGTCATGCGGGAGGTTGAAGCAGCACCTGATCAAAACTGGACCAATCATGTCTGTACATGATTCACATTCGCACATCTGACGTTGACCCATGGTCAGGGGAACGGCAAGTGAGATCACTATTCGATGCGTTTCAATGGCACCAACTTAAACTGGACAGACGGCTCCACTCTGAATCGGCCTCAGTAGACTGGACCACAAGTTAGTTGAAGAGTTATACTCACTTCAGGAGTGAAACAAGTAGCACATCTCCAGAGAAGGTTGCAGCTTTGGGCCTGTTCTTACTGGAATTTAGAAGAATGTGTGTGGGGGGGGGGGGGGGGGGAATCTCATTGAAACCTACCGAATGTTGAAAGGACTAGATAGGGTGGATGTGGAGAGGATGTTTCCTGTGGTGGGGATATCCAGAACTAGAAAGAGGCCACCCTTTAGAACAGAGGTAAGGAGGAATCTTTTAATCAGAAAGTGGTGAATCTGTGGAATGCTCTGCCACAGACTGTGGTGGAGGCCAAGTCTGTGAGTATATTTAAGGCGGAAGTTGATCGTTTCCTGATCGTTCAGGGCATCAATGGACATGGGGAGAAGGCAGGCGTATGGGGTTGAGTGGGATCCGGGATCAGCCATGATGGAATGGCAGAGCAGACTCGATGGGCTGAATGGCCTAATTCTGCTCCGATGTCTTATGGTCTTATTACTGGAAATGGACTGTCCACTCAGGGTGGGTCAGGGGCTTGCAGCTTTGCACATAGTCATGACCGTCAGTGGAGACCCTTCATCAGGAAGCTTTCTGAGACCTTATTTAATGAGGATCAGGGGCTCTGGTTGCCCAAATACCTCACGACTAAGGGATGTGACATTCTGCAGGAAGACCTTCCTCCCGGGCTACTCTGCCCAGAGAAACTTGACCCTCAGTTTCCCTGGCACCTGATCTCCCCGAGAAGCTGCTGCTGATCGTCATTCTTCAGAAAGTGCTGCTTCGGAGGATTCTCCCGGGCAGTGTGCTCACGAAAATAAATATTTCCCCTTTTGGGCTTCACTGAGGAACATTGACCCCTCTGACTCTGTGATTAGCCAGCAGCGCCAGCTTCCCCTGGGTGACGCAGGACCACGGGAATTCCTCCTCAGAACACGGACCCTTCAATGAAGAGGAAAGGATACCACGGTGATGGATCAGGGGATGAACTTTGTCACGATCGACGTCAGGTTCTCAGGCAGCTTGTGTGACTCCTTTATCCTGAGAGGCTCTGCCCCTCAAACTTGCTCAGCTGGACATGGATTCTGGGAGGCTGAGGCTTCCACCTGCTTTTCTGGACTTTCACCCCCACGATCTCCCCGGCCACACCAGAGGAACACAAACACAAGAGTCGCGAATTTCCTCAGGCTCCAGTGGGACAGATCGCAGGGATCCTGGCCAGCGCCTGCCCACGTGTGCCACGCAGGTTGTCCAGCTGGAGAAGAGGAGCGAGGAGTCTCTGAGGCTGAGGGCCATGAGATGGATCCTGGAGAACAGCATCAAGAAAGGAGGGAGACACACAGGATGTGGACAGCTGTTCTCGACCATGTTGTAACACTGTATTTGACCATTTGGATCAACCCAAAATGATCCCCTACATCCACCTCCACCTCCAGGCACTGCTTTCATCCTTTCCTCAACTCATTAAGAGCCTCGTCCCTGCCTCAGTGAGCTACCTACCCCTATTCTGTTTCTCCCTCCCTCCAAACCCTGTGCTCACTGACTTACATTTGCCCAGTTAAGCAAGACATTACTTTTAAAGCTTCTCACCCAGCTCACGTGCTCTCCATTCCCTCAGCCACTCCCTACCTCGGTATCCTCATCAGGCATCAAGCCACTTCAGGGCTCCCTGCACACCTCCACTTCCAGTCTGGCATCCACCCTGACTTTCACCTCTCACCCCAGGCAGCTGGCAAGCTTCTGAAAGTTCTTCCCAAAACTGCTCTACCTTGTTTGAGAGGCTCTCTAAAACCCACTGCTTTATTCAAACTTTCAGCCACCCATCCTGAAGTTCATTATCACACCTTATACCACTGTACGTCACCACGGAAAAGGTGCTAGGAGTACATTCGGCCCATCCTAGGCTTCCTTGTTCTCCCGCCATCACCCCAATCCACTTTGATTTGGGCTAGTTGCCCATCGTCACCATTCCCAGGAGGCGGCGTTCCCTCTGGCTACATTCCCAAGTAAGTTATTTACAGTGAATGTCACAGCAGGTTAAACTTCAACTCTGTTGTTGGCTCACTGGCAGAAGTGGGTTGGGCACAAATGTTTAAGCTCAGGTCTAAGAGCTCCAGCTGTGGCCTGTGATTCCAGGAGACGGATGGATTTACTTGTGTCCTCACACCACCAGTGGTGCTTCATTAAAAAAAGGAACTTCATTACATCAGCAAATGCATCAGGACAGTCTACCGGCTAGAAAGTTCTTAGAGTGCCTTTTCACTGTTGAGTGGGGGCCCTGGCGTCACTTTGCCAAGTTCTATTGCTGGGATGGAGGATAGCAGACAGGTGGGAAGGGGATCTGGTAGGACCATAGGGACGCATGGTGAGGAGATTGGTACCGCACCAGGCCAAGGACCTGGAGACAGGTGAAGGGGGTTTGGGACAGAAAAAGACATCTGATCAGAGAGGGATGAGAGAAAGTTAGGAAATGTTGTGATGTTGGGGGTGTTAGGGAAAAATTAAAAAGATCACAAGGAGCATTAATTAAATCAGGAGCTGGCCTTGTGTCAATCTGACAAACTGCCTAGATCATGCTGGTGACATCAGACAGGCATTACACTAGAGCTGGTCTTCACATCTCATACACACAGAGAGCTGGGATTAAACTGCAGGGAATCCCAGAGAGTCAGCAGAGGAGTAAACCCATCATCCCTGCTCAGCCTGCGTTACAAAGTTTAACGACTAATTTTAGATTCCTGTCTCTATTGATAAGAGTTTTTTTTATGCCTGATTAACTGCTTTCTCAATCTGCCCTGCCACTTTCACTGTCCACACCTCCAGGCCGCTCTGCTGCTGAAAGTATTCTTTACGCAGTATCACTTCTTCTCACTTTCGGCCTGAAATATTGACTATTTCCCTCCACGCCACTCGAAGAAGATGGCGCCAGCGAAGAACGCGACCACGGCAGCCATTCTCCAGACGGGTCACGAAACCTTTACATCTTCCTTTTGTTCCCAGTGTGGTTTTGCTACCGTTGGAGCCTGGGATCTACATTCTGGTGGTGTGCTTTCAGGCTGATCTGGCGCTTTGCTGTTTCTGAGAGGGTCCCATGAGGTTTCGCGCCTGGAGATGGGGCACAGGCCCACCATAGGCCCCACTTCTCACTAATCTCGCCGATTAAACGATTGAAATCAAGGAGTGAGCGGAACGTGAGCAGGTTTCAGCGCCATCTACCAGCCTCTTGTCCGCTGCTGCCGGAGGAAGGTGTCTGTGAGTGATGGTCTCCCCCCCCTCTCTCTCTCTCAGTGCTTCTGGAGGAAAATCCCTCCATTCAAATATTCCCTCTCCCTTTGGCTTGATGCTCGACTGTGCTGGAGTCCTGGTCTGGGGCAAAGTTTAATCAATGCAGTTTGTGGACTGGACTCCGTAGTTCACGTTACGATGTGTTTCTGGTTCCTGGTCGCTCCATCTTCTTTGTTGCGATTTTGATCGGGGAGGCCGAGGGATGGTGGGCGACACACACTGAGTTCAGTATGCCTGGACTCTTCTGTTTTTGTGTTTTACATTCTGTGTTTTCCCTTTGGTTCAATTTGTATTTTTTTTTCACACACACACGCGCATGTGTGTGTGTGTGTGTGTGTGTGTGGGGGGGGGGGGGAAATGGTTTGAATTATTTTCTTTTAACGGGTTCCAGGGCTTTCTTTGCTTCCTGGCCGACAGCGGGAAGACGAATCTCAGGGCTGTATATCGCACACAGACCTTGATAATAAATGTACTTTGAACTTTGAGAATGCACCACCTAATGTTTCTCCGGGGAGAGGGGACATCAATATTCACATTCCTCCAGTCTGGGAAAAATACTGAGCCCGTTTCACACCTGTGCTATCTATGCCTTGAGCTTCAACATTTGGCTAAGAAGCCGCTCATGCGGTACCTTATCAAAAGCTGCCTGGGAGTCCATGTGCACAGCATCAACGGTAGCAATAAAGTTCACGTTGCTACAACTTACAATAAGTATTGCAATGGAAGACTAGTGAGGGAGTGATCATGCCAGAAATCTGATGGCAGAGGGGAAGAAGCTGATCCTAAAATGCTCTTATCACAGAGGTTAAATGAACCGGCATGGGCTTATTTTGAACATTTCTCACTCTCCAGCCCTTCGGCACCACCTGACAACCAAAGCCTCGTCATTAAAAAAAAGAGCCATCCCCATCTCCCATGTAGAGGCAGCAGAGTAAGAAACAGAAACAGGAGGGACCTTAGAAACCTGGAGCTGGTTAGTGCGGGATTAAAGGAGGGTGAATCAGTTAGCGGTTTGGTTATCAGGTAGAGAAACCCCATTACCCATGCAGGAACCAGGCATAAATCATCATTTTGTATCAAGCATCTAGGGGGTCCACCTAATGGAGAGCAGGCTAGTCTCCAATGCGAGCTGATGCAAGGGAGCCCGGCACTGAGGCAGAAGGGTTCATGCAGATTCGGGTAGCTGGCATTCCAAAGTTCACGTGACCCATCCCAGTTCTCGATACCTCAGTTTCCGAGTGCTCTGAATCCGGAAGAAATTCTTTTTACTACTAAAGAGCTTACTAGGAGTCAAGAAGAAGATAAAAGTATAGCGTTATTGCACATATTAGGGGATTAAATAAATAAAGCAGTTGCTGTGTTATTGTCCAAAATATATAGACCTGCTGGTCGAAGATTCCTTTTATCCACAAGTCATGGGTTAATTGTACACCAGAGTTACCAGTTAGTAATTAGTTTCAATGCCAGCTTATTTCGTTATTAGGTAAGCAGAAGTGAGCTGCAATGAAGCTGATTGTTATACAAATCGTCGCACTGGGGTTACAGACATAATGATTCACAGTGGGGGCCAGACCAGGGAGACGTGGAGAGACTCTACCCCCTGCTGCTGAAAGTGAGTACTGCACCGGGCTTGGCCCAACGAGCCTGCGGAAGTACTGGGATCTGAGAAGCTACCTCCTACAGAAAGAGCACCTCTTGCGTCAAGCGTTCCAGGCTGAAGTATCACAACCTTTACCACATTGTGGGAAAGGTACGGAGTCGGGGAACCAGTAAAAATGTGTGCTGGATTTGGACATTTTCCACTGCACGTTAATGGGGTGGAAAAGGGGGCAGGGAGAGGAGCACTGTTTCACACAGTCCACCACTAAAAGCCTCAGCTAGGCCAAAAACATTGGTTTAAAATGCGTGTTACCTGGTGGCCCTCGCATAGGCTGCTGGTCCCATGATGGTTTGGTCTGTGACGGATTGGTGTTTTTTGAGTTTTGTTGGGAAGGGCTTTGGCAGGGAATGGTAGATCCAATGTCCAAGGTCAGGCAAGGGGAAATAGGAACCTGTTGTGGGAGTGCATATAGCTCCAGGTAAGCTCACTGTTTATCAAAGGACACAAGTGAATGCGGATGGCTGACCGCTGATGAGAAATTCTAACCTCATTCCTTTTCTACACTCAAGCAGACTCCCAACCGGAGAAAAGATGTTTCATGTATCTGTCATTATCAACTTCAAAGAAGTTGGAAGCCAATGAACTGAAGTGGGTGATTTATGTACTTGGCAGCCAGAGTGGCCCCAGCAGGACTTACAAAGAGCACGGCTGCCTGGCTGGTCTTGGCTGAAGCAGAAATGTATGCTGGATACTGAGTGAGTTCCTTACACACCTTCTGACAACCCTGAAACATCTATCACCTGAATCTACATAGGCAGAGAGACCATCCGCTTAACACTACACTTGAAACAGTGGCTCGGACAGTGTAACGGGTCTTCAGTATTGTACTCAGCTCTCAACCTTAATTAGAGGGCCGAGCCCCTTCAATAAGTTTTCGATTTAATCTTCTGACTCGGGGAAGGGAATCTTTGGCTGCACTCCCTTCACTAACTACAGACAGAACTCTGACCGCTGATTCGGAAGATACACAAGGGTGTGACAGGAGTTGCTCATTACTTGGAGGTCACGTCCCAACTCAGGTCTGAATCCTATCCACTGTGCAGTCTGCTCCATGACACAGTCTTTCCAGAGACTGTTCATGTCTCACTGAGTTTGAGGACAACATGACGTTCAAAACATTATTTCCAAATGTCAAATGCCAGAGAAGTTATGAACTGGTTTGCAATTAAAGCAAGACTTCCCCTTCTAACTCACTATCTTCTGAACTTTCCCCAGGTCCTGCCGTGACTGTAGCAAAGCAGCTGGCAACATGAAGCCTGCAGACGTACAGTATTTCCCACAGGCTGGTAGATGCCCCCTGAAGCTAGGGCAACAAACTGGGAAAATCCCACAACTATGTGGAAGGGCTCCATATTGCACAGCTCACATTAGGATTAATAGACTGCCAGAGGCCATGTTCCGCTCACACAGGGAGACAACGATCAAATGGAAAGTAAGCAATTCAGTCAACATAATGCACTGTAGCTCTGTTCTGTACAGTATTTACACCAGAAAATTGGCATGATCCTTCCAGAGTATCACCCACACCTGCAACCTCCACAACAAACTTGTGGAGAACTGTGGAGGGATATGTGACATAGCAGATAGTACAGGAGAAAGGTCTGTACCCAATAAATAAAGGATGTAGTCCTATTCTCAACAGTCGAGGAACACATTTCATCCCTGATAGTACATTCTCCATTCCCAGTGGTGGAGGAGCATGGTCCATGCAGAACTGGAAAGGAATACTGTTCAATCCCAATAGGAGAGGAAAATGGTCCATTACCAGCAGTGAAAAACAAGGTCCATCCCAATCGTGGAAAGACATGGTCCGTTTTAGTAATGGAAGAACATCTTTTCACCCCCAACAATGGAGGAACATGGTTCATCCCCAATAGTAGGAGAACATTCCCATACCCAAAGGTGGTGGACATGCTCCACACCCAGCAATGGAGCAACATCATTCATCCCCAATAGATGGAACATGATGCAAGTCAAAACTCTAAAGATGTAGTTCATAGCAGACAATGGACGGTCATGGTGAACACCCAACAGTGGAAGATCATTCCCTTACCCAGTAATAGGAGAACATGTCCATACCTGTCGGGGTCCGGTCCGGTCTGGAGCCCGCGTTCCGGGTCTTGATCCGGTCCGCGGACTCCGGGTCTTGCAGCTGTCCCTCCCGTCACCCTTGAGCCAGTTAGGATCCTCCTGATTTAAGTAGGCACACTTGTGGCCAATTCAGCTGCAGGTGTTTATAAGGCACCTTGGGACTGGGACCAGGCGGGTGGTCGTTTTGTTCCGTATCCTGCTCTGTCTCTTGCTCTCTGCCGGCTCCGTACTCTGCTCCGCATCCTGTTTACCCTGTCCGGGTTCTGACCTGCTCCGCATCCTGTTTACCTTGACCGGGTTCTGACCTGCTCCGCATCCTGTTTACCCTGCCCGGGTTCTGACCTGCTCCGCATCCTGTTTACCCTGTCCGGGTTCTGACATGCTCTGCATCCTGTTTACCCTGTCCGGGTTCTGACATGCTCTGCATCCTGTTTACCCTGTCCGGGTTCTGACCTGCTCCGCATCCTGTTTACCCTGCCCGGGTTCTGACCTGCTCCGCATCCTGTTTACCCTGTCCGGGTTCTGACATGCTCTGCATCCTGTTTACCCTGTCCGGGTTCTGACATGCTCTGCATCCTGTTTACCCTGTCCGGGTTCTGACCTGCTCCTCCGCATCCTGTTTACCCTGCCCGGGTTCTGACCTGCTCCGCATCCTGTTTACCCTGTCCGGGTTCTGACCTGCTCCGCATCCTGTTTACCCTGCCCGGGTTCTGATCTGCTCCGCATCCTGTTTACCCTGCCTGGGTTCTGACCTGCTCTGCATCCTGTTTACCCTGCCCGGGTTCCGACCTGCTCCGCATCCTGTTTACCCTGTCCGGGTTCTGACCTGCTCTGCATCCTGTTTACCCTGCCTGGGTTCTGACCTGCTCCGCATCCTGTTTACCCTGCCCGGGTTCTGATCTGCTCCGCATCCTGTTTACCCTGCCTGGGTTCTGACCTGCTCTGCATCCTGTTTACCCTGCCCGGGTTCCGACCTGCTCCGCATCCTGTTTACCCTGTCCGGGTTCTGACCTGCTCTGCATCCTGTTTACCCTGCCTGGGTTCTGACCTGCTCCGCATCCTGTTTACCCTGCCCGGGTTCCGACCTGCTCCGCATCCTGTTTACCCTGCCCAGGTTCTGACCTGCTCTGCATCCTGTTTACCCTGCCTGGGTTCTGACCTGCTCCGCATCCTGTTTACCCTGTCCGGGTTCTGACCTGCTCTGCATCCTGTTTACCCTGCCCGGGTTCTGACCTGCTCCTCCGCATCCTGTTTACCCTGCCAGGTTCTGACCTGCTCCTCTGCATCCTGTTTACCCTGTCCGGGTTCTGACCTGCTCCTCCGCATCCTGTTTACCCGGCCCGGGTTCTGACCTGCTCCTCCGCATCCTGTTTACCCTGCCCGGGTTCTGACCTGCTCTGCATCCTGTTTACCCTGGCCGGGTTCTGACCTGCTCCTCCGCATCCTGTTTACCCTGCCCGGGTTCTGACCTGCTCCGTATCCTGTTTACCCTGCCCGGGTTCTGACCTGCTCCTCCGCATCCCGTTTACCCTGCCCAGGTTCTGACCTGCTCCTCCACATCCTGTTTACCCTGCCCGGGTTCTGACCTGCTCCGCATCCTGTTTACCCGGCCCGGGTTCTGACCTGCTCCTCCGCATCCTGTTTACCCTGCCCGGGTTCTGATCTGCTCCGTATCCTGTTTACCCTGCCCGGGTTCTGACCTGCTCCTCCGCATCCCGTTTACCCTGCCCAGGTTCTGACCTGCTCCTCCACATCCTGTTTACCCTGCCCGGGTTCTGACCTGCTCCGCATCCTGTTTACCCGGCCCGGGTTCTGACCTGCTCCGCATCCTGTTTACCCGGCCCGGGTTCTGACCTGCTCCTCCGCATCCTGTTTACCCTGCCCGGGTTCTGACCTGCTCCTCCGCATCCTGTTTACCCTGCCCGGGTTCTGACCTGCTCCTCCGCATCCTGTTTACCCTGCCCGGGTTCTGACCTGCTCCTCCGCATCCTGTTTACCCTGCCCGGGTTCTGACCTGCTCCGTATCCTGTTTACCCTGCCCGGGTTCTGACCTGCTCCTCCGCATCCCGTTTACCCTGCCCAGGTTCTGACCTGCTCCTCCACATCCTGTTTACCCTGCCCGGGTTCTGACCTGCTCCGCATCCTGTTTACCCGGCCCGGGTTCTGACCTGCTCCTCCGCATCCTGTTTACCCTGCCCGGGTTCTGACCTGCTCCGCATCCTGTTTACCCTGCCCGGGTTCTGACCTGCTCCGCATCCTGTTTACCCTGCCCGGGTTCTGACCTGCTCCGCATCCTGTTTACCCTGCCCGGGTTCTGACCTGCTCCTCCGCATCCTGTTTACCCTGCCCGGGTTCTGACCTGCTCCGCATCCTGTTTACTCTGCCCAGGTTCTGACCTGCTCCTCCGCATCCTGTTTACCCTGCCCGGGTTCTGACCTGCTCCTCCGCATCCTGTTTACCCTGCCCGGGTTCTGACCTGCTCCTCCGCATCCTGTTTACCCTGCCCGGGTTCTGACCTGCTCCTCCGCATCCTGTTTACCCTGCCCGGGTTCCGACCTGCTCCGCATCCTGTTTACCCTGCCCGGGTTCCGACCTGCTCCGCATCCTGTTTACCCTGGCCGGGTTCTGACCTGCTCCGCATCCTGTTTACCCGGCCCGGGTTCTGACCTGCTCCGTATCCTGTTTACCCGGCCCGGGTTCTGACCTGCTCCGTATCCTGTTTATCCTGCCTGGGTTCTGATCTGCTCCGCATCCTGTTTACCCTGCCCGGGTTCTGACCTGCTCCTCCGCATCCTGTTTACCCTGCCCGGGTTCTGACCTGCTCTGCATCCTGTTTACCCTGGCCGGGTTCTGATCTGCTCCGCATCCTGTTTACCCTGCCTGGGTTCCGACCTGCTCCGCATCCTGTTTACCCTGCCCGGGTTCTGACCTGCTCCGCATCCTGTTTACCCTGGCCGGGTTCTGACCTGCTCCGCTTCCTGTTTACCCGGCCCGGGTTCTGACCTGCTCCGTATCCTGTTTACCCTGTCCGGGTTCCGACCTGCTCCGCATCCTGTTTACCCTGCCCGGGTTCTGACCTGCTCCGCATCCTGTTTACCCTGCCCGGGTTCTGACCTGCTCCGCATCCTGTTTACCCTGCCCGGGTTCTGACCTGCTCCGTATCCTGTTTACCCTGCCCGGGTTCTGATCTGCTCCGCATCCTGTTTACCCTGCCCGGGTTCTGACCTGCTCCTCCGCATCCTGTTTACCCTGCCCGGGTTCTGACCTGCTCTGCATCCTGTTTACCCTGGCCGGGTTCTGATCTGCTCCTCCGCATCCTGTTTACCCTGCCCGGGTTCTGACCTGCTCTGCATCCTGTTTACCCTGGCCGGGTTCTGACCTGCTCCTCCGCATCCTGTTTACCCTGCCCGGGTTCTGACCTGCTCCGCATCCTGTTTACTCTGCCCAGGTTCTGACCTGCTCCTCCGCATCCTGTTTACCCTGCCCGGGTTCTGACCTGCTCCTCCGCATCCTGTTTACCCTGCCCGGGTTCTGACCTGCTCCTCCGCATCCTGTTTACCCTGCCCGGGTTCTGACCTGCTCCTCCGCATCCTGTTTACCCTGCCCGGGTTCCGACCTGCTCCGCATCCTGTTTACCCTGCCCGGGTTCCGACCTGATCCGCATCCTGTTTACCCTGCCCGGGTTCTGACCTGCTCCGCATCCTGTTTACCCTGCCCGGGTTCCGACCTGCTCCTCCGCATCCTGTTTACCCTGCCCGGGTTCTGACCTGCTCCTCCGCATCCTGTTTACCCTGCCCGGGTTCTGATCTGCTCCGCATCCTGTTTACCCTGCCCGGGTTCTGACCTGCTCCTCCGTATCCTGTTTACCCTGCCCGGGTTCTGACCTGCTCCTCCGTATCCTGTTTACCCTGGCCGGGTTCTGACCTGCTCCGCATCCTGTTTACCCTGCCCGGGTTCTGACCTGCTCTGCATCCTGTTTACCCTGTCTGGGATCTGACCTGCTCCTCCGTATCCTGTTTACCCTGCCCGGGTTCTGATCTGCTCCGCATCCTGTTTACCCTGCCCGGGTTCTGACCTGCTCCGTATCCTGTTTACCCTGCCCGGGTTCTGACCTGCTCCTCCGCATCCCGTTTACCCTGCCCAGGTTCTGACCTGCTCCTCCACATCCTGTTTACCCTGCCCGGGTTCTGACCTGCTCCGCATCCTGTTTACCCGGCCCGGGTTCTGACCTGCTCCTCCGCATCCTGTTTACCCTGCCCGGGTTCTGACCTGCTCCGCATCCTGTTTACCCGGCCCGGGTTCTGACCTGCTCCTCCGCATCCTGTTTACCCTGCCCGGGTTCTGACCTGCTCCTCCGCATCCTGTTTACCCTGCCCGGGTTCTGACCTGCTCCGCATCCTGTTTACTCTGCCCAGGTTCCGACCTGCTCCTCCGCATCCTGTTTACCCTGCCCGGGTTCTGACCTGCTCCTCCGCATCCTGTTTACCCTGCCCGGGTTCTGACCTGCTCCTCCGCATCCTGTTTACCCTGCCCGGGTTCTGACCTGCTCCTCCGCATCCTGTTTACCCTGCCCGGGTTCCGACCTGCTCCGCATCCTGTTTACCCTGCCCGGGTTCCGACCTGCTCCGCATCCTGTTTACCCTGGCCGGGTTCTGACCTGCTCCGCATCCTGTTTACCCGGCCCGGGTTCTGACCTGCTCCGTATCCTGTTTACCCGGCCCGGGTTCTGACCTGCTCCGTATCCTGTTTATCCTGCCTGGGTTCTGACCTGCTCCGTATCCTGTTTACCCGGCCCGGGTTCTGACCTGCTCCTCCGCATCCTGTTTACCCTGCCCGGGTTCTGACCTGCTCTGCATCCTGTTTACCCTGGCCGGGTTCTGATCTGCTCCGCATCCTGTTTACCCTGCCTGGGTTCCGACCTGCTCCGCATCCTGTTTACCCTGCCCGGGTTCTGACCTGCTCCGCATCCTGTTTACCCTGGCCGGGTTCTGACCTGCTCCGCTTCCTGTTTACCCGGCCCGGGTTCTGACCTGCTCCGTATCCTGTTTACCCTGTCCGGGTTCCGACCTGCTCCGCATCCTGTTTACCCTGCCCGGGTTCTGACCTGCTCCGCATCCTGTTTACCCTGCCCGGGTTCTGACCTGCTCCGCATCCTGTTTACCCTGCCCGGGTTCTGACCTGCTCCGCATCCTGTTTACCCGGCCCGGGTTCTGACCTGCTCCGTATCCTGTTTACCCTGCCCGGGTTCTGATCTGCTCCGCATCCTGTTTACCCTGCCCGGGTTCTGACCTGCTCCTCCGCATCCTGTTTACCCTGCCCGGGTTCTGACCTGCTCTGCATCCTGTTTACCCTGGCCGGGTTCTGATCTGCTCCTCCGCATCCTGTTTACCCTGCCCGGGTTCTGACCTGCTCTGCATCCTGTTTACCCTGGCCGGGTTCTGACCTGCTCCTCCGCATCCTGTTTACCCTGCCCGGGTTCTGACCTGCTCCTCCGCATCCTGTTTACCCTGCCCGGGTTCTGACCTGCTCCTCCGCATCCTGTTTACCCTGCCCGGGTTCTGACCTGCTCCTCCGCATCCTGTTTACCCTGCCCGGGTTCCGACCTGCTCCGCATCCTGTTTACCCTGCCCGGGTTCCGACCTGCTCCGCATCCTGTTTACCCTGCCCGGGTTCTGACCTGCTCCGCATCCTGTTTACCCTGCCCGGGTTCCGACCTGCTCCTCCGCATCCTGTTTACCCTGCCCGGGTTCTGACCTGCTCCTCCGCATCCTGTTTACCCTGCCCGGGTTCTGATCTGCTCCGCATCCTGTTTACCCTGCCCGGGTTCTGACCTGCTCCTCCGTATCCTGTTTACCCTGCCCGGGTTCTGACCTGCTCCTCCGTATCCTGTTTACCCTGGCCGGGTTCTGACCTGCTCCGCATCCTGTTTACCCTGCCCGGGTTCTGACCTGCTCTGCATCCTGTTTACCCTGTCTGGGATCTGACCTGCTCCTCCGTATCCTGTTTACCCTGCCCGGGTTCTGATCTGCTCCGCATCCTGTTTACCCTGCCCGGGTTCTGACCTGCTCCGCATCCTGTTTACCCTGTCCGGGTTCTGACCTGCTCCGCATCCTGTTTACCCTGCCCGGGTTCTGACCTGCTCCGCATCCTGTTTACCCTGTCCGTGTTCTGACCTACTCCTCCGTATCCTGTTTACCCTGCGCGGGTTCTGATCTGCTCCGCATCCTGTTTACCCTGTCCGTGTTCTGACCTGCTCCGCATCCTGTTTACCCTGTCCGTGTTCTGACCTGCTCCGCATCCTGTTTACCCTGCCCGGGTTCTGACCTGCTCCTCCGTATCCTGTTTACCCTGCCCGGGTTCTGATCTGCTCCGCATCCTGTTTACCCTGCCCGGGTTCTGACCTGCTCCTCCGCATCCTGTTTACCCTGCCCGGGTTCTGACCTGCTCCGCATCCTGTTTACCCTGCCCGGGTTCTGACCTGCTCCGCATCCTGTTTACCCTGCCCGGGTTCTGACCTGCTCCTCCGCATCCTGTTTACCCTGCCCGGGTTCTGACCTGCTCCGCATCCTGTTTACCCTGCCCGGGTTCTGACCTGCTCCTCCGCATCCTGTTTACCCTGTCCGGGTTCTGACCTGCTCCGCATCCTGTTTACCCTGCCCGGGTTCTGACCTGCTCCGCATCCTGTTTACCCTGCCCGGGTTCTGACCTGCTCCGCATCCTGTTTACCCTGTCCGGGTTCTGACATGCTCCGTATCCTGTTTACCCTGCCCGGGTTCTGACCTGCTCCGCATCCTGTTTACCCTGCCCGGGTTCTGATCTGCTCCTCCGCATCCTGTTTACCCTGCCCGGGTTCTGACCTGCTCCTCCGCATCCTGTTTACCCTGCCCGGGTTCTGATCTGCTCCGTATCCTGTTTACCCTGCCCGGGTTCTGATCTGCTCCTCCGCATCCTGTTTACCCTGCCCGGGTTCTGACCTGCTCCTCCGCATCCTGTTTACCCTGCCCGGGTTCTGATCTGCTCCGTATCCTGTTTACCCTGCCCGGGTTCTGACCTGCTCCTCCACATCCTGTTTACCCTGTCCGGGTTCTGACCTGCTCCTCCGCATCCTGTTTACCCTGCCCGGGTTCTGACCTGCTCCGCATCCTGTTTACCCTGCCCGGGTTCTGATCTGCTCCTCCGCATCCTGTTTACCCTGCCCGGGTTCTGACCTGCTCCTCCGCATCCTGTTTACCCTGCCCGGGTTCTGATCTGCTCCGTATCCTGTTTACCCTGCCCGGGTTCTGACCTGCTCCTCCACATCCTGTTTACCCTGTCCGGGTTCTGACCTGCTCCTCCGTATCCTGTTTACCCTGCCCGGGTTCTGACCTGCTCCTCCACATCCTGTTTACCCTGTCCGGGTTCTGACCTGCTCCTCCGCATCCTGTTTACCCTGCCCGGGTTCTGACCTGCTCCTCCACATCCTGTTTACCCTGCCCGGGTTCTGATCTGCTCCGCATCCTGTTTACCCTGCCCGGGTTCTGATCTGCTCCGCATCCTGTTTACCCTGCCCGGGTTCTGACCTGCTCCTCCACATCCTGTTTACCCTGTCCGGGTTCTGATCTGCTCCGCATCCTGTTTACCCTGCCCGGGTTCTGATCTGCTCCGCATCCTGTTTACCCTGTCCGGGTTCTGATCTGCTCCGCATCCTGTTTACCCTGCCCGGGTTCTGATCTGCTCCGTATCCTGTTTACCCTGCCCGGGTTCTGACCTGCTCCTCCGCATCCTGTTTACCCTGCCCAGGTTCTGATCTGCTCCGCATCCTGTTTACCCTGCCCGGGTTCTGATCTGCTCCGCATCCTGTTTACCCTGTCCGGGTTCTGACCTGCTCTGCATCCTGTTTACCCTGCCCGGGTTCCGACCTGCTCCTCCGCATCCTGTTTACCCTGCCCGGGTTCCGACCTGCTCCGTATCCTGTTTACCCTGCCCGGGTTCTGATCTGCTCCGCATCCTGTTTACCCTGTCCGGGTTCTGACCTGCTCCTCCGCATCCTGTTTACCCTGCCCGGGTTCTGACCTGCTCCGCATCCTGTTTACCCTGCCCGGGTTCTGACCTGCTCCGAATCCTGTTTACCCTGCCCGGGTTCTGACCTGCTCTGCATCCTGTTTACCCTGCCCGGGTTCCGACCTGCTCCTCCGCATCCTGTTTACCCTGCCCGGGTTCCGACCTGCTCCGTATCCTGTTTACCCTGCCCGGGTTCTGATCTGCTCCGCATCCTGTTTACCCTGTCCGGGTTCTGACCTGCTCCTCCGCATCCTGTTTACCCTGTCCGGGTTCTGACCTGCTCTGCATCCTGTTTACCCTGTCCGGGTTCTGACCTGCTCCGCATCCTGTTTACCCTGTCCGGGTTCTGACCTGCTCCGCATCCTGTTTACCCTGCCCGGGTTCTGACCTGCTCCTCCGCATCCTGTTTACCCTGCCCGGGTTCTGACCTGCTCCACATCGTGTTTACCCTGCCCGGGTTCTGACCTGCTCCTCCGCATCCTGTTTACCCTGCCCGGGTTCTGACCTGCTCTGCATCCTGTTTACCCTGCCCGGGTTCTGACCTGCTCCGCATCCTGTTTACCCTGCCCGGGTTCTGACCTGCTCCTCCACATCCTGTTTACCCTGCCCGGGTTCTGACCTGCTCCGCATCCTGTTTACCCTGCCCGGGTTCTGACCTGCTCCTCCACATCCTGTTTACCCTGCGCGGGTTCTGACCTGCTCCGCATCCTGTTTACCCTGCCCGGGTTCCGACCTGCTCCGCATCCTGTTTACCCTGTCCGGGTTCTGACCTGCTCCTCCGTATCGTGTTTACCCTGCCCGGGTTCTGACCTGCTCCTCCGTATCGTGTTTACCCTGCCCGGGTTCTGACCTGCTCCTCCGTATCGTGTTTACCCTGCCCGGGTTCTGACCTGCTCCGCATCCTGTTTACCCTGCCCGGGTTCTGACCTGCTCTGCATCCTGTTTACCCTGTCCGGGTTCTGACCTGCTCTGCATCCTGTTTACCCTGCCCGGGTTCTGACCTGCTCCTCCGTATCCTGTTTACCCTGCCCGGGTTCCGACCTGCTCCGCATCCTGTTTACCCTGCCCGGGTTCTGACCTGCTCCTCCGTATCCTGTTTACCCTGCCTGGGTTCTGACCTGCTCCGCATCCTGTTTACCCTGCCCGGGTTCTGACCTGCTCCTCCGTATCCTGTTTACCCTGCCTGGGTTCTGATCTGCTCCGCATCCTGTTTACCCTGCCCGGGTTCTGACCTGCTCCTCCGCATCCTGTTTACCCTGCCCGGGTTCTGACCTGCTCCTCCACATCCTGTTTACCCTGCCCGGGTTCTGACCTGCTCCGCATCCTGTTTACCCTGTCCGGGTTCTGACATGCTCCGCATCCTGTTTACCCTGCCCGGGTTCTGACCTGCTCCTCCACATCCTGTTTACCCTGCCCGGGTTCTGACCTGCTCCTCCGCATCCTGTTTACCCTGCCCGGGTTCTGACCTGCTCCTCCGCATCCTGTTTACCCTGCCCGGGTTCTGACCTGCTCCTCCGCATCCTGTTTACCCTGCCCGGGTTCTGACCTGCTCCGCATCCTGTTTACCCTGCCCGGGTTCTGACCTGCTCCGCATCCTGTTTACCCTGCCCGGGTTCTGACCTGCTCCTCCGCATCCTGTTTACCCTGCCCGGGTTCTGACCTGCTCCGCATCCTGTTTACCCTGCCCGGGTTCTGACCTGCTCCGCATCCTGTTTACCCTGCCCGGGTTCTGACCTGCTCCTCCGCATCCTGTTTACCCTGCCCGGGTTCTGACCTGCTCCGCATCCTGTTTACCCTGCCCGGGTTCTGACCTGCTCCTCCGCATCCTGTTTACCCTGCCCGGGTTCTGACCTGCTCCTCCGCATCCTGTTTACCCTGCCCGGGTTCTGACCTGCTCCTCCGCATCCTGTTTACCCTGCCCGGGTTCTGACCTGCTCCGCATCCTGTTTACCCTGCCCGGGTTCTGACCTGCTCCGCATCCTGTTTACCCTGCCCGGGTTCTGACCTGCTCCTCCGCATCCTGTTTACCCTGCCCGGGTTCTGACCTGCTCCTCCGCATCCTGTTTACCCTGCCCGGGTTCTGACCTGCTCCTCCGCATCCTGTTTACCCTGCCCGGGTTCTGACCTGCTCCGCATCCTGTTTACCCTGCCCGGGTTCTGACCTGCTCCTCCGCATCCTGTTTACCCTGCCCGGGTTCTGACCTGCTCTGTATTTGTTCTGTCCAGGTTGGTCTTGTTTCCCTGCTTTTTCTCGCATGCGCTGGTCCCGCTCTCCGCCCATTTTGCCTTGCTCGCGCTGTCGCGCTGTCTGCCTGCCTCTCCCGATTTACCTGGGGATCACGGCTGTCGTGCTGGTCACCCTGGACCTATTCCCCGTTCTACCCCTTTGCCTCCATTGGGCAGTTCCGGCCGGACTGCCGCTGCCCTCCCCCCCCCCCCCCCCCCCCCCGCTTTCGATGGGTTGTGCCTCGCACCCCGCCTATGAGTCCACGTCTTGCCCAGGCCTCTGTGTTTCCACCTGGGAGGCGGCCCTACCCGGGACATATGCGGCCTGCCCAGGTGGGGCTCTCCTCCTGCCAAGCCATGTACCTCAAGACCCCGCCTTCTGCCCGAACTCTGGGATCCTTCTGCCTCGCCGGAACTCTGGAATCCTGCTCTGCCTGCCCGAGTAAGACTCTCTGTCTGCCTGAACCCCAGCATTACCCCCTGCATGCCATGGCATTTCCCTCCCGTCCTACCCCTAGTACTTCAGTGCCTGCGTCCTGCACGTGGGTCCATTCCTGCCCCCGCTCCTGACAATACCCAACAGTGGAAGATCATTCCCATACCCAGTAATAGGAGATCACGTCCATACCCAACATTGGAAGAATGTGGCCTGTACCTGCAAAGTTATACTGGAAGTCACTCTACCATGATCGAATGGATAAATGTCTTTTTAAAGATGAATATTGAATGAAAACTCCCCTCTACATTGTCTACCAATATCGTTTTTTTTAGTTTTTACGCATATTGTACATAAATAATGTATACAGAACAATCCTCCCTATTTTTCCTGGTTTTTAGGGGAATTAAACAAGGAGAAGAGAAAGCGGTGTGGTTGGGGAAATCAGACATGGGTTGACTGAGTCCTTCACGAAGAAATCAACGTGCTCTGCTGAGATCCAAAGCTTAGATGTCACTTAAATTCCCCAGTCCACACTCAATCTGCTTGCTCCATCTTTGGCCTCCTATACTTTTCTATTGAACCTCCAGGTAAACTCCAGGAACAGAATCTGATCTTCTCCATTTACTTCAATAATCTCCGATCAGCAGCTAGTCCTATTCGAGTCTCATATCTCACATTTTCAGTATTCAGTCCATTTTTACTCCTCTTTTTGACAAGTTCAGAATTTGGTAGTCTCCTCCTGGTCACATGTCCTTCAGACATATCATTCTCAATATGCAGCACCACCATGCCATGCAGTGTCGCTTTGACCCCACCCTATCACAGACCCTATCGCAGACCCTATCGCAGCCCCTATCACAGACCCTATGACAGACACTATGACGGACACTATGAAAGACCCTATTGCGGACCCTATCGCAGACCCTATCGCGGATCCAATCGTGGACCCTATCGCAGACCCTATCGCAGCCCCTATCACAGACCCTATCACAGACCCTATCGCAGCCCCTATCACAGACCCTATGACAGACACTATGACAGACACTATGAAAGACCCTATTGCGGACCCTATGACAGACCCAATCGCGGACCTATGACAGAACCTATCACAGAGCCTATCACAGACCCTATCGCGGACACTATGACAGACCCTGTGACGGACTCAATCGCGGACCCAATGACAGACCCTATGACAGACCCTATCGCAGACCCTATCGCAGCCCCTATCACAGACCCTATGACAGACACTATGAAAGACCCTATTGCGGACCCTATGACAGACCCTATCGCGGATCCAATCGTGGACCCTATGACAGAACCTATCACAGAGCCTATCACAGACCCTATTGTGGACACTATGACAGACCCAATCGCGAACCTATGACAGAACCTATCACAGAGCCTATCACAGACCCTATCGCGGACACTATGACAGACCCTGAGACGGACTCAATCGCGGACCAAATGACAGACCCTATGACAGACCCTATCGCAGACCCTATCGCGGACCCTATCACAGACCCTATGACAGTCCCTATCACGGACCCTATCACAGACCCTATCACGGACCCTATCACGGACCCTATCACGGACCCTATCACGGACCCTATGACAGACAGTATTGTGGACCCTACCGTGGACCCTATTGCGGACCCTATCACAGACCCTATCACAGACCCTATGACAGCCCCTATCGCAGACCCTATCGCAGACCCTATCGCAGACCCTATCACAGACCCTATGACAGACCCTATGACAGACCCTATGACAGACCCTATCACAGACCCCATCACAGACCCTATCACAGACCCTATGACAGACCCTATAACAGACCCTATGACAGACCCTATGACAGACCCTATCGCGGATCCAATCGTGGACCCTATGACAGACTGTAATGCGGACCCTATGACAGACCCAATCGCGGACCTATGACAGAACCTATCACAGAGCCTATCACAGACCCTATGACAGACCCTATCATGGACACTATGACAGACCCAATCGCGGACCTATGACAGAACCTATCACAGAGCCTATCACAGACCCTATCACAGACCCTATCGCGGACACTATGACAGACCCTGTGACGGACTCAATCGCGGACCCAATGACAGACCCTATGACAGACCCTATTGCAGACCCTATCGCAGCCCCTATCACAGACACTATGACAGACACTATGAAAGCCCCTATTGCGGACCCTATGACAGACCCTATCGCGGATCCAATCATGGACCCTATGACAGAACCTATCACAGAGCCTATCACAGACCCTATTGTGGACACTATGACAGACCCAATCGCGGACCTATGACAGAACCTATCACAGAGCCTATCACAGACCCTATCACAGACCCTATCGCGGACACTATGACAGACCCTGAGACGGACTCAATCGCGGACCAAATGACAGACCCTATGACAGACCCTATCGCAGACCCTATCGCGGACCCTATCACAGACCCTATGACAGTCCCTATCGTGGACCCTATCACAGACCCTATGACAGACCCTATCACGGACCCTATCACAGACCCTATCGCGGACCCTATCGCGAACACTATGACAGAACCTATGAAAGAACCTATCGCGGACCCTATCACAGAACGTATCACAGACCCTATCACAGACCCTATGACAGCCCCTATCACAGACCCTATCGCAGACCCTATCACAGACCCTATGACAGACCCTATGACAGACCCTATGACAGACCCTATCGCAGATCCAATCGTGGACCCTATGACAGACCGTAATGCGGACCCTATGACAGACCCAATCGCGGACCTATGACAGAACCTATCACAGAGCCTATCACAGACCCTATGACAGACCCTATCACAGACCCTATGACAGACCCTATGACAGAAACTATGACAGACCCTATGACAGACCCTATGACAGACCATATGACAGACCCTATGACAGACCCTATGACAGAAACGATGACAGACCCTATGACAGACCCTATCACAGACCCTGTGACGGACTCAATCACGGACCCTATGACAGACCCTATCGCAGACCCTATCACAGACCATATTGTGGACCCTACCGTGGACCCTATTGCGGACCCTATCACAGACCCTATCGCAGACCCTATCACAGACCCTATCGCGAACACTATGACAGACCCTATGACGGACTCAATCGCGGACCCTATGACAGACCCTATCGTAGACCCTATGACAGACCCTATCTCGGACCCTATGACAGACCCTATGACAGTCCCTATCACGGACCCTATGACAGACCCTATCACAGACCGTATTGTGGACCCTATCGCGGACCCTATCACAGACCCTATCTCGGACCCTATGACAGACCCTATCACGGACCCTATCACAGACCCTATCACAGACCGTATTGTGGACCCTACCGTGGACCCTATTGCGGACCCTATCACAGACCCTATCGCAGACCCTATCACAGACCCTGTCGCGAACACTATGACAGACCCTATGACAGACCCTATCGTGGACACTATGACAGACCCTATGACGGACTCAATCGCGGACCCTATGACAGACCCTATCGTAGACCCTATGACAGACCCTATCTCGGACCCAATGACAGACCCTATGACAGTCCCTATCACGGACCCTATGACAGACCCTATCACAGACCGTATTGTGGACCCTATCGCGGACCCTATCACAGACCCTATCGCAGACCCTATCACAGAACCTATCACAGACCCTATCACCGACCCTATCGCGGACACTATGACAGACCCCATCGTGGACACTATGACAGTCCCTATGACGGACTCAATCGCGGACCCTATGACAGACCCTATGACAGCCCCTATCGCAGACCATATTGCGGACCCTATCACAGACCCTATGGCGGACCCTATCACGGACCCTATCACGGACCCTATCACAGACCCTACCACAGACCCTATCGCGGACCCTATCGCGGACCCTATCACAGACCCTATGACAGACCCTATGACAGACCCTATCACAGACCCTATCACAGACCCTATCACGGACCCTACCACAGACCCTATCGCGGAACCTATCGCGGACCCTATCACAGACCCTATGACAGACCCTATGACAGACCCTATCACAGACCCTATGACAGACCATATGACAGACCCTATGACAGAACATATGTCAGACCCTATGACAGACCCTATGACAGAAACTATGACAGACCCTAACACAGACCCTACCACGGACCCTATCGCGGACCCCATGACAGACCCTATCGCGGACCCTATGACAGATCCTATGACAGACCCTATCGCGAACCCTATTACAGTCCCTATAACAGACACTATCGCAGACCCTATGACAGATTCTATGAAGGACCCTATGACTGACCCTATCACAGAACCTATCGTGGACCCTATCACAGACCCTATGGCGGACCCTATCGCAGAACGTATCACAGACCCTATCACAGACCCTATGACAGACCCTATCACAGACCCTATGAAAGACCCTATGACAGATCCTATCACAGACCCTATGACAGACCATATGACAGACCCTATGACAGACCCTATGACAGAAACTATGACAGAAATTATGACAGACCCTATCACAGACACTATCGCGGACCATAACACAGACCCTACCACGGACCCTATCGCGGACCCTATGACAGACCCTATCGCGGACCCTATGACAGATCCTATGACAGACCCTATCACAGACCCTATGACAGACCATATGACAGAGCCTATGACAGAAACTATGACAGACCCTAACACAGACCCTACCACGGACCCTATCGCGGACCCTATGACAGACCCTATCGCGGACCCTATGACAGATCCTATGACAGACCCTATCGTGAACCCTATCACAGTCCCTATCACAGACCCTATCACAGACCCTAACGTGGACCCTATCGCGGACCCTATGACAGACCCTATCACAGACCCTATCGCAGACCCTATGACAGATCCTATGACAGACCCTATCGCGAACCCTATCACAGTCCCTATCACAGACCCTATCACAGACCCTAACGTGGACCCTATCACAGACCCTATGACAGACCCTATCACAGACCCTATGACAGACCCTATGACAGATCCTATCACAGACCCTATGACAGACCATATGACAGACCCTATGACAGAAACTATGACAGATCCTATCACAGACCCTATCACAGACACTATCGCGGACCCTAACACAGACCCTACCACGGACCCTATCGCGGACCCTATGACAGATCCTATGACAGACCCTAAGACAGACCCTATGACAGACTATATCGCGGACCCTTTGACAGACCCTATGATAGACCCAATCGCAGACCCTATCGCAGACCCTATCACAGTCCCTATCACAGACCCTATCACAGACCCTAGGGTGGACCCTATCGCAGAACGTATCACAGACCCTATCACAGAGCCTATGACAGACCCTATCATCGACCCTATGACAGACACTATCACAGACCCTATGACAGACCATATGACAGACCCTATGACAGACCCTATGACAGAAACTATGACAGACCTTATCACAGACACTTTCGCGGACCCTAACACAGACCCTACCACGAACCGTATCGCGGACCCTTTGACAGAACCTATCGCGGACCCTAGGACAGTCCCTATCACAGACCCTATGACAGACCTATCACAGACCCTATCAAGGACCCTATGACAGACCCCATCACAGACCCTATCACAGACCCTATCACAGACCCTATGACAGACCCTATCACAGACCCTATCACAGACCCTATGACAGACACAATCACAGACCCTATGACAGACCCTATCGCAGACACTATCTGGGACCCTATCATGGACCCTATCACGGATCCTATCACGGACCCTATCACAGACCCTATGACAGACCTATCACAGACCCTATCACGGACCCTATGACAGACCCTATAACAGACCCCATCACAGACCCTATCACAGACCCTATGACAGACCCTATGACAGACATTATCACAGACCCTATCACAGAACCTATGACAAATCCTATCACAGACCCTATGACAGCCCCTATGACGGACCCTATCGAGGACCCAATCGCGGACCCTATCGCAGACCCTATTGTGGACCCTATGACAGACCCTATCACAGACCCTATGACAGACCTATCACAAACCCTATCAAGGACCCTATGACAGACCCCATCACAGACCCTATCACAGACCCTATGACAGACCCTATCACAGACCATATGACAGACCCTATCACAGACCCTATTGCGGACCCTATCACAGACCCTATGACAGACCCTATCACGGACTCTATCACAGACCCTATGACAGACACAATCACAGACCCTATGACAGACCCTATCGCAGACACTATCTGGGACCCTATCATGGACGCTATCACGGATCCTATCACGGACCCTATCACAGACCCTATGACAGACCTATCACAGACCCTATCACGGACCCTATGACAGACCCTATAACAGACCCCATCACAGACCCTATCACAGACCCTATGACAGACCCTATGACAGACCTTATCACAGACCCTATCACAGAACCTATGACAAATCCTATCACAGACCCTATGACAGCCCCTATGACAGACCCTATCGAGGACCCAATCGCGGATCCTATCGCAGACCCTATTGTGGACCCTATGACAGACCCTATCACAGACCCTATGACAGACCTTATGACAGACCCTATCACAGACCCTATGACAGACCCTATGACAGACCCTATGTACAGACCCTATGACAGAACCTATGACCCTATCACAGACCCTATCGCGGACCCTATCGCGGACCGTATCACAGACCCTATCGGGGACCCTATGACAGACCCTATCTCGGACCCTATGACAGACCGTATCGCGGACCCTATCGCGGACCCTATCATGGACCCTATCGCGGACCCGATGACAGATCCTATCACAAACCCTATCGCGGACATTATGACAGAACCTATGACGGACCCTATGACTGACCCTATCACAGACCCTACGACAGACCCTATCACGGACTCTATCACAGACCCTATGACAGACACAATCACAGACCCTATGACAGACCCTATCGCAGACACTATCTGGGACCCTATCACGGACCCTATCACGGATCCTATCACGGACCCTATGACAGACCCTATGACAGACCCAATCGCGGACCCAATGACAGAAATTATCGCAGTTCCTATGACAGACCCTATCACAGACCCTATGACAGACCCTATGACAGATCCTATCACAGACCCTATGACAGACCATATGACAGAGCCTATGACAGACCCTATGACAGAAACTATGACAGAAATTATGACAGACCCTATCACAGACACTATCGCGGACCCTAACACAGATCCTACCACGGACCCTATCGCGGACCCTATGACAGATCCTATGACAGACCCTAAGACAGACCCTATGACAGACTATATCGCGGACCCTTTGACAGACCCTATGATAGACCCTATCACAGTCCCTATCACAGACCCTATCACAGACCCTATCACAGAGCCTATGACAGACCCTATCATCGACCATATGACAGACCCTATGACAGAACCTATGACAGAAACTATGACAGACCCTATCACAGACACTTTCGCGGACCCTAACACAGACCCTACCACGGACCCTATCGCGGACCCTATGACAGAACCTATCGCGGACCCTAGGACAGTCCCTATTGCGGACCCTATGACAGAACCTATCGCAGACCCTTTCACGGATCCTATCACGGACCCTATCACAGACCCTATGACAGACCCTATCACAGACCCTATCAAGGACCCTATGACAGACCCCATCACAGACCCTATCACAGACCCTATGACAGACCCTATCACAGACCATATGACAGACCCTATCACAGACCGTATTGCGGACCCTATCACAGACCCTATGACAGAACCTATCACGGACTCTATCACAGACCCTATGACAGACACAATCACAGACCCTATGACAGACCCTATCGCAGACACTATCTGGGACCCTATCATGGACCCTATCACGGATCCTATCACGGACCCTATCACAGACCCTATGACAGACCTATCACAGACCCTATCACGGACCCTATGACAGACCCTATAACAGACCCCATCACAGACCCTATCACAGACCCTATGACAGACCCTATGACAGACCCTATCACAAAACCTATGACAGACCCTATGGCGGACCCTATCGCAGAACCTATCGCGACCCTATGACAGACCCTATCACGGACCCTATGACAGACTTTATGACAGACCCTATGACAGACCTTATCACAGACCCTATCACAGAACCTATGACAAATCCTATCACAGACCCTATGACAGCCCCTATGACGGACCCTATCGAGGACCCAATCGCGGACCCTATCGCAGACCCTATTGTGGACCCTATGACAGACCCTATCACAGACCCTATGACAGACCTTATGACAGACCCTATCACAGACCCTATGACAGACCCTATGACAGACCCTATGTACAGACCCTATGACAGAACCTATGACCCTATCACAGACCCTATCGCGGACCCTATCGCGGACCGTATCACAGACCCTATCGGGGACCCTATGACAGACCCTATCTCGGACCCTATGACAGACCGTATCGCAGACCCTATCGCGGACCCTATCATGGACCCTATCGCGGACCCGATGACAGATCCTATCACAAACCCTATCGCGGACATTATGACAGAACCTATGACGGACCCTATGACTGACCCTATCACAGACCCTACGACAGACCCTATCACGGACTCTATCACAGACCCTATGACAGACCCTATCGCAGACACTATCTGGGACCCTATCACGGACCCTATCACGGATCCTATCACGGACCCTATCACAGACCCTATGACAGACCTATCACAGACCCTATCACGGACCCTATGACAGACCCTATGACAGACCCCATCACAGACCCTATGACAGACCCTATGACAGACCCAATCGCGGACCCAATGACAGAACCTATCGCAGTTCCTATGACAGACCCTATCACAGACCCTATGACAGACCCTATGACAGATCCTATCACAGACCCTATGACAGACCATATGACAGACCCTATGACAGAAACTATGACAGAAATTATGACAGACCCTATCACAGACACTATCGCGGACCCTAACACAAATCCTACCACGGACCCTATCGCGGACCATATGACAGATCCTACGACAGACCCTAAGACAGACCCTATGACAGACTATATCGCGGACCCTTTGACAGACCCTATGATAGACCCAATCGCAGACCCTATCGCAGACCCTATCACAGTCCCTATCACAGACCCTATCACAGACCCTATCACAGAGCCTATGACAGACCCTATCATCGACCCTATGACAGACCCTATCACAGACTCTATGACAGACCATATGACAGACCCTATGACAGAACCTATGACAGAAACTATGACAGACCCTATCACAGACACTTTCGCAGACCCTAACACAGACCCTACCACGGACCCTATCGCGGACCCTATGACAGAACCTATCGCGGACCCTAGGACAGTCCCTATTGCGGACCCTATGACAGAACCTATCGCAGACCCTTTCACGGATCCTATCACGGACCCTATCACAGACCCTATGACAGACCCTATCACAGACCCTATCAAGGACCCTATGACAGACCCCATCACAGACCCTATCACAGACCCTATGACAGACCCTATCACAGACCATATGACAGACCCTATCACAGACCGTATTGCGGACCCTATCACAGACCCTATGACAGAACCTATCACGGACTCTATCACAGACCCTATGACAGACACAATCACAGACCCTATGACAGACCCTATCGCAGACACTATCTGGGACCCTATCATGGACCCTATCACGGATCCTATCACGGACCCTATCACAGACCCTATGACAGACCTATCACAGATCCTATCACGGACCCTATGACAGACCCTATAACAGACCCCATCACAGACCCTATCACAGACCCTATGACAGACCCTATGACAGACCCTATCACAAAACCTATGACAGACCCTATGGCGGACCCTATCGCAGAACCTATCGCGACCCTATGACAGACCCTATCACGGACCCTATGACAGACTTTATGACAGACCCTATGACAGACCTTATCACAGACCCTATCACAGAACCTATGACAAATCCTATCACAGACCCTATGACAGCCCCTATGACGGACCCTATCGAGGACCCAATCGCGGACCCTATCGCAGACCCTATTGTGGACCCTATGACAGACCCTATCACAGACCCTATGACAGACCTTATGACAGACCCTATCACAGACCCTATGACAGACCCTATGACAGACCCCATGTACAGACCCTATGACAGAACCTATGACTGACCCTATCACAGACCCTATCGCGGACCCTATCACAGACCCTATTGCAGAACCTATCGCGGACCCTATGACAGATCCTATCACAGACCCTATCACGGACTCTATCACAGACCCTATGACAGACACAATCACAGACCCTATGACAGACCCTATCGCAGACACTATCTGGGACCCTATCATGGACGCTATCACGGATCCTATCACGGACCCTATCACAGACCCTATGACAGACCTATCACAGACCCTATCACGGACCCTATGACAGACCCTATAACAGACCCCATCACAGACCCTATCACAGACCCTATGACAGACCCTATGACAGACCTTATCACAGACCCTATCACAGAACCTATGACAAATCCTATCACAGACCCTATGACAGCCCCTATGACAGACCCTATCGAGGACCCAATCGCGGATCCTATCGCAGACCCTATTGTGGACCCTATGACAGACCCTATCACAGACCCTATGACAGACCTTATGACAGACCCTATCACAGACCCTATGACAGACCCTATGACAGACCCTATGTACAGACCCTATGACAGAACCTATGACCCTATCACAGACCCTATCGCGGACCCTATCGCGGACCGTATCACAGACCCTATCGGGGACCCTATGACAGACCCTATCTCGGACCCTATGACAGACCGTATCGCGGACCCTATCGCGGACCCTATCATGGACCCTATCGCGGACCCGATGACAGATCCTATCACAAACCCTATCGCGGACATTATGACAGAACCTATGACGGACCCTATGACTGACCCTATCACAGACCCTACGACAGACCCTATCACGGACTCTATCACAGACCCTATGACAGACACAATCACAGACCCTATGACAGACCCTATCGCAGACACTATCTGGGACCCTATCACGGACCCTATCACGGATCCTATCACGGACCCTATGACAGACCCTATGACAGACCCAATCGCGGACCCAATGACAGAAATTATCGCAGTTCCTATGACAGACCCTATCACAGACCCTATGACAGACCCTATGACAGATCCTATCACAGACCCTATGACAGACCATATGACAGAGCCTATGACAGACCCTATGACAGAAACTATGACAGAAATTATGACAGACCCTATCACAGACACTATCGCGGACCCTAACACAGATCCTACCACGGACCCTATCGCGGACCCTATGACAGATCCTATGACAGACCCTAAGACAGACCCTATGACAGACTATATCGCGGACCCTTTGACAGACCCTATGATAGACCCTATCACAGTCCCTATCACAGACCCTATCACAGACCCTATCACAGAGCCTATGACAGACCCTATCATCGACCATATGACAGACCCTATGACAGAACCTATGACAGAAACTATGACAGACCCTATCACAGACACTTTCGCGGACCCTAACACAGACCCTACCACGGACCCTATCGCGGACCCTATGACAGAACCTATCGCGGACCCTAGGACAGTCCCTATTGCGGACCCTATGACAGAACCTATCGCAGACCCTTTCACGGATCCTATCACGGACCCTATCACAGACCCTATGACAGACCCTATCACAGACCCTATCAAGGACCCTATGACAGACCCCATCACAGACCCTATCACAGACCCTATGACAGACCCTATCACAGACCATATGACAGACCCTATCACAGACCGTATTGCGGACCCTATCACAGACCCTATGACAGAACCTATCACGGACTCTATCACAGACCCTATGACAGACACAATCACAGACCCTATGACAGACCCTATCGCAGACACTATCTGGGACCCTATCATGGACCCTATCACGGATCCTATCACGGACCCTATCACAGACCCTATGACAGACCTATCACAGACCCTATCACGGACCCTATGACAGACCCTATAACAGACCCCATCACAGACCCTATCACAGACCCTATGACAGACCCTATGACAGACCCTATCACAAAACCTATGACAGACCCTATGGCGGACCCTATCGCAGAACCTATCGCGACCCTATGACAGACCCTATCACGGACCCTATGACAGACTTTATGACAGACCCTATGACAGACCTTATCACAGACCCTATCACAGAACCTATGACAAATCCTATCACAGACCCTATGACAGCCCCTATGACGGACCCTATCGAGGACCCAATCGCGGACCCTATCGCAGACCCTATTGTGGACCCTATGACAGACCCTATCACAGACCCTATGACAGACCTTATGACAGACCCTATCACAGACCCTATGACAGACCCTATGACAGACCCTATGTACAGACCCTATGACAGAACCTATGACCCTATCACAGACCCTATCGCGGACCCTATCGCGGACCGTATCACAGACCCTATCGGGGACCCTATGACAGACCCTATCTCGGACCCTATGACAGACCGTATCGCAGACCCTATCGCGGACCCTATCATGGACCCTATCGCGGACCCGATGACAGATCCTATCACAAACCCTATCGCGGACATTATGACAGAACCTATGACGGACCCTATGACTGACCCTATCACAGACCCTACGACAGACCCTATCACGGACTCTATCACAGACCCTATGACAGACCCTATCGCAGACACTATCTGGGACCCTATCACGGACCCTATCACGGATCCTATCACGGACCCTATCACAGACCCTATGACAGACCTATCACAGACCCTATCACGGACCCTATGACAGACCCTATGACAGACCCCATCACAGACCCTATGACAGACCCTATGACAGACCCAATCGCGGACCCAATGACAGAACCTATCGCAGTTCCTATGACAGACCCTATCACAGACCCTATGACAGACCCTATGACAGATCCTATCACAGACCCTATGACAGACCATATGACAGACCCTATGACAGAAACTATGACAGAAATTATGACAGACCCTATCACAGACACTATCGCGGACCCTAACACAAATCCTACCACGGACCCTATCGCGGACCATATGACAGATCCTACGACAGACCCTAAGACAGACCCTATGACAGACTATATCGCGGACCCTTTGACAGACCCTATGATAGACCCAATCGCAGACCCTATCGCAGACCCTATCACAGTCCCTATCACAGACCCTATCACAGACCCTATCACAGAGCCTATGACAGACCCTATCATCGACCCTATGACAGACCCTATCACAGACTCTATGACAGACCATATGACAGACCCTATGACAGAACCTATGACAGAAACTATGACAGACCCTATCACAGACACTTTCGCAGACCCTAACACAGACCCTACCACGGACCCTATCGCGGACCCTATGACAGAACCTATCGCGGACCCTAGGACAGTCCCTATTGCGGACCCTATGACAGAACCTATCGCAGACCCTTTCACGGATCCTATCACGGACCCTATCACAGACCCTATGACAGACCCTATCACAGACCCTATCAAGGACCCTATGACAGACCCCATCACAGACCCTATCACAGACCCTATGACAGACCCTATCACAGACCATATGACAGACCCTATCACAGACCGTATTGCGGACCCTATCACAGACCCTATGACAGAACCTATCACGGACTCTATCACAGACCCTATGACAGACACAATCACAGACCCTATGACAGACCCTATCGCAGACACTATCTGGGACCCTATCATGGACCCTATCACGGATCCTATCACGGACCCTATCACAGACCCTATGACAGACCTATCACAGATCCTATCACGGACCCTATGACAGACCCTATAACAGACCCCATCACAGACCCTATCACAGACCCTATGACAGACCCTATGACAGACCCTATCACAAAACCTATGACAGACCCTATGGCGGACCCTATCGCAGAACCTATCGCGACCCTATGACAGACCCTATCACGGACCCTATGACAGACTTTATGACAGACCCTATGACAGACCTTATCACAGACCCTATCACAGAACCTATGACAAATCCTATCACAGACCCTATGACAGCCCCTATGACGGACCCTATCGAGGACCCAATCGCGGACCCTATCGCAGACCCTATTGTGGACCCTATGACAGACCCTATCACAGACCCTATGACAGACCTTATGACAGACCCTATCACAGACCCTATGACAGACCCTATGACAGACCCCATGTACAGACCCTATGACAGAACCTATGACTGACCCTATCACAGACCCTATCGCGGACCCTATCACAGACCCTATTGCAGAACCTATCGCGGACCCTATGACAGATCCTATCACAGACCCTATGACAGACCCTATCACAGACCCTATGACAGACGCTATGACAGACCCTATGTACAGACCCTATGTACAGACCCTATGACAGAACCTATGACTGACCCTATCACAGACCCTATCGCGGACCCTATCGCGGACCGTATCACAGACCCTATCGCAGACCCTATCGGGGACCCTATGCCAGACCCTATCTCGGACCCTATGACAGACCCTATCGCAGACCCTATCGCGGACATTATGAGAGAACCTATGACGGACCCTATGACAGACCCTATCGCAGACCCTATGACAGACCCTGTGACAGACCCTATCACAGACCCTACGACAGACCCTATAACAGACCCTATGACAGACACTATCGCGGACCCTAGGACAGTCCCTATTGCGGACCCTATGACAGAACCTATCGCAGACCCTTTCACGGATCCTATCACGGACCCTATCACAGACCCTATGACAGACCTATCACAGACCCTATCAAGGACCCTATGAGAGACCCTATCACAGACCCTATCGCAGACCCTATGACAGACCCTATGACAGACCCCATCACAGACCCTATCACAGACCCTATGACAGACCCTATCACAGAACATATGACAGACCCTATGACAGACCCTATCGCGGGCCCTATGACAGACCCTATCACAGACCCTATGACAGACCCTATTGCGGACCTTATGACCGACCCTATGACAGAACCCATTGTGGACCCTGTCGCGGACCCTATGACAGACCCTATTGCGGACCCTATGACAGACCCTAAGACATACCCTATGACAGACTCTATGACAGACCCTATGACAGACCCTATGACAGACCCTATGGCAGACCGCTATCGCGGAACCTATCGCGGACCCTATCGTGGACCCTATGACGGACCCTATCACAGACCCTATTGCGGACCCTATCACAGACCCTATGACAGACCCTATCACGGACTCTATCACAGACCCTATGACAGACACAATCACAGACCCTATGACAGACCCTATCGCAGACACTATCTGGGACCCTATCACGGACCCTTTCACGGATCCTATCACGGACACTATCACAGACCCTATGACAGACCTATCACAGACCCTATCACGGACCCTATGACAGACCCTATGACAGACCCCATCACAGACCCTATCACAGACCCTATGACAGACCCTATCACAGACCCTATGACAGACCCAATCGCGGACCCAATCGTGGACCCTATGACAGACCCTATCGCAGACCCTACCACGGACCCTATCGCGGACCCTATGACAGATCCTACGACAGACCCTATGACAGACTATATCGCGGACCCTTTGACAGACCCTATGATAGACCCAATCGCAGACCCTATCGCAGACCCTATCACAGTCCCTATCACAGACCCTATCACAGACCCTATCACAGAGCCTATGACAGACCCTATCATCGACCCTATGACAGACCCTATCACAGACTCTATGACAGACCATATGACAGACCCTATGACAGAACCTATGACAGAAACTATGACAGACCCTATCACAGACACTTTCGCAGACCCTAACACAGACCCTACCACGGACCCTATCGCGGACCCTATGACAGACCCTATCGCAGACCCTATCGCGGACCCTATCGCAGACCCTTTTGTGGACCCTATGAAAGACCCTATCACAGACCCTATGACAGACCTTATGACAGACCCTATCACAGACCCTATCACAGACCCTATGACAGACCCTATCACAGACCCTATGACAGACCCTATGACAGACCCAATCGCGGACCCAATCGTGGACCCTATGACAGACCCTATCGCGGACATTATGACAGAACCTATGACTGACCCTTTCGCAGACCCTATGACAGACCCTATGACAGACCCTATGACAGACCCCATCACAGACCCTATCACAGACCCTATGACAGACCCTATCACAGAACATATGACAGACCCTATGACAGACCCTATCGCGGGCCCTATGACTGACCCTATCACAGACCCTATGACAGACCCTATTGCGGACCTTATGACCGACCCTATGACAGAACCCATCGTGGACCCTGTCGCGGACCCTATGACAGACCCTATTGCGGACCCTATGACAGACCCTAAGACATACCCTATGACAGACTCTATGACAGACCCTATGACAGACCCTATCACAGACCCTATGACAGACCCAATCGCGGACCCAATCGTGGACCCTATGACAGACCCTATCGCAGACCCTACCACGGACCCTATCGCGGACCCTATGACAGATCCTACGACAGACCCTATGACAGACCCTATGATAGACCCAATCGCAGACCCTATCGCAGACCCTATCACAGTCCCTATCACAGACCCTATCACAGACCCTATCACAGAGCCTATGACAGACCCTATCATCGACCCTATGACAGACCCTATCACAGACTCTATGACAGACCATATGACAGACCCTATGACAGAACCTATGACAGAAACTATGACAGACCCTATCACAGACACTTTCGCAGACCCTAACACAGACCCTACCACGGACCCTATCGCGGACCCTATGACAGACCCTATCGCAGACCCTATCGCGGACCCTATCGCAGACCCTATTGTGGACCCTATGAAAGACCCTATCACAGACCCTATGACAGACCTTATGACAGACCCTATCACAGACCCTATCACAGACCCTATGACAGACCTTATCACAGACCCTATGACAGACCCTATGACAGACCCAATCGCGGACCCAATCGTGGACCCTATGACAGACCCTATCACAGACCCTATCGCGGACATTATGACAGAACCTATGACTGACCCTATCGCAGACCCTATCGCAGACCCTATGACAGACCCTATGACAGACCCCATCACAGACCCTATCACAGACCCTATGACAGACCCTATCACAGAACATATGACAGACCCTATGACAGACCCTATCGCGGGCCCTATGACTGACCCTATCACAGACCCTATGACAGACCCTATTGCGGACCTTATGACCGACCCTATGACAGAACCCATCGTGGACCCTGTCGCGGACCCTATGACAGACCCTATTGCGGACCCTATGACAGACCCTAAGACATACCCTATGACAGACTCTATGACAGACCCTATGACAGACCCTATGACAGACCCTATGGCAGACCGCTATCGCGGAACCTATCGCGGAACCTATCGCGGACCCTATCGTGGACCCTATGACGGACCCTATCACAGACCCTATTGCGGACCCTATCACAGACCCTATGACAGACCCTATCACGGACTCTATCACAGACCCTATGACAGACACAATCACAGACCCTATGACAGACCCTATCGCAGACACTATCTGGGACCCTATCACGGACCCTTTCACGGATCCTATCACGGACCCTATCACAGACCCTATGACAGACCTATCACAGACCCTATCACGGACCCTATGACAGACCCTATGACAGACCCCATCACAGACCCTATCACAGACCCTATGACAGACCCTATCACAGACCCTATGACAGACCCAATCGCGGACCCAATCGTGGACCCTATGACAGACCCTATCGCAGACCCTACCACGGACCCTATCGCGGACCCTATGACAGATCCTACGACAGACCCTAAGACAGACCCTATGACAGACTATATCGCGGACCCTTTGACAGACCCTATGATAGACCCAATCGCAGACCCTATCGCAGACCCTATCACAGTCCCTATCACAGACCCTATCACAGACCCTATCACAGAGCCTATGACAGACCCTATCATCGACCCTATGACAGACCCTATCACAGACTCTATGACAGACCATATGACAGACCCTATGACAGAACCTATGACAGAAACTATGACAGACCCTATCACAGACACTTTCGCAGACCCTAACACAGACCCTACCACGGACCCTATCGCGGACCCTATGACAGACCCTATCGCAGACCCTATCGCGGACCCTATCGCAGACCCTATTGTGGACCCTATGAAAGACCCTATCACAGACCCTATGACAGACCTTATGACAGACCCTATCACAGACCCTATCACAGACCCTATGACAGACCCTATCACAGACCCTATGACAGACCCTATGACAGACCCAATCGCGGACCCAATCGTGGACCCTATGACAGACCCTATCACAGACCCTATCGCGGACATTATGACAGAACCTATGACTGACCCTATCGCAGACCCTATGACAGACCCTATGACAGACCCTATTGCGGACCTTATGACCGACGCTATGACAGAACCCATCGTGGACCCTATCGCGGACCCTATGACAGACCCTATGACAGACCCTAAGACAGACCCTATGACAGACTCTATGACAGACCCTATCACAGACCCTATGACAGACCCTATGGCAGACCGCTATCGCGGAACCTATCGCGGACCCTATCGTGGACCCTATGACGAACCCTATCACAGACCCCATTGCGGACCCTATCACAGACCCTATGACAGACCCTATCACGGACTCTATCACAGACCCTATGACAGACACAATCACAGACCCTATCACAGAACCTATGACAGACCATATGGCGGACCCTATCGCAGAACCTATCGCGGACCCTATGACAGACCCTATTGCGGACCCTATGACAGACCCTAAGACAGACCCTATGACAGACTCTATGACAGACCCTATGACAGACCCTATGACAGACCCTATCACAGACCCTATGACAGACCATATGACAGACCCTATGACAGAACATATGACAGACCCTATGACAGAAACTATGACAGAAATTATGACAGACCCTATCACAGACACTATCGCGGACCCTAACACAGATCCTACCACGGACCCTATCGCGGACCCTATGACAGATCCTATGACAGACCCTAAGACAGACCCTATGACAGACTATATCGCGGACCCTTTGACAGACCCTATGACAGACCCAATCGCGGACCCAATCGTGGACCCTATGACAGACCCTATCGCGGGCCCTATGACAGACCCAATTGCGGACCCAATGACAGACCCTATCGCAGTTCCTATGACAGACCCTATCGCAGACCCTATGACAGACCCTATCGCAGAACCTATCGCAGACCCTATGACAGACCCTATCACAGTCGCTATCGCGGAACCTATGACAGACCCTGTTGCGGACACTATTGCAGACCCTATCACGGACCCTATGACAGACCCTATCACAGAACGTATTGCGGAACCTACCGCGGACCCTATGACAGACCCTATCACAGAACCTATGACAGACCCTATCACAGACCCTATCCCCGACCCTATCGCGGACCATATTGCAGACCTAATGTGGACCCTATCACAGACCCTATAATGGAACCTATGAAAGAACCTATTGCGGACCCTATGAAAGACCCTATTGCGGACCTTATGACAGACCCTAAGACAGACCCTATGACAGACTCTATGACAGACCCTATCACAAACCCTATCACAGACCCTATGACAGACACGATCACAGACCCTATGACAGACCCTATCGCAGAAACTATCGCGGACCTTATCACGGACCCTATCACGGATCCTATCAAAGACCCTATCACAGACCTATGACAGACCCTATCACAGACCCCATCACAGACCCTATCACAGACCCTATGACAGACCCTATCACAGACCCTATGACAGACCCTATGACAGACCCTATCGCGGATCCAATCATGGACCCTATGACAGACCCTATGACAGACCCTATGACAGACCCTATCGCGGGCCCTATGACAGAGCCTATCACAGACCCTATGACAGACCCTATTGCGGACCTTATGACCGACCCTATGACAGAACCCATCGTGGACCCTGTCGCGGATCCTATGACAGACCCTATTGCGGACCCTATGACAGACCCTAAGACAGACCCTATGACAGACTCTATGACAGACCCTATGACAGACCCTATGACAGACCCTATGGCAGACCCCATCACAGACCCTATCACAGACCCTATGACAGACCCTATCACAGACCCTATGACAGACCCTATGACAGACCCAATCGCGGACCCAATCGTGGACCCTATGACAGACCCTATCGCAGTCCCTATCGCGGACCCTATCGCAGACCCTATTGTGGACCCTATGAAAGACCCTATCACAGACCCTATGACAGACCTTATGACAGACCCTATCACAGACCCTATCACAGACCCTATGACAGACCCTATCACAGACCCTATGACAGACCCTATGACAGACCCAATCGCGGACCCAATCGTGGACCCTATGACAGACCCTATCACAGACCCTATCGCGGACATTATGACAGAACCTATGACTGACCCTATCGCAGACCCTATGACAGACTCTATGACAGACCCTATCACAGACCCTATGACAGACCCTATTGCGGACCTTATGACCGACCCTATGACAGAACCCATCGTGGACCCTATCGCGGACCCTATGACAGACCCTATGACAGACCCTAAGACAGACCCTATGACAGACTCTATGACAGACCCTATCACAGACCCTATGACAGACCCTATGGCAGACCGCTATCGCGGAACTTATCGCGGACCCTATCGTGGACCCTATGACGAACCCTATCACAGACCCCATTGCGGACCCTATCACAGACCCTATGACAGACCCTATCACGGACTCTATCACAGACCCTATGACAGACTCAATCACAGACCCTATCACAGAACCTATGACAGACCATATGGCGGACCCTATCGCAGAACCTATCGCGGACCCTATGACAGACCCTATCGCGGATCCAATCATGGACCCTATGACAGACCCTAATGCGGACCCTATGACAGACCCTATCACAGACCCTATGACAGACCCTATGACAGACCCTATCACTGACCCTATGACAGACCATATGACAGACCCTATGACAGAACATATGACAGACCCTAACACAGACCCTACCACGGACCCTATGACAGACCCTATCGCAGAACGTATCACAGACCCTATCACAGACCCTATGACAGACCCTATGACAGATCCTATCACAGACCCTATGACAGACCATATGACAGACCCTATGACAGACCCTATGACAGACCCTATCAAGGACCCTATGACAGACCCCATCACAGACCCTATCACAGACCCTATGACAGACCCTATCACAGACCATATGACAGACCCTATCACAGACCCTATTGCGGACCCTATCACAGACCCTATGACAGAACCTATCACGGACTCTATCACAGACCCTATGACAGACACAATCACAGACCCTATGACAGACCCTATCGCAGACACTATCTGGGACCCTATCATGGACCCTATCACGGATCCTATCACGGACCCTATCACAGACCCTATGACAGACCTATCACAGACCCTATCACGGACCCTATGACAGACCCTATAACAGACCCCATCACAGACCATATGACAGACCCTATGACAGACCCAATCGCGGACCCAATCGCGGACCCGATGACAGACCATATCACAAACCCTATCGCGGACATTATGACAGACTTTATGACGGACCCTATGACTGACCCTATCGCAGACTCTATGACAGACCCTGTGACAGACCCTATCACAGACCCTACGACAGACCCTAAGACAGACCCTATGACAGACTCTATGACAGACCCTATGACAGACCCTATGACAGACCCTATGGCAGACCGCTATCGCGGAACCTATCGCGGACCCTATCGTGGACCCTATGACGGACCCTATCACAGACCCTATTGCGGACCCTATCACAGACCCTATGATAGACCCTATCACGGACTCTATCACAGACCCTATGACAGACACAATCACAGACCCTATGACAGACCCTATCGCAGACACTATCTGGGACCCTATCACGGACCCTATCACGGATCCTATCACGGACCCTATCACAGACCCTATGACAGACCTATCACAGACCCTATCACGGACCCTATGACAGACCCTATGACAGACCCCATCACAGACCCTATGACAGACCCTATGACAGACCCTATGACAGACCCAATCGCGGACCCAATCGTGGACCCTATGACAGACCCTATCGCAGACCCTATCGCGGACCCTATCACAGACCATATCACAGACCCTATGACAGACCCTATCACAGACCCTATGACAGACCCTATGACAGACCCAATCGCGGACCCAATCGTGGACCCTATGACAGACCCTATGACAGACCCTATCACAGACCATATGACAGACCCTATCACAGACCCTATTGCGGACCCTATCACAGACCCTATGACAGAACCTATCACGGACTCTATCACAGACCCTATGACAGACACAATCACAGACCCTATGACAGACCCTATCGCAGACACTATCTGGGACCCTATCATGGACCCTATCACGGATCCTATCACGGACCCTATCACAGACCCTATGACAGACCTATCACAGACCCTATCACGGACCCTATGACAGACCCTATAACAGACCCCATCACAGACCCTATCACAGACCTTATGACAGACCCTATCACAGACCATATGACAGACCCTATGACAGACCCAATCGCGGACCCAATCGCGGACCCGATGACAGACCATATCACAAACCCTATCGCGGACATTATGACAGACTTTATGACGGACCCTATGACTGACCCTATCGCAGACTCTATGACAGACCCTGTGACAGACCCTATCACAGACCCTACGACAGACCCTAAGACAGACCCTATGACAGACTCTATGACAGACCCTATGACAGACCCTATGACAGACCCTATGGCAGACCGCTATCGCGGAACCTATCGCGGACCCTATCGTGGACCCTATGACGGACCCTATCACAGACCCTATTGCGGACCCTATCACCGACCCTATGATAGACCCTATCACGGACTCTATCACAGACCCTATGACAGACACAATCACAGACCCTATGACAGACCCTATCGCAGACACTATCTGGGACCCTATCACGGACCCTATCACGGATCCTATCACGGACCCTATCACAGACCCTATGACAGACCTATCACAGACCCTATCACGGACCCTATGACAGACCCTATGACAGACCCCATCACAGACCCTATGACAGACCCTATGACAGACCCTATGACAGACCCAATCGCGGACCCAATCGTGGACCCTATGACAGACCCTATCGCAGACCCTATCGCGGACCCTATCACAGACCATATCACAGACCCTATGACAGACCCTATCACAGACCCTATGACAGACCCTATGACAGACCCAATCGCGGACCCAATCGTGGACCCTATGACAGACCCTATCACAGACCCTATCGCGGACATTATGACAGACCCTATGACAGAAACTATCACAGACCCTATGACAGACCCTATCGCGGACCCTATGACAGACCCTATGACAGACCCTAAGACAGACCCTATGACAGACTCTATGACAGACCCTATCACAGACCCTATGACAGACCCTATGGCAGACCGCTATCGCGGAACCTATCGCGGACCCTATCGTGGACCCTATGACGAACCCTATCACAGACCCTATGACAGACACAATCACAGACCCTATCACAGAACCTATGACAGACCATATGGCGGACCCTATCGCAGAACCTATCGCGGACCCTATGACTGACCCTATCGCGGATCCAATCATGGACCCTATGACAGACCCTAATGCGGACCCTATGACAGACCCTATGACAGACCCTATGACAGACCCTATGACAGACCCTATGACAGAACATATGACAGACCCTATGACAGACACTATGACAGAAACTATGACAGACCATAACACAGACCCTACCACGGACCCTATCACGGACCCTATGACAGACCCTATCGCGGACCCTATGACAGATCCTATGACAGACCCTATCGCGAACCCTATCACAGTCCCTATCACAGACCCTATCACAGACCCTAATGTGGACCCTATCGCGGACCCTATGACAGACCCTATCACAGACCCTATCGCAGACCCTATGACAGATTCTATGACGGACCCTATCGCAGAACGTATCACAGACCCTATCACAGACCCTATGACAGACCCTATCACAGACCCTATGACAGACCCTATGACAGATCCTATCACAGACCCTATGACAGACCATATGACAGACCCTATGACAGACCCTATGACAGAAACTATGACAGAAATTATGACAGACCCTATCACAGACACTATCGCGGACCCTAACACAGATCCTACCACGGACCCTATCGCGGACCCTATGACAGATCCTATGACAGACCCTAAGACAGACCCTATGACAGACTATATCGCGGACCCTTTGACAGACCCTATGGTAGACCCAATCGCAGACCCTATCGCAGACCCTATCACAGTCCCTATCACAGACCCTATCACAGACCCTAGGGCGGACCCTATCGCAGAACGTATCACAGACCCTATCACAGAGCCTATGACAGACCCTATCATCGACCCTATGACAGACACTATCACAGACCCTATGACAGACCATATGACAGACCCTATGACAGAACCTATGACAGAAACTATGACAGACCCTATCACAGACACTTTCGCGGACCCTAACACAGACCCTACCACGGACCCTATCGCGGACCCTATGACAGAACCTATCGCGGACCCTAGGACAGTCCCTATTGCGGACCCTATGACAGACCTATCACAGACCCTATCACGGACCCTATGACAGACCCTATGACAGACCCCATCACAGACCCTATGACAGACCCTATGACAGACCCTATGACAGACCCAATCGCGGACCCAATCGTGGACCCTATGACAGACCCTATCGCAGACCCTATCGCGGACCCTATCACAGACCATATCACAGACCCTATGACAGACCCTATCACAGACCCTATGACAGACCCTATGACAGACCCAATCGCGGACCCAATCGTGGACCCTATGACAGACCCTATCACAGACCCTATCGCGGACATTATGACAGACCCTATGACAGAAACTATCACAGACCCTATGACAGACCCTATCGCGGACCCTATGACAGACCCTATGACAGACCCTAAGACAGACCCTATGACAGACTCTATGACAGACCCTATCACAGACCCTATGACAGACCCTATGGCAGACCGCTATCGCGGAACCTATCGCGGACCCTATCGTGGACCCTATGACGAACCCTATCACAGACCCTATGACAGACACAATCACAGACCCTATCACAGAACCTATGACAGACCATATGGCGGACCCTATCGCAGAACCTATCGCGGACCCTATGACTGACCCTATCGCGGATCCAATCATGGACCCTATGACAGACCCTAATGCGGACCCTATGACAGACCCTATGACAGACCCTATGACAGACCCTATGACAGACCCTATGACAGAACATATGACAGACCCTATGACAGACACTATGACAGAAACTATGACAGACCATAACACAGACCCTACCACGGACCCTATCACGGACCCTATGACAGACCCTATCGCGGACCCTATGACAGATCCTATGACAGACCCTATCGCGAACCCTATCACAGTCCCTATCACAGACCCTATCACAGACCCTAATGTGGACCCTATCGCGGACCCTATGACAGATCCTATGACAGACCCTAAGACAGACCCTATGACAGACTATATCGCGGACCCTTTGACAGACCCTATGGTAGACCCAATCGCAGACCCTATCGCAGACCCTATCACAGTCCCTATCACAGACCCTATCACAGACCCTAGGGCGGACCCTATCGCAGAACGTATCACAGACCCTATCACAGAGCCTATGACAGACCCTATCATCGACCCTATGACAGACACTATCACAGACCCTATGACAGACCATATGACAGACCCTATGACAGAACCTATGACAGAAACTATGACAGACCCTATCACAGACACTTTCGCGGACCCTAACACAGACCCTACCACGGACCCTATCGCGGACCCTATGACAGAACCTATCGCGGACCCTAGGACAGTCCCTATTGCGGACCCTATGACAGACCTATCACAGACCCTATCACGGACCCTATGACAGACCCTATGACAGACCCCATCACAGACCCTATGACAGACCCTATGACAGACCCTATGACAGACCCAATCGCGGACCCAATCGTGGACCCTATGACAGACCCTATCGCAGACCCTATCGCGGACCCTATCACAGACCATATCACAGACCCTATGACAGACCCTATCACAGACCCTATGACAGACCCTATGACAGACCCAATCGCGGACCCAATCGTGGACCCTATGACAGACCCTATCACAGACCCTATCGCGGACATTATGACAGACCCTATGACAGAAACTATCACAGACCCTATGACAGACCCTATCGCGGACCCTATGACAGACCCTATGACAGACCCTAAGACAGACCCTATGACAGACTCTATGACAGACCCTATCACAGACCCTATGACAGACCCTATGGCAGACCGCTATCGCGGAACCTATCGCGGACCCTATCGTGGACCCTATGACGAACCCTATCACAGACCCTATGACAGACACAATCACAGACCCTATCACAGAACCTATGACAGACCATATGGCGGACCCTATCGCAGAACCTATCGCGGACCCTATGACTGACCCTATCGCGGATCCAATCATGGACCCTATGACAGACCCTAATGCGGACCCTATGACAGACCCTATGACAGACCCTATGACAGACCCTATGACAGACCCTATGACAGAACATATGACAGACCCTATGACAGACACTATGACAGAAACTATGACAGACCATAACACAGACCCTACCACGGACCCTATCACGGACCCTATGACAGACCCTATCGCGGACCCTATGACAGATCCTATGACAGACCCTATCGCGAACCCTATCACAGTCCCTATCACAGACCCTATCACAGACCCTAATGTGGACCCTATCGCGGACCCTATGACAGACCCTATGGTAGACCCAATCGCAGACCCTATCGCAGACCCTATCACAGTCCCTATCACAGACCCTATCACAGACCCTAGGGCGGACCCTATCGCAGAACCTATGACAGACCATATGGCGGACCCTATCGCAGAACCTATCGCGGACCCTATGACAGACCCTATCGCGGATCCAATCATGGACCCTATGACAGACCCTAATGCGGACCCTATGACAGACCCTATCACTGACCCTATGACAGACCATATGACAGACCCTATGACAGAACATATGACAGACCCTAACACAGACCCTACCACGGACCCTATGACAGACCCTATCGCAGAACGTATCACAGACCCTATCACAGACCCTATGACAGACCCTATGACAGATCCTATCACAGACCCTATGACAGACCATATGACAGACCCTATGACAGACCCTATGACAGACCCTATCAAGGACCCTATGACAGACCCCATCACAGACCCTATCACAGACCCTATGACAGACCCTATCACAGACCATATGACAGACCCTATCACAGACCCTATTGCGGACCCTATCACAGACCCTATGACAGAACCTATCACGGACTCTATCACAGACCCTATGACAGACACAATCACAGACCCTATGACAGACCCTATCGCAGACACTATCTGGGACCCTATCATGGACCCTATCACGGATCCTATCACGGACCCTATCACAGACCCTATGACAGACCTATCACAGACCCTATCACGGACCCTATGACAGACCCTATAACAGACCCCATCACAGACCCTATCACAGACCTTATGACAGACCCTATCACAGACCATATGACAGACCCTATGACAGACCCAATCGCGGACCCAATCGCGGACCCGATGACAGACCATATCACAAACCCTATCGCGGACATTATGACAGACTTTATGACGGACCCTATGACTGACCCTATCGCAGACTCTATGACAGACCCTGTGACAGACCCTATCACAGACCCTACGACAGACCCTAAGACAGACCCTATGACAGACTCTATGACAGACCCTATGACAGACCCTATGACAGACCCTATGGCAGACCGCTATCGCGGAACCTATCGCGGACCCTATCGTGGACCCTATGACGGACCCTATCACAGACCCTATTGCGGACCCTATCACCGACCCTATGATAGACCCTATCACGGACTCTATCACAGACCCTATGACAGACACAATCACAGACCCTATGACAGACCCTATCGCAGACACTATCTGGGACCCTATCACGGACCCTATCACGGATCCTATCACGGACCCTATCACAGACCCTATGACAGACCTATCACAGACCCTATCACGGACCCTATGACAGACCCTATGACAGACCCCATCACAGACCCTATGACAGACCCTATGACAGACCCTATGACAGACCCAATCGCGGACCCAATCGTGGACCCTATGACAGACCCTATCGCAGACCCTATCGCGGACCCTATCACAGACCATATCACAGACCCTATGACAGACCCTATCACAGACCCTATGACAGACCCTATGACAGACCCAATCGCGGACCCAATCGTGGACCCTATGACAGACCCTATCACAGACCCTATCGCGGACATTATGACAGACCCTATGACAGAAACTATCACAGACCCTATGACAGACCCTATCGCGGACCCTATGACAGACCCTATGACAGACCCTAAGACAGACCCTATGACAGACTCTATGACAGACCCTATCACAGACCCTATGACAGACCCTATGGCAGACCGCTATCGCGGAACCTATCGCGGACCCTATCGTGGACCCTATGACGAACCCTATCACAGACCCTATGACAGACACAATCACAGACCCTATCACAGAACCTATGACAGACCATATGGCGGACCCTATCGCAGAACCTATCGCGGACCCTATGACTGACCCTATCGCGGATCCAATCATGGACCCTATGACAGACCCTAATGCGGACCCTATGACAGACCCTATGACAGACCCTATGACAGACCCTATGACAGACCCTATGACAGAACATATGACAGACCCTATGACAGACACTATGACAGAAACTATGACAGACCATAACACAGACCCTACCATGGACCCTATCACGGACCCTATGACAGACCCTATCGCGGACCCTATGACAGATCCTATGACAGACCCTATCGCGAACCCTATCACAGTCCCTATCACAGACCCTATCACAGACCCTAATGTGGACCCTATCGCGGACCCTATGACAGACCCTATCACAGACCCTATCACAGACCCTATGACAGATTCTATGACGGACCCTATCGCAGAACGTATCACAGACCCTATCACAGACCCTATGACAGACCCTATCACAGACCCTATGACAGACCCTATGACAGATCCTATCACAGACCCTATGACAGACCATATGACAGACCCTATGACAGACCCTATGACAGAAACTATGACAGAAATTATGACAGACCCTATCACAGACACTATCGCGGACCCTAACACAGATCCTACCACGGACCCTATCGCGGACCCTATGACAGATCCTATGACAGACCCTAAGACAGACCCTATGACAGACTATATCGCGGACCCTTTGACAGACCCTATGGTAGACCCAATCGCAGACCCTATCGCAGACCCTATCACAGTCCCTATCACAGACCCTATCACAGACCCTAGGGCGGACCCTATCGCAGAACGTATCACAGACCCTATCACAGAGCCTATGACAGACCCTATCATCGACCCTATGACAGACACTATCACAGACCCTATGACAGACCATATGACAGACCCTATGACAGAACCTATGACAGAAACTATGACAGACCCTATCACAGACACTTTCGCGGACCCTAACACAGACCCTACCACGGACCCTATCGCGGACCCTATGACAGAACCTATCGCGGACCCTAGGACAGTCCCTATTGCGGACCCTATGACAGACCTATCACAGACCCTATCACGGACCCTATGACAGACCCTATGACAGACCCCATCACAGACCCTATGACAGACCCTATGACAGACCCTATGACAGACCCAATCGCGGACCCAATCGTGGACCCTATGACAGACCCTATCGCAGACCCTATCGCGGACCCTATCACAGACCATATCACAGACCCTATGACAGACCCTATCACAGACCCTATGACAGACCCTATGACAGACCCAATCGCGGACCCAATCGTGGACCCTATGACAGACCCTATCACAGACCCTATCGCGGACATTATGACAGACCCTATGACAGAAACTATCACAGACCCTATGACAGACCCTATCGCGGACCCTATGACAGACCCTATGACAGACCCTAAGACAGACCCTATGACAGACTCTATGACAGACCCTATCACAGACCCTATGACAGACCCTATGGCAGACCGCTATCGCGGAACCTATCGCGGACCCTATCGTGGACCCTATGACGAACCCTATCACAGACCCTATGACAGACACAATCACAGACCCTATCACAGAACCTATGACAGACCATATGGCGGACCCTATCGCAGAACCTATCGCGGACCCTATGACTGACCCTATCGCGGATCCAATCATGGACCCTATGACAGACCCTAATGCGGACCCTATGACAGACCCTATGACAGACCCTATGACAGACCCTATGACAGACCCTATGACAGAACATATGACAGACCCTATGACAGACACTATGACAGAAACTATGACAGACCATAACACAGACCCTACCACGGACCCTATCACGGACCCTATGACAGACCCTATCGCGGACCCTATGACAGATCCTATGACAGACCCTATCGCGAACCCTATCACAGTCCCTATCACAGACCCTATCACAGACCCTAATGTGGACCCTATCGCGGACCCTATGACAGACCCTATGGTAGACCCAATCGCAGACCCTATCGCAGACCCTATCACAGTCCCTATCACAGACCCTATCACAGACCCTAGGGCGGACCCTAAGGCAGAACGTATCACAGACCCTATCACAGAGCCTATGACAGACCCTATCATCGACCCTATGACAGACACTATCACAGACCCTATGACAGACCATATGACAGACCCTATGACAGAACCTATGACAGAAACTATGACAGACCCTATCACAGACACTTTCGCGGACCCTAACACAGACCCTACCACGGACCCTATCGCGGACCCTATGACAGAACCTATCGCGGACCCTAGGACAGTCCCTATTGCGGACCCTATGACAGAACCTATCGCAGACCCTTTCACGGATCCTATCACGGACCCTATCACAGACCCTATGACAGACCCTATCACAGACCCTATCAAGGACCCTATGACAGACCCTATCACAGTCCCTATCACAGACCCTATCACAGACCCTATCACAGAGCCTATGACAGACCCTATCATCGACCCTATGACAGACCCTATCACAGACTCTATGACAGACCATATGACAGACCCTATGACAGAACCTATGACAGAAACTATGACAGACCCTATCACAGACACTTTCGCAGACCCTAACACAGACCCTACCACGGACCCTATCGCGGACCCTATGACAGACCCTATCGCAGACCCTATCGCGGACCCTATCGCAGACCCTATTGTGGACCCTATGAAAGACCCTATCACAGACCCTATGACAGACCTTATGACAGACCCTATCACAGACCCTATCACAGACCCTATGACAGACCCTATCACAGACCCTATGACAGACCCTATCACAGACCCTATGACAGACCCTATGACAGACCCAATCGCGGACCCAATCGTGGACCCTATGACAGACCCTATCACAGACCCTATCGCGGACATTATGACAGAACCTATGACTGACCCTATCGCAGACCCTATCGCAGACCCTATGACAGACCTCCTATGACAGACCCCATCACAGACCCTATCACAGACCCTATGACAGACCCTATCACAGAACATATGACAGACCCTATGACAGACCCTATCGCGGGCCCTATGACTGACCCTATCACAGACCCTATGACAGACCCTATTGCGGACCTTATGACCGACCCTATGACAGAACCCATCGTGGACCCTGTCGCGGACCCTATGACAGACCCTATTGCGGACCCTATGACAGACCCTAAGACATACCCTATGACAGACTCTATGACAGACCCTATGACAGACCCTATCACAGACCCTATGACAGACCCAATCGCGGACCCAATCGTGGACCCTATGACAGACCCTATCGCAGACCCTACCACGGACCCTATCGTGGACCCTATGACAGATCCTACGACAGACCCTAAGACAGAACCTATGACAGACTATATCGCGGACCCTTTGACAGACCCTATGATAGACCCAATCGCAGACCCTATCGCAGACCCTATCACAGTCCCTATCACAGACCCTATCACAGACCCTATCACAGAGCCTATGACAGACCCTATCATCGACCCTATGACAGACCCTATCACAGACTCTATGACAGACCATATGACAGACCCTATGACAGAACCTATGACAGAAACTATGACAGACCCTATCACAGACACTTTCGCAGACCCTAACACAGACCCTACCACGGACCCTATCGCGGACCCTATGACAGACCCTATCGCAGACCCTATCGCGGACCCTATCGCAGACCCTATTGTGGACCCTATGAAAGACCCTATCACAGACCCTATGACAGACCTTATGACAGACCCTATCACAGACCCTATGACAGACCCTATCACAGACCCTATGACAGACCCTATGACAGACCCAATCGCGGACCCAATCGTGGACCCTATGACAGACCCTATCACAGACCCTATCGGGGACATTATGACAGAACCTATGACTGACCCTATCGCAGACCCTATCGCAGACCCTATGACAGACCCTATGACAGACCCCATCACAGACCCTATCACAGACCCTATGACAGACCCTATCACAGAACATATGACAGACCCTATGACAGACCCTATCGCGGGCCCTATGATTGACCCTATCACAGACCCTATGACAGACCCTATTGCGGACCTTATGACCGACCCTATGACAGAACCCATCGTGGACCCTGTCACGGACCCTATGACAGACCCTATTGCGGACCCTATGACAGACCCTAAGACATACCCTATGACAGACTCTATGACAGACCCTATGACAGACCCTATGACAGACCCTATGGCAGACCGCTATCGCGGAACCTATCGCGGACCCTATCGTGGACCCTATGACGGACCCTATCACAGACCCTATTGCGGACCCTATCACAGACCCTATGACAGACCCTATCACAGACCCTATGACAGACACAATCACAGACCCTATGACAGACCCTATCGCAGACACTATCTGGGACCCTATCACGGACCCTTTCACGGATCCTATCACGGACCCTATCACAGACCCTATGACAGACCTATCACAGACCCTATCACGGACCCTATGACAGACCCTATGACAGACCCCATCACAGACCCTATCACAGACCCTATGACAGACCCTATCACAGACCCTATGACAGACCCAATCGCGGACCCAATCGTGGACCCTATGACAGACCCTATCGCAGACCCTACCACGGACCCTATCGCGGACCCTATGACAGATCCTACGACAGACCCTAAGACAGACCCTATGACAGACTATATCGCGGACCCTTTGACAGACCCTATGATAGACCCAATCGCAGACCCTATCGCAGACCCTATCACAGTCCCTATCACAGACCCTATCACAGACCCTATCACAGAGCCTATGACAGACCCTATCATCGACCCTATCACAGACCCTATGACAGACCTTATGACAGACCCTATGACAGACCCTATCACAGACCCTATGACAGACCCTATCACAGACCCTATGACAGACCCTATGACAGACCCAATCGCGGACCCAATCGTGGACCCTATGACAGACCCTATCACAGACCCTATCGCGGACATTATGACAGAACCTATGACTGACCCTATCGCAGACCCTATCGCAGACCCTATGACAGACCTCCTATGACAGACCCCATCACAGACCCTATCACAGACCCTATGACAGACCCTATCACAGAACATATGACAGACCCTATGACAGACCCTATCGCGGGCCCTATGACTGACCCTATCACAGACCCTATGACAGACCCTATTGCGGACCTTATGACCGACCCTATGACAGAACCCATCGTGGACCCTGTCGCGGACCCTATGACAGACCCTATTGCGGACCCTATGACAGACCCTAAGACATACCCTATGACAGACTCTATGACAGACCCTATGACAGACCCTATCACAGACCCTATGACAGACCCAATCGCGGACCCAATCGTGGACCCTATGACAGACCCTATCGCAGACCCTACCACGGACCCTATCGTGGACCCTATGACAGATCCTACGACAGACCCTAAGACAGACCCTATGACAGACTATATCGCGGACCCTTTGACAGACCCTATGATAGACCCAATCGCAGACCCTATCGCAGACCCTATCACAGTCCCTATCACAGACCCTATCACTGACCCTATCACAGAGCCTATGACAGACCCTATCATCGACCCTATGACAGACCCTATCACAGACTCTATGACAGACCATATGACAGACCCTATGACAGAACCTATGACAGAAACTATGACAGACCCTATCACAGACACTTTCGCAGACCCTAACACAGACCCTACCACGGACCCTATCGCGGACCCTATGACAGACCCTATCGCAGACCCTATCGCGGACCCTATCGCAGACCCTATTGTGGACCCTATGAAAGACCCTATCACAGACCCTATGACAGACCTTATGACAGACCCTATCACAGACCCTATGACAGACCCTATCACAGACCCTATGACAGACCCTATGACAGACCCAATCGCGGACCCAATCGTGGACCCTATGACAGACCCTATCACAGACCCTATCGCGGACATTATGACAGAACCTATGACTGACCCTATCGCAGACCCTATCGCAGACCCTATGACAGACCCTATGACAGACCCCATCACAGACCCTATCACAGACCCTATGACAGACCCTATCACAGAACATATGACAGACCCTATGACAGACCCTATCGCGGGCCCTATGACTGACCCTATCACAGACCCTATGACAGACCCTATTGCGGACCTTATGACCGACCCTATGACAGAACCCATCGTGGACCCTGTCACGGACCCTATGACAGACCCTATTGCGGACCCTATGACAGACCCTAAGACATACCCTATGACAGACTCTATGACAGACCCTATGACAGACCCTATGACAGACCCTATGGCAGACCGCTATCGCGGAACCTATCGCGGACCCTATCGTGGACCCTATGACGGACCCTATCACAGACCCTATTGCGGACCCTATCACAGACCCTATGACAGACCCTATCACGGACTCTATCACAGACCCTATGACAGACACAATCACAGACCCTATGACAGACCCTATCGCAGACACTATCTGGGACCCTATCACGGACCCTTTCACGGATCCTATCACGGACCCTATCACAGACCCTATGACAGACCTATCACAGACCCTATCACGGACCCTATGACAGACCCTATGACAGACCCCATCACAGACCCTATCACAGACCCTATGACAGACCCTATCACAGACCCTATGACAGACCCAATCGCGGACCCAATCGTGGACCCTATGACAGACCCTATCGCAGACCCTACCACGGACCCTATCGCGGACCCTATGACAGATCCTACGACAGACCCTAAGACAGACCCTATGACAGACTATATCGCGGACCCTTTGACAGACCCTATGATAGACCCAATCGCAGACCCTATCGCAGACCCTATCACAGTCCCTATCACAGACCCTATCACAGACCCTATCACAGAGCCTATGACAGACCCTATCATCGACCCTATGACAGACCCTATCACAGACTCTATGACAGACCGTATGACAGACCCTTTGACAGAACCTATGACAGAAACTATGACAGACCCTATCACAGACACTTTCGCAGACCCTAACACAGACCCTACCACGGACCCTATCGCGGACCCTATGACAGACCCTATCGCAGACCCTATCGCGGACCCTATCGCAGACCCTATTGTGGACCCTATGAAAGACCCTATCACAGACCCTATGACAGACCTTATGACAGACCCTATCACAGACCCTATCACAGACCCTATGACAGACCCTATAACAGACCCCATCACAGACCCTATCACAGACCCTATGACAGACCCTATCACAGACCATATGACAGACCCTATGACAGACCCAATCGCGGACCCAATCGTGGACCCTATGACAGACCCTATCGCGGGCCCTATGACAGACCCTATGATAGACCCTATGACAGACCCTATTGCGGACCTTATGACCGACCCTATGACAGAACCCATCGTGGACCCTATCGCGGACCCTATGACAGACCCTATTGCGGACCCTATGACAGACCCTATGACAGAACCTAAGACAGACCCTATGACAGACTCTATGACAGACCCTATCATAGACCCTATGACAGACCCTATGGCAGACCGCTATCGCGGAACCTATCGCGGACCCTATCGTGGACCCTATGACGGACCCTATCACAGACCCTATCGCAGACCCTATCGGGGACCCTATGACAGACCCTATCTCGGACCCTATGACAGACCCTATCGCAGACCCTATCGCGGATATTATGACAGAACCTATGACGGACCCTATGACTGACCCTATCGCAGACCCTATGACAGACCCTATGACAGACCCTATCACAGACCCTACGACAGACCCTATAACAGACCCTATGACAGACCCTATCACGGACCCTATCGCAGACCCTATGACAAACCCCATCACAGACCATATCACAGACCCTATGACAGACCCTATCACAGACCATATGACAGACCCTATGACAGACCCAATCGTTGGCCCTATGACAGACCCTATCGCGGGCCTTATGACAGACCCTATCACAGACCCTATGACAGACCCTATTGCGGACCTTATGACCGACCGTATGACAGAACCCATCGTGGACCCTATCGCGGACCCTATGACAGACCCTATGACAGACCCTAAGACAGACCCTATGACAGACTCTATGACAGACCCTATCACAGACCCTATGACAGACCCTATGGCAGACCGCTATCGCGGAACCTATCGCGGACCCTATCGTGGACCCTATGACGAACCCTATCACAGACCCCATTGCGGACCCTATCACAGACCCTATGACAGACCCTATCACGGACTCTATCACAGACCCTATGACAGACACAATCACAGACCCTATCACAGAACCTATGACAGACCATATGGCGGACCCTATCGCAGAACCTATCGCGGACCCTATGACAGACCCTATCGCGGATCCAATCATGGACCCTATGACAGACCCTAATGCGGACCCTATGACAGACCCTATCACAGACCCTATGACAGACCCTATGACAGACCCTATCACAGACCCTATGACAGACCATATGACAGACCCTATGACAGAACATATGACAGACCCTATGACAGACCCTATGACAGAAACTATGACAGACCCTAACACAGACCCTACCACGGACCCTATCGCGGACCCTATGACAGACCCTATCGCGGACCCTATGACAGATCCTATGACAGACCCTATGACTGACCCTATCACAGAACCTATCGTGGACCCTATCACAGACCCTATGGCAGACCCTATCGCAGAACGTATCACAGACCCTATCACAGACCCTATGACAGACCCTATCACAGACCCTATGACAGACCCTATGACAGATCCTATCACAGACCCTATGACAGACCATATGACAGACCCTATGACAGACCCTATGACAGAAACTATGACAGAAATTATGACAGACCCTATCACAGATACTATCGTGGACCCTAACACAGACCCTACCACGGACCCTATCGCGGACCCTATGACAGACCCTATCGCGGACCCTATGACAGGTCCTATGACAGACCCTATGACAGACCCTATGACAGACCATATGACAGACCCTATGACAGAACATATGACAGACCCTATGACAGACCCTATGACAGAAACTATGACAGACCCTAACACAGACCCTACCACGGACCCTATTGCGGACCCTATGACAGACCCTATCGCGGACCCTATGACAGATCCTATGACAGACCCTATCGCAGACACTATCTGGGACCCTATCATGGACCCTATCACGGATCCTATCACGGACCCTATCACAGACCCTATGACAGACCTATCACAGACCCTATCACGGACCCTATGACAGACCCTATAACAGACCCCATCACAGACCCTATCACAGACCCTATGACAGACCCTATGACAGACCCTATCACAAAACCTATGACAGACCCTATGGCGGACCCTATCGCAGAACCTATCGCGACCCTATGACAGACCCTATCACGGACCCTATGACAGACCTTATGACAGACCCTATGACAGACCTTATCACAGACCCTATCACAGAACCTATGACAAATCCTATCACAGACCCTATGACAGCCCCTATGACGGACCCTATCGAGGACCCAATCGCGGACCCTATCGCAGACCCTATGACAGACCTTATGACAGACCCTATCACAGACCCTATGACAGACCCTATGACAGACCCTATGTACAGACCCTATGACAGAACCTATGACTGACCCTATCACAGACCCTATCGCGGACCCTATCACAGACCCTATTGCAGACCCTATCGCGGACCCTATGACAGATCCTATCACAGACCCTATGACAGACCCTATCGCGGACCCTATGACACACCCTATGTACAGACCCTATGTACGGACCCTATGACAGAACCTATGACTGACCCTATCACAGACCCTATCGCGGACCCTATCGCGGACCGTATCACAGACCCTATCGCAGACCCTATCGGGGACCCTATGATAGTCCCTATTGCGGACCCTACGACAGAACCTATCGCAGACCCTTTCACGGATCCTATCACGGACCCTATCACAGACCCTATGATAGACCTATCACAGACCCTATCAAGGACCCTATGAGAGACCCTATCACAGACCCTATCGCAGACCCTATGACAGACCCCATCACAGACCCTATCACAGACCCTATGACAGACCCTATCACAGACCATATGACAGACCCTCTGACAGACCCAATCGCGGACCCAATCGTGGACCCTATGACAGACCCTATCGCGGGCCCTATGACAGACCCTATCACAGACCCTATGACACACCCTATTGCGGACCTTATGACCGACCCTATGACAGACCCTATGACAGACTCTATGACAGACCCTATGACAGACCCTATGACAGACCCTATGGCAGACCGCTATCGCGGAACCTATCGCGGACCCTATCACAGACCCTATGACAGACCCTATCACGGACTCTATCACAGACCCTATGACAGACACAATCACAGACCCTATGACAGACCCTATCGCAGACACTATCTGGGACCCTATCACGGACCCTATCACGGATCCTATCACGGACCCTATCACAGACCCTATGACAGACCTATCACAGACCCTATCACGGACCCTATGACAGACCCTATGACAGACCCCATCACAGACCCTATCACAGACCCTATGACAGACCCTATCACAGACCCTATGACAGACCCTATGACAGACCCAATCGCGGACCCAATCGTGGACCCTATGACAGACCCTATCGCAGACCCTATCGCGGACCCTATCGCAGACCCTATTGTGGACCCTATGACAGACCCTATGACAGACCTTATGACAGACCCTATGAAAGACCCTATCACAGACCCTATGACAGACCCTATCACAGACCCTATGACAGACCCAATCGCGGACCCAATCGTGGACCCTATGACAGACCCTATCACAGACCCTATCGCGGACATTATGACAGAACCTATGACTGACCCTATCGCAGACCCTATGACAGACGCTATTACAGACCGTATGACAGATCCTATCGCGGACCCTATGACAGACCCTATTGCGGACCTTATGACAGACCCTAAGACAGACCCTATGACAGACACGATCACAGACCCTATGACAGACCCTATCGCAGACACTATCGCGGACCCTATCACGGACCCTATCACGGATCCTATCACAGTCCCTATCACAGACCCTATGACAGACCTATGACAGTCCCTATGACAGACCGTATGACAGACCCTATCACAGACCCCATCACAGACCCTACCACAGACGCTATGACAGACCCTATGACAGACCCTATGACAGACCCTATCGTGGATCCAATTGTGGACCCTATGACAGACCCTAATGCAGACCCTATGACAGACCCTATCACAGAGCCTATCACAGACCCTATGACAGACCCTATCACAGACCCTATGACAGAAACTATGACAGACCCTATGACAGACCCTATGACAGACCATATGACAGACCCTATGACAGACCCTATGACAGACCCTATCGTGGACCCTAACACAGACCCTACCACGAACCCTATCGCGGACCCTATGACAGACCCTATCGCGGACCCTATGACAGATCCTATGACAGACCCTATCACAGACGCTAAGACAGACCCTATCGCGGACCCTTTGACAGACCCTATGATAGACCCTATCGCAGACCCTATCGCGAACCCTATCACAGTCCCTATCACAGACCCTATCACAGACCCTATCGCAGACCCTATGGCGGACCCTGTCACGGAACGTATCACAGACCCTATGACAGATTCTATGACGGACCCTATGACTGACCCTATCACAGACCCTATCGCAGACCCTATCGCGGATCCTATCACAGACCCTATAACAGACCCTATGGCGGACCCTGTCACGGAACGTATCACAGACCCTATCACAGACCCTATGACAGCCCCTATCGCAGACCCTATCACAGACCCTATCGCGGACCCTATCGCGGACCCTATGACAGACCCTATCACACACCCTATCGCAGACCCTATCACAGACACTATCGCGGACCCTATCACAGACCCTATCACAGACCCTATCGCCGACCCTATCGCGGACCTATCACAGACCCTATCGCAGACCCTATCACTGACCCTATCGCGGACCCTATCGCGGACCCTATCACGGACCCTATGACAGACCCTATCACAGACCGTATTGTGGACCCTACTGCGGACCCTATGACAGACCCTATCACAGAACCTATGAGAGACCCTATGGCGGACCCTATCGCAGACCCTATCGTGGACCCTATGACAGACCCTATCACGGACCCTATGACAGACCTTATCACAGACCCTATCACAGACCCTATGACAAACCCTATCACAGTCCCTATGACAGACCCTATGTCAGCCCCTATGACGGACCCTATCGAGGACCCAATCGCGGACCCTATCGCAGACCCTATCGTGGACCCTATGACAGACCCTATCACAGACCCTATGACAGACCTTATGACAGACCCTATCACAGACCCTATGACAGACCCTATGTACAGACCCTATGACAGAACCTATGACTGACCCTTTCACAGACCCTATCGCGGACCCTATCGCGGACCGTATCACAGACCCTATTGCAGACCCTATCGCGGACCCTATGACAGATCCTATCACAGACCCTATGACAGACCCTATCACAGACCCTATGACAGACGCTATGACAGACCCTATGACAGACCCTATGACAGACCCTATGTACAGACCCTATGACAGACCCTATCGCGAACCCTATCACAAACCCTATCGCAGACCCTATGACAGACCCTATCGCAGACCCTATCACAGACCCTTTGACAGACCCTATCACAGACCCTATCGCAGACCCTATGACAGACCCTATGACAGACCCTATCGCAGACCCTATCACAGACCCTATGACAGACCCTATCGCGGACCCTAAGACCCTATCGCAGACTCTATCACAGACCCTATGACAGACCCTATCACGGACCCTATGACAGACTCTATGACAGACCCTATGACAAACCTTGCCATTTGCTTCCTCCATCTCAAGCCTTTGTTGCTTCTACTTTTAAATGATGAAAAGTCATTTAACAGAAAATTTCTCTGTCCCCACAAGCACCACCTGATCTGCAGAATATCTCCAGTATTTTCTATTTTTAACCCAGTTGTGTATATGATCTGCTTTCTTGTCTCTCTATAAATGGTAAGCCATATTTCTCATCCTTATCTCTTTGTAAATATAGTCTGTGTCTGTAATCACTGTCTGATTTACTAAAGTAGGATCATTGTTGATTGTTTGATCTAATGAGACTGGCCTCTGTTTAAATACACTTTGTGTTCATATTGGCCCAGGCCCTTACTCACTCTGCAGTACATCTATGAATACCTGGCCCGTCACCAGCCTCACTGCAGAGACATATATATAAGAGAGTGAATGGTGCCACTAATGCAAAAGGACGTAACCAAATATTTATCACTGTTTATTGCCAATATGGAAGCTGTTGAGTGGGCTCTATCTCTGGAACTCTCATTCACCCCATGGTTAGGAAGAAGTGTGGGTCAACATAACTTTGTCAGATTAGTTCTGGCAATCAGGAATCAACCTGTTATTTTTAAGAAACATGACCATGTCCTAGCTCAAATATTAAGAAATAAAACCTGGCATATTACAGTGATAATTACATCATCTTGTTCTATATATTGCTAGATATGGCTGTAGATAAAGATGTTCAAGCATATAACAATTACAGCACGGAAACAGGCTATCTTGGCCCTTCTAGTCCATGCCGAACGCTTACTCTCACCTAGTCCTGCCTACCTGCACTCAGCCCATAACCCTCCATTCCTTTCCTGTCCATATACCTATCCAATTTTTTTTAAATGACAACATCAATCCTGTCTCTACCACCTCTACTGGAAGCTCGTTCCACACAGCTACCACTCTCTGAATAAAGAAGTTCCCCCTTGTGATATCCCTAAACTTTTACCCAAAGATCATGTTCTCCAGTATTTTCTATTTTTAACCCAGTTGTGTATATGATCTGCTTTCTTGTCTCTCTATAAATGGTAAGCCATATTTTTCATCCTTATCTCTTTGTAAATATAGTCTGTGTCTGTAATCATTTGAACATCTTTTGTTCAAAGATGGAGTCTTGAAGAAAATTGTGTAACTTTTGGTTTTGGGCACTCTGAATGATACAAATTGAGTCAGTCTGACCTTAAGGAATTCGCTAATGACTTTTCTTGAATTATTTTTATTTATTTTATTTTATTTTATTTAGAGATACAGTGTGGAACAGACCATTCCAACCCACTGAGCTGTGCTACACAGCAACCTGCCTAATTGTAACTCTAGCCTAATCACTGGACGATTTACAATGACCAAGTAACCTACCAACCGGTGCATCTTTGGACTGTGGGAGGAAACCAGAGCAACCAGAGGAAACCTGCGTCCACGTGGGAAGCAGTGTCCAAACTTGCTTACAGAGGACACTGGAACTGAACTCCCATCTCCGACGCTCCCAGCTGTAATAGCTCCATGCTAACCACTACACTATCACGGCGCTCTTTCCTTTGAAGATTGACTAATAGAGCAGATGAAGGTTTCAGTGATATGGAATGCTTGTTATTGTTCTTTCTGCTGAAGCTGCGCCTTCCTCCCAAGCCTCTAAACCTCTGTTTATCATTCCTCTGTGCTAGCTCTCACATGGAAACCCCACCAATCCATTGTTTCTAGATGTTGTCCATTAAAAATGTCAAAAATATAATTTCCGTCAGAATGATTTGAGGGCCAGTACAGCAGCTGTTGACACTGACTAATCTGTTGTTTGTTCAACAGAAAATACCTTTGCATGCAAACACTCCCAAGTCATCTACAACTCCCAGCTGCCTAAATGCAAAGAACAAGATGACATTAATTGGTGGTGCATGTTACAGAGATGAGCACAGGCAATTCAATATGTGGTGAGTAAAGTCACTAATTCACTTTTGGGAGGAAGAGTTAACAACTCCACTGAGTAAATTTCCTGGTAAAATCAAAATTGAACTTAAGACAGGGGACACTGAAGCTAAGGGTTAAAGTGCTGATCTCCATGTTCAGACAGAATATGTCGCTTTGTCCTCTCCCACTAATACTACTGGTTAAACAAGCTCGATCATCATTGTCAGAATGAGGAATTTAAATTGAGTACGGCTTAGTCTGTGATAACAATCCCCTCTCTGCTAGAGTCCTTTCTGCAACATTTCTCAATTCCAATACACTTGTGGCCAAATTCCTGCCAAAACTATGCAATAGACAATAGACAATAGACAGGCAGTCTATTGGATTAGGAAGGTAGATTACTATCTAAATGGAGTCAAGTTAGGAAAACGGGAAGTACAACGAGATCTAGGTGTTCTTGTACATCAGTCAATGAAAGCAAGCATGCAGGTACAGCAGGCAGTGAAGAAAGCTAATGGCATGCTGGCCTTTATAACAAGAGGATTTGAGTATAGGAGTAAAGAGGTCCTTCTGCAGCTGTACAGGGCCCTGGTGTGACCCCACCTGGAGTACTGTGTGCAGTTTTGGTCTCCAAATTTGAGGAAGGACATTCTTGCTATTGAGGGAGTGCAGTGTAGGTTCACAAGGTTAATTCCCGGAATGGCGGGACTGTCATATGTTGAAAGATTGGAGTGACTGGGCTTGTATACAGTGGAATTTAGAAGGATGAGAGGGGATCTGATTGAAACATATAAGATTATTAAGGGATTGGACACGCTAGAGGCAGGAAGCATGTTCCCATTGATGGGTGAGTCCAGAACTAGAGGCCACAGTTTAAGAATAAGGGGTAGGCCATTTAGAACAGAGATGCGGAAAAACTTTTTCACCCAGAGAGTGGTGGATATGTGGAATGCTCTGCCCCAGAAGGCAGTGGAGTCCAAGTCTCTGGATGCATTCAAGAGAGAGTTAGATAGAGCTCATAGATAGTGGGGTCAAGGGATATGGGGAGAGGGCAGGAATGGGGTACTGATTGTGTATGATCAGCCATGATCACAGTGAATGGCGGTGCTGGCTAGAAGGTCCGAATGGCCTACTCCTGCACCTACTGTCTATTGTCTATTGTCCATTGTCTATTGCTCTTAAAGAACATAACAAGTTTTTTTTTTGTACTAGAACTGTCATATAAGTTATCCACAAACTTCACAAATAACCCACCTCCCCAGAGAATGACGTGACCAGAACATTCAAATACCTTAAAGTTTAATTACGTAAATGAGAACATTTTTGTGGAGGGAATAGACCAACATGAAAAATGCCTTAAACAAATCCATCAAGTTCATGATAGTGGTATATCTTAGTAGGTAAAACTGCAGTTACCAGGAATGAGAGATTATAACATCACATACTGCATGTCAGCAAAAAGCTCTAACATTGAAGTTTAAAAAACAACACAGTTATTTTAAGCAAAGCTGCATGTTTTTGAGTGGGATTGAGATAACTATTCCATCTCGGTGAGCACAAACCTGCCTTCCGACTTAATTTTCTCACTGATGTTAATGGATGAAAGATGGAAAGAGAAATGAGGATTAATAATGAAAGAGAATAAATACTACAGTACAGCTCCTGAGATGAGTGACTATTTCGTCCAAAATTATCCCCCATCATCCCCCACTTCACTCATCAACTCCTGTCCATGTGAGGGAGAGGGAGAAATGTCATCTAATCCCCACCCAATAATATTTCAATTTAAGGCTTTAATCCCAGTCAGAGTCCTTTCTAAAACTGCCAGCCATGGGGCACCAATTTTGGCTGGTGAGGAAAACTTCCTTTGACCGAAGTGAGGGTGACCTCAACCTAAGAGCCAGTATCAGACCTTTGCAAGAAGCAGGGTTCTGATAAAAGTTGCTCAGTGTGCGGCCAATCTACTGAGATTACCAAGAAACCACGGATCTTTCGATTCCACTCACTACAGGCCAATAAAAGCAGGACATACAGACTCTCATCCCATGAGCTGCCAGTTGTGTTACACTTGAGTAAAGGAAACTATCAAACCCAGAGAGAAATATATGCATGTACATAGGCACAGGTTTAGTTAGAGGTAAATACATTTGTCACCTACCTCTCTCCCAAATTACAGGGGGGCACAATTAATCTTTGACTTGAATGAAATGCATGTATCTGTGGGGATTCTTCTTGCGGTTTTTTGCTGTCTGAATTTTTAAGTCCGCCATTGCGCCATCGGCTGAGTGACTCAAGCATAAGTGCCAGTTCTCTAGAGTTTGGTTTCAACAAATGAAAATGATCATTCTTTTTCCAGTGCCAAACATTCTGACCCACTTAAAGGGACAATATCGTGCATTTCTTTGCTTGGTTTGCATTTGTATCTGGGTAGAAACTGCTCAGGATTTATTTGTGGAATTTCCCTGCTGGCATTACTACACGGGGCTGAGCAGGAACTGCTGCAGTGTGGGAACGTCTCTGATATCAACGAGGAGGACAAGCTCTCAGCTGTGGGCGCAGCATTTCAGCTAGCTGTCACACCCTGTGCCGTTGTTGTTAATGTCCCGAGGTGAAAGCTCGAACCTTCTGAAAGGTCCTGGCCACCCGGAGTCATTGAGACAGGAAAACGGTGTCCTTTGGCTATAGATGCCACTGTTAAGGGGAAAAGTTTCCTACCATCTACGCAGTCAGATCCCCCTCAGCCTCTCCCCAAAACAAACCCAGTGTAACCATATCCTCCACCTAAAGGAAAGACTCCAGCCGCAGTCTAATGCCATCCTGATTTGGAACTTCGGGTCAAGCTGGATTTCTTGTGGCAGCTTCCAGACATTATCCTCTAACCTGGCAGAATTGGCCAACGAGAAGGCACAGAGATGGTTAAGCCATCTTCTGCAGCCACTTCTAGAGCAGCAGAGGGAACAGATCCTGAAACGAGGTGGTTGACCCGTCCAGACAAGGATGGGGATGACCTCCATTCATTTTTGGGATGAGGGCGCTGCAGACAAGGCCAGCATTAATTGAGATTCCCTAATTGCCCGTGAGGTGGTGGGAGTACGCCATCTTTTTGAGTCACTTCAGTCCTTCTGGTGAAGGTGCTGCTGGGATTCGGCTCCAGTCACCATGGGGGACTGCTGGTGTGTTTCCAAGTCAGGATGGTGAGGAACTTGAAGGGTGGTGGGGTCTCTAGGCTTTGGGCAAATAAGAAAAGTGTGGAAGATGATGGCCACTTAAAGAGAGAATCACTTTGCCCCCATGCATGCAAATATGTGGTTCCCTGGGACTTGGTGTCGTAGTCACACAGCACAAACCATTGAATGGCAAGAACAGGTGGCTGTTCACAACCTTGCTTAATTACATGATGTTAGCGTTGCCTTGGCCCTGATGCAGGCTGGATTGGATGGTTCATTTGCTGAAGTGCTGCCAATGGAATTAACTCTTGCAACATCATCAGCAAGTATCTCACCTCAGGGTGGAAGGAGATCACTAATGAGGGAGCTAAAGGTGGTTGGGGCTTTGACTGTGCTCCGAGGAGGCACCACAATAGAAATGGGATGACCATTCTCCCACTACCACAGCCTTATTCTGCTATACTGCTTATGACACCAGGCCTTGGAGTACTTCTCCCTTGATGTCCTTTGACCTGTTTTGTCAGGTGACGACCGCATTCAATCAAGTGCTGCCTTGATTTGAGATCAAGCACAGTCACTCTACTCTCACCTCTAGAATTCAGCTCATTTGACACAAGGCTGTGACGAAGTCAGGAGCAAAGCCCAAAATGGGCATCAGTAAATCAGCGCCAGCCCCTTCCAAGGCTTTGCTGCGGACTGTGTAGTGAAAGGACTCAACAGTAATCAGCCTGCTTGGATTCAGCCTAGATTTTGGCCAACAGACCTGGACTTGACCAATTTTCCACTTTGTAAGGTGGCAGCCAGTTGGGGGTTAGGGAGGAGAGGGGACCATGAAGAGGCAAGCCGATGAATGGAAAGGTAGAAGACAGCACCCCTGTAATCCATTGGCATCTGAACCACCAGCAAATGCTTGTAATGCTAGGCAGTCCTTAGAACAGCCCAACACTGTGGATGGCAGCATTTGAATTCAGCAGTTCCAGGTCTAATTATGAAGCTACTCATACCCAAGGTTTGCAGAAACCAGCAAGAAGATACTGTCACTTTAATCTATTCATAATAAACAACCATTAGAACTGAATTGTTAGTTTTGCAAATCTTGTGGTTTGTGTAAGCACATCTGTATTAGCATTCAGAGTGAGCGGTGGCTGTTTGTTTCTTTGCAAAGCATTTGGTGAATTAGAGGTGACAGGTAAGGGACAAATACTACTTGACCTCTGTGAAGTGATCTGAGTTGACTAATGGTATCTTCCCCGTTTTTCCAGAAGAGCATTGTCTTCAAAAACAAGGGAAAAAGCCAATGAACCATAAATTAACTTCCAAACATGCAGTAAAATGAGCACAGCAACACGGTGGCGAGAATGAGAAAAGCAGATGGAAGAGAAGCGGATGGAGAGAAAGAGATGGATGGAGAGAAAAAGAAAGGTGGATGGGGAGAAAGAGAAAGGTAGATGGGGAGAAAGCCAGTAGGAGACATGGAACGGGACACTGAAGTCGATGATTGATGCCAAAGCTTCTGGTGGAATTATTTTTAATTACACCCACCCTGGCAACACAATCCAAGTATCATCTAAACTAATAATTGGAGCCAACTGGACGTAAGGCCAACATGAATTTACTTTGGTCCTTAACTTTGTAAATCAGAAGCTTTTGCTACATTCTTGGGCTTGGTTAAGGTTCCTGATGTGATATCATGCACCCTTCTTAGTAAATCACTCACATGCCACAACCTTAATGCCTCCTTTACTGACACTTGAATTCCTCCTATCTGAGAATTTCCCTCCCCTCATCAGTCTCCCCAACTTTGCTGCTCCCAGACCATTTTGGTCTCCTCAACAGTTTCCTGATAGGTTGAGATTTCTTGCATTTCCTGTTTTTTTATTTCAGTAAAACTTGTACTCTAACTTTTGCGGGCCAAGATATTTCATCAGCAAGAGAGAAAGAAATTGGTCATTTCAGCTGACAAAGATAATATCAGAAAGTGAACGAGTAGAAATGTCCTTTGACCAGCCTTGAAATATTACACCTACACCGATTCTCCCTCAAGAACTAAGCTCTAAAGCAGATTGCATCCTCTCTGTTATCCCTGACAGGCATCTGAAAGTCATTCACCCTCATCACTCCATCTCACCACTGTCCTTTCCTCAAACTTTCTGCCAATGCAACCTCAAACTAATGAAGTTCTATGAGATAACTGGACAGCTCTGTTTAACATCAGGGCATGGAAAGGGATCGTGGCCAATGCACAGTCCCATTAGCAATTGAAATTAATGTCCAGATGGCTAAAGGTGACAGCCAGCTACATCATCAACAGGACTCAGAAGCTATACTAGAGGGGTCTTAGAGAGAAGGCAAAGCAAACGGGAAGGGAGGGGGACCGGGGAACAGGATGAGAGTCGGAATAGGTTGGAAAAGGGAAAGTTAGATTTTTTGTTAAAGAAAAGAGCATCATATGCAGCAAAGGCAGGGGTTGGGAGAATCGTTAAGTCAGACTGAGCAAATAAAAGAGCTGCATAACTGGGAGTCAGGTAACTGCTGGGAGGGAGCTATGCAGGTAGAGCAGGTGCGGCAAGCCTCCAGTGTAGCTCTACTGGGTTTCTAAAGCAGCATTGCAGAATCAGCTCCATTGCATTGATGGCTTTGAACAATATTTTCCATTTAAACCACATGACGACTCAAAATGATTTCTTTCCAGTTATTCCAAATAATACAGAAAAATGCAACATCAGGATAAGGTCCTTAGTTCGGGGCAATTGCTAGTTACATCTTCAATAAGTGAAAGATCCTTAGCTCAGTGACATCAGGACTGGTCTGTGGCAGCATACCGTGGAACTGGGTTGTAGAGCTGTGCGCTGTACCTAGAATTTTCTTCCACTGACTTCAGTGAAATTGAACTTGACAAGGGGAGCACAATGCACATTATAGCACATTGTGGTCAGGAGAACCCCTGTGGCTCTGATCTTCATACGGCTCTGAGATCAGTTATCTGAGACCAGGGACTCTGAAGCTCGGGTTTGAGTGTTTCTCAGCTACAGATGCTGCCACAGGCGACTGTGGAGGTCAAGTCTGTATGTATATTTAAGGCAGAGATTGATAGATTCTTGATTAGTCAGGGCATGAAGGGAGATGGGGAGACGGCAGGAGATTGGGGCTGAGGGGGAAAATGGGTCAGCCATGATGAAGTGGCAGAGAAGACTCAATGGGCCAAATGGCCTAATTCTGCTCCTATATCTTACAGTCTAAGTGTTATGAACTGGGATGTAAGTATGGATATTTAGGAGCCTCCTGAATTTAGAAAGAGACAGTCTTATTATACTTCTCCTGTTGGTGAATGAGGCTTGAAACTGCACAGTAAAGTCTGTTTGTGTGGGTAATTTGAAACTGCACTGTAAAGTCTATTTATGTAGGTGATTGGATGTAGAGCTAAGTTAGAGGTAACATCAGATCGATGGTAACTAAAAGCCTGGGCAGTCTGAATTAACTGTTCTTACGTAAAGGGTCTGGCAGATTGAAGTATTTGTTTGTGAAATCAGAGATTGAGAAGTGCAGGAAGACAAGTAATAATCTGAGAATGAGAGGTATCGGTATTACACCTGGTATATTTAACGTCGTTGTTTTGACAGACAGGCCAGCCCAGAAAGCTGGGATCATCCCTGTAGCATCTCCCTACTGGGTCACAGGATCTGGCATCAAGCACCAACAGGAGAGTGCGGGGCAACCTTATAGACATGTTTGAAGCGATGAGAGGCACAGTAACAGTCTTTTCCCCAGGGTAGGGGAGTCTAACATCATCGAGCAGAGATTTAGGGTGATGGGGGCAAGATTTAGAATGAACCTGAGGGCAATTCTTTTCACACAGAGGGTGCTGGGTGTATGCAACAAGCTTCCAGAGGAAGTGACTGAAGCAGACACAACAGTATCTTTTATGAAGCACGTGGATGGGTATATGGAGGGGTGGGTCTTAGAGGGATATGGGTCAAATGCAGTACATTTGGACCAGCAGAGTAGACAGAGCTTAGCATGGAATGGTTGGGCAGAAGGGCCTGTAGCTATGACTCTATGCTAGCAGAACTCTGAACTAATCTTTGTTGTAAGCGTTATGAAATGGCTTCAAATAGCCGCCTTTTGCAGCACACCTTGGGAAGCCTGGGGAAAGGGTGAGAGCTGGGGCAGGAAGCTTCACCTTCTGTTTGACCGTCCACATCTCTTGCCTGCCCTTAAGTGTGCCCATGTCACACAGCTAGCCGAGGTGACGTGGTTCAATGCCCATCATAAGCTGGGAGGAAGGGATGCTTGAATGCCGCTCACAGTCATGGGGGATTCTAATGGCTTACCGAGAGTCTCTGCCCTTCATCTCCACCGAGATTTCAGCCCCCCAGCTGCTCCATAAGCAGCTGCCTGATAGAAGCATTTGACAATCCAGAGGGGTGCCCTCCCTTCCTTGAGGAATGCCACGGATGCCTCCTGCTACCCAGTGAGGGCAGGCACTGGTTTCAATGAGGTAATTGGGTCTGGATGTGTCAACAGGATTAACTATGCATCTTTGGTGGAAGTGTGGCTCTGTTGGAAGCACACTTTTTACTTTAAGTAATTTATTTTGGTGCAAAAGGACCAGGTAATCAGGGGATGGATCTCACTGCCTGTTAATAAAGTTTGGGGCATATTCCATAGGCACTCTTCTGTGGGCTTAATGTTCTCGACTTGGTTGTGGGACTGCATTCTCGTTTAACTCAACTGATGGGCGTCAGTTTCATGGGGCTTGCTCCTGTTGGCATTGCCCAGGAAGTCCCTGCTTGGAATGGACACAGAGATGCTGACTTGATTGGGTCATGGTATCTCCTCCTTATCCTTGCTGAAGATGGCACAGTAAGTCTTCCTGAATTGGCCAAATGGCCATTCTTTATGGAAAACTAGCAGTTAAATTTTAGGATGTTCTTTGGTCAGGCAGTGTGGAGCAGGAACTGGCAGTTAGTTACAGTCTAGGTTATATTGTTCAACAATAAAGTTGTTGAGAGTCATGTTGAACAATCAATTTAAGTTCAACAAATTGATAAAAGGACAAGGAACTTTGCACATGGATACTTCTAGAGAAGCTTCGAGAGTTTCTGTATAGGGCAGAATTCATCATGGGAATATCTGAAACATAGGTCTGACTTGCTGCATTTACGTAAGATTAGGCTCTTAAAATGATTGGAAGGTGATTAGATTGTTATGGAAGGTAATTAATTTGCTCAATGTCAGCAACCGGAAAAACAAACTTTGAAACTAATGGTTTGAGCATGTTGGGTCACAGTTAGGGTCCTAGATGATTTCCTGCTCCTGAACTATAAAATTAATTATCATGTTAATTAATTAATGTCCCACCTGCTTTAACTTGGGAATATTATTTCAAAGAAAATTGGAAGTTTTATTAGCTAATGAGATCAAAACGAAATCTGTCTTGATTTTCTTCAAAGTTGGCTGAAGCTTGCTTTTAATTTATTGAAAACTTATCATAATCAGTATCATAATTAAAGCAAATGACAATAAATTAAGGTTTGGTATAGGTTACTGGACTCTGTGTTTTGAGGTGTGGTGGCATCTTTAGTGGGGTTTGAGATACCGTTGTAAGTGTCTCCTCTGGTCAGGGTAAAACATGCAGGACAGCAATGCTTTGACTAATTTTTCACAAAATAGGTCTAACAGAGCTGATTTAGGACCAAGGCTCAGTTAGAAAGGGGAAGTGGTTTGGGAAAATGAGTTAATCTGGGATTATTGTCTTCCACCAGGAACACACGCTGAGACAGGTAAAGTATCTCACGTGGGAAACAGTTTTCGGGTGCTTCTTCATCTTTGGGACCCAGAGGAGAACACTAGGCTTCCTTTGCACTAATGTGTTTTGAGTGCCACTCTGTGTTTAATCGTGGTGGAAGACCTGAACAACTTTATCTAGTGTAGAGAATGGACCAGATATGGGTGAGCAATGTGTGCATATGGAAATCACACTGAATCAAAACAACTTGATAGTTTACTGTCAGTCTGTGTAACCTTATTTAAAATCTTGTAAGTCCATCATACCTGAGTAGTCATGGGTGCTTCATGGAAAATCTACAGACAGAAAGTTGGTTCCGCACAGAGCAGCGCAGGGTAAGGGGTCTAACGCTGTGGCGTAAGCTACTGCTACCTCTAGTGTGATCACAGGCAGGGAGTACGCATAGGCCTTCAATTACTAGTAAGTATGGCAGGAATGCAGCAGCAAAATGCACAACAAAGAGAAAGGAAACTTTATTATTGGTCTGCCATCAGGGGAAACTTCTAATCTCGGTGAAGTTTGTTTATTCTGGTTTAAAAGTTTGCAAGCTGTGTTGTCATCCATGATCGGAAAGGTGGGTAGATCCCTGGTCACTTGGGCACGGGATCGAGTTGTGACTGACACTTATGTCACGTCAGCAGTGAACCAGGGAGCAACGAGGGAAGAGGAATGGTGAAGGAGGGGCAGGGAGTGTGAGCATCCTTTCCCCACTTCCCTACCCTCTTCACTCTCAAGCGGCTTCTACTCACAGCTGTCTGCCTCCATCCTCCAGACAAACTGAGAGAATAAGCCTATCCGACCACCGGAGGAAGCACAGTCAAATCGAATCCACTCCCCTTGGTCTCAATGATGCCCTCCAGCAGGCTGGAGGGGTGGAAATCTGAGGCTCATTTTCCTCCCCCAGTGTAGAGCAAAAATCACGAGCTGTCTTTTTAAGGCTCGACTTGAAAGCTCACACATCAACTCAAGTTGAATTGCTGGAATTTCTCCCCGAGTGAATATTAGGGAGCAAGTCTACGAGAGTGTGACATACATCTGCCTGACAGACCAATTAAATCAGTGCTTTCTCTTCATTGTTAGCAGTGCGAATTAGACTGGGAGGGAGCCGACATCAGCTGGGGACTGAAAGGCAGGTCAGAGTAAAGAATTGTTACTTCAGTGGTGTGTGGGTACATGCCTGAACGAAGGTAGAATACTGTCATAGTAATACCAGGTGGCAGTCAGGTAAGGCCGACTCACATCTGTAGAGTAGAGACGCCAAGCAGCCTGGATAAATAAAAACAAAAAGACACACACTGACCAGTCAGACCATTGAACAAGACAGGACCGGGAAAAGCAAACCAAGAAGCAGCCCAGAAACGGTAGGCAGCGAAAAGGGGGTCCGTCTGTTGAAATGAGTAATTTGGGTGTGAGATGTGACCGGTAAGTACAATCCCTGCATACTGCCTACTAACGTTCATTAACCTGTAGCTCCTGTGGAAACCTCGGCATTAAAGTTGAAGCAGCCACACTGAAGGTGGTCCGAGGGCATTATGTTCCTTTGAGTTAAATGGTTTCTCATTATAACCTTACTTCACTTGTTGAGACAGTGACACTGCCGGTGATCGTCCAGTGCTGGTCACCTGCTGCACTGCCTGTGGGATTTACACTCTTGCCCAGCTGTGTCCTCACCAGCAACCAGGCCAGCAGAAAGTTTTAATTCATTCTTCCAGTCCAGCTCGTCATCTGATTCAGCATCCGATTCACGTCTCACACAGAGAGACCATGCATGCAGTCCTGCCTTCTCCTGGGCTCTGTTGGCTTCTGGGGGCGATGGGAAGTGGACCCCTGACAGTAGACACCTTGTTAACACAAGCAATGCAAATACTCACCTCATCACAATGCAGTAGGGCCTGGTCCCATACGCTGCAGCATGGAACCTCACTGACACAACGTGGTGCCGACAGTGAACCAGGGCCTGGTCCCATACGCTGCAGCATGGAACCTCACTGACACAACGTGGTGCCAACAGTGAACCAGGGCCTGGTCCCGTACACTTCAGCATGGAACCTCACTGACACAATGTGGTGCCGACAGTGAACCAGGGCCTGGTCCCATACGCTGCAGCATGGAACCTCACTGACACAATGTGGTGCCAACAGTGAACCAGGGCCTGGTCCCATACTCTTCAGCATGGAACCTCACTGACACAATGTGGTGCCGACAGTGAACCAGGGCCTGGTCCCGTACGCTTCAGCATGGAACCTCACTGACACAATGTGGTGCCAACAGTGAACCAGGGCCTGGTCCCATACGCTTCAGCATGGAACCTCACTGACACAATGTGGTGCCGACAGTGAACCAGGGCCTGGTCCCGTACGCTTCAGCATGGAACCTCACTGACACAATGTGGTGCCGACAGTGAACCAGGGCCTGGTCCCGTACGCTTCAGCATGGAACCTCACTGACACAATGTGGTGCCGACAGTGAACCAGGGCCTGGTCCCGTACGCTTCAGCATGGAACCTCACTGACACAATGTGGTGCCGACAGTGAACCAGGGCCTGGTCCCGTACGCTTCAGCATGGAACCTCACTGTCACAATGTGGTGCCGACAGTGAACCAGGGCCTGGTCCCATAGGCTTCAGCATGGAACCTCACTGTCACAATGTGGTGCCAACAGTGAACCAGGGCCTGGTCCCATAGGCTTCAGCATGGAACCTCACTGACACAACGTGGTGCCAACAGTGAACCAGGGCCTGGTCCCATAGGCTTCAGCATGGAACCTCACTGACACAACGTGGTGCCAACAGTGAACCAGGGCCTGGTCCCATATGCTTCAGCATGGAACCTCACTGACACAATGTGGTGCCGACAGTGAACCAGGGCCTGGTCCCATATGCTTCAGCATGGAACCTCACTGACACAACGTGGTGCCGACAGTGAACCAGGGCCTGGTCCCATACTCTTCAGCATGGAACCTCACTGACACAACGTGGTGCCGACAGTGAACCAGGGCCTGGTCCCATACTCTTCAGCATGGAACCTCACTGACACAACGTGGTGCCAACAGTGAACCAGGGCCTGGTCCCATACGCTGCAGCATGGAACCTCACTGACACAATGTGGTGCCAACAGTGAACCAGGGCCTGGTCCCATACTCTTCAGCATGGAACCTCACTGACACAATGTGGTGCCAACTGTGAACAGTGCTTTTGCACCTTTCGCTAATAACGATCAGGATAGTCATTTTCATCTTTGGCACGGAGAACTCGAACCCTGTTTTTTCCGAAAACTAGCTGAAATGTGGACTCATCTGACCACAGCACACGGTTCTACAGTCTTTCGGTCCATCTGAGATGAGATCGGGCCCAGAGAACTCGCCGACGTTTCCACATAGAGTTGATGTATGGCTTCCTCCTTGCGTAATACAGTTTCAAGTTGCATTTCTGGATGCAGCGTCGGACTGTGTTAAGTGACAATGGTTTTCTGAAGTACTCCTGAGCCCAGGTGGCTATAATTGTCACAGTAGCATGACGGTTTCTTAGGCAGTGCCGCCTGAGGGCTCGAAGATCACGCGCATTCAACAGTGGTTTCCGACCTTGCCCTTTACGCACTGAGATGTCTCTGAATTCTCTGAATCGTTTCACAATATTATGTACTGTAGATGTTGAAAGACCTAAATTCTCTGCAATCTTGCGTTGGGAAATGTTCCTTTTGAACTGACTAACAATTCTCATGAATTTTGGCACAAAGGGGTGAGCCACGACCTATCCTTGCTTGCAAAGACTGAGCCTTTGATGGACGCTACTTTTATACCCAGTCATGATACCTCGCCTGCTACCAATTAGCCTGCTTAATGTGGAGTCTTCCAAACCGGTGTTACTTGAATATTCTGTGCACTTTTCAATCTTATTTTAATTCTGTCCCAACTTTTGTTGAGTGTGTTGCAGCCATCAAATTCTAAATTTGTGTATATTTACAAAATACAATTAAGTTGGTCAGTAAAACTATTGAAAATCTTTTCTTTGTACTTCTGACAGTTAAATAAGGGTTCATGTGAATTAACATATCACAAATTTTTGTTTTTACTGCAATTTGGAAAATATCTCAACTTTTCTGGAAATGGGGTTTGTAAATTAGGACTTGGTTTGAGCACTATGGACTGTTGTAGGTCTTGCAGTTTGAGAAAGTGGTGAGGGGACATGGTTCCAGTGGCACGGTACTGCCAGCTACTCTATTAGTTTTTGCTTTACTTATTCACAGGATGTGCCAGCTGGTGGCATAGTGGCATCTGCACCGGACTTTGAGGCGAGTGGTCCTGGGTTCGAATCTGGCCATTCCTTGGACGCTTTCCATCCGTGCTGGGTTGAGCGTCGAGCTAGCAACTCGGCCTCGTAATAAAACAGACAAAAATTGCTAAAGAAAGGGCAAGGTTGCCACCTGACGTGCCACAAGGTGCGGAAATGAATAACAACAATTTCCAGGATGTGGTGTCATCCACAGTGCACATCGGCATCAGTCAGGTGCAACTGACCATGGAGAAAGAAGGCGGCCCACCATGTTGGTGGCTCTAGAGTCACGTGTACAGATGGGTTAGGATGGCTTTGCTGGAGGGCAACACTCAACCAGGTGGTTAATCTGCTAGTTAACAATTACCGCTACTGAGAGCAGATTTTAGTTTAAAGTTCCACATTGATTTTATGACAAATCATAATTAAATGCGCAAGCTGCTATAGTGGGATTCGAACCCCTGACTCTCAGTCAATGCCCAAACCTCTGGCATGATATAAAGTTGGATGGAAGTGAACTTCACTGTGTGATATGTGTGACACAGACTAGACAACTCGGACTGGAATGAACTAGTGATGGTTCATTCCAGCTGCTTTCCTGGCTGACGTTAAAATCCTCCCTGTGGGGCAGTTACCCCTCCAATCACACGCCAAACACCAAAACTGGGTACCTTACTGCAGTGTAGATTCCAAGCCTACCAGTGAAACTATGATGAACGAAAGATGAGGCTTATGTGGTGTTGGGACAAGGATTTGAAGCAGGACATTATATCTGGTTACAACTGAATCAGGCAACCAGCTTTAAATGACATGGGGCATTGTACTTCATAAGCCCCGGGCACGAAGAGGCAGAAGTCTGCTGCTCACCCTGAAATGCTGGCGGATTCTGGAGCAAGTACAATACTTAAGACAGGTATGAATATTGTTTTGTGAGGAGCGGAGCGAAGATTAATGGGGTTGAGCTGCTGAAATGCCAATCAAATAATGAAGAAGATTCAAAGAGATGGTGATTCTGTTCGTGATTTTTCTCCATCTCCTCTGTATTTTTTTTCTATTTTAAGAACATAAGAAATAGAAGCAGGAGTATTCCACCATTCAGTACAATATTTATAGGACCTTCGGCCTTCTACACCCCCCCCCACCCCCGTCTGATTCCCAGAGCCCCTGGACCTTCCCATATTCAATATCTGTCTTCAGCTTTAAACCTGCTCTGCTCTCTTGGGTAGAGAAAAGCAAAGATTCTCTATACCTCAGGGAAGAGATTCCTCCTCAGCTTTGTCCTGTGACCAGTCGCCAATCTCTGGGCAGGCATGGTCTAGTTCTACAGGCTTTTAAATGCTCTATTTTGTGCCCTTTCGGATAAGCTGCATCCCCAGAAGTGCTATATCTTTATACTTGCTGTAATCTGAGCACAGAAGCTTAGATTTATTTAGAAACTTTAATGTGAAAGCACAAATGGACTAATGGTCAGGGCCTAGCAACCAGAGTTCTGGGCTACTGAAATGGAGAAGTGAGCAGCTATGGCAGCTGGGAAATTTAAATTCATGTGATTAAATATACTTAACTCTTCCTTGGACAGTCCCAAGCCTAGAAAGGAGGAGGTTGGGCATGGGGCTCGCAACCCCATCCCGTAAAAATCCCAGAGCTCCAGAAACGGCAACAGAAGCTCTGAAGACCTCACCCCTGGGAGAGGACGGATACACCAAGGAGATGGGCGACACCTGGGAAAACTTGGAAGACTGGCCCAGGACCGCGCAGCAGTCGGGGTGATGGGCTTAAGTAAGTAATTAAATAAATCTGGAATTTAAAATAAAATTCAATTTACTACCAGATTTCAGAAGGAACCTACTTGGTTCACACAGCCACCAGTACCTGGACTCTCTTATGTGTGACTGCAGACCAATCGAGACCCGATGAACCGAGACAAAAGCACATGCACACTTGAAAGCCCACGCGAAAAGAAAGAGCCCCCCCCATGCACAGGAGGCCCAATTGATTCACTGCACAGTACGGTCGGGAGGCCCAATCGATTCACCGCACAGTACCGTCGGGAGGCCCAATTGATACACCGCACAGTACGGTCGGGAGGCCCAATCGATTCACCGTGCAGTACGGTCGGGAGGCCCAATCGATTCACTGCACAGTACCGTCGGGAGGCCCAATCGATTCACCGCACAGTACGGTCGGGAGGCCCAATCGATTCACCGTGCAGTACGGTCGGGAGGCCCAATCGATTCACTGCACAGTACGGTCGGGAGGCCCAATCGATTCACCGCGCAGTACGGTCGGGAGGCCCAATCGATTCACCGCACACTACGGTCGGGAGGCCCAATCGATTCACCGCACAGTACCGTCGGGAGGCCCAATCGATTCACCGCACAGTACGGTTGGGAGGCCCAATCGATTCACTGCACAGTACCGTCGGGAGGCCCAATCGATTCACCGCACAGTACGGTCGGGAGGCCCAATCGATTCACCGTGCAGTACAATTGGGAGGCCCAATCGATTCACTGCGCAGTACCGTCGGGAGGCCCAATCGATTCACTGCACAGTACCGTCGGAAGGCCCAATCGATTCACTGCACAGTACCGTCGGGAGGCCCAATCGATTCACCGCGCAGTACGGTCGGGAGGCCCAATCGATTCACCGCGCAGTACCGTTGGGAGGCCCAATCGATTCACTGCGCAGTACGGTCGGGAGGCCCAATCGATTCACTGCACAGTACGGTCGGGAGGCCCAATCGATTCACTGCACAGTACGATCGGGAGGCCCAATCGATTCACTGCACAGTACGGTCGGGAGGCCCAATCGATTCACCGCACAGTACCGTCGGGAGGCCCAATCGATTCACTGCGCAGTACGATCGGGAGGCCCAATCGATTCACCGCGCAGTACGGTCGGGAGGCCCAATCGATTCACTGCACAGTAGGGTTCATCCCTCCTGCTGCAGGTTGTTCAAGATTCAAGATTGTTCCAGTACGGAAGTGTAAGGGAAAATGGAATAATTGTTACTCCAAATCCAAAGGGGCACAGAACAATCCAATAAGGTAAAGAACACAATAAATGTAAGTACATAAGATAGTGTATATACATACTAGGGGTGATTGATAAGTTTGTGGCCTAAGGTAGAAGGAGTCAATTTTAGAAAACCTAGCACATTTATTTTTCAACATAGTCCCCTCCTACATTTACAGCCCAGCGGTCATGGTGCATACGGATCTTGGACCTCCAGGAAGTGTCCACAGATGGGTGATTGATAAGCTAGTGGCCTAAGGTAGTAGGAGATGAGTTATACAGCTCTCGTTACATGCACATGCAGGTAAACTCTTTCAGTGATTATGCAGCAAGTTTGAAGTTAATAACTCATCGGGGTGATTGATAGGTTCGTGGCCTAAGGTAGAAGGAGATGAGTTATTAACTTCAAACTTTCTGCATAATCACTCAAAGAGTTGTCCTGCATGTGCATGTAACGAGAGCTGTATAACTCATCTCCTACCTTAGGCCACAAGCTTATCAATCACCCATCTGTGGACACTTCCTGGAGGTCCAAGATCCGTATGCTCCACGACCGCTGGACTAAGTGTGTAAATGTAGGAGGGGACTATGTTGAAAAAAAAAAATGTGCTAGGTTTTCTAGAATTGACTCCTTCTACCTTAGGCCATGAACTTATCAATCACCCCTCATAGGTCCATTATACTACATATCCATAAAGGGAGGCACAGGAGTGACTCAGTCAGGAAATGATAAAGTGGTAGTGGTGGGGGTTGTGGAGAGGTGGGATAGCGGGTGGTGGTGTTGCTCAGACTTACTGCTTGGGGAGAGTACCTGTGTTTGAGTCTGGTGGTGCTGGAGTGGGTGCCTCTTCCCTGATGGGGCAGGGACAAGAAGTCCTTCAGCAGGGTGGGTGAGATGCTTCATGACGTTACCAGCCCTCTTCTGGCACCTTTCTACATGCCTTTGATGGCAGGTCGGCTGGTGCAGTTTTGACCACTTGTAGAGCCTTACTGTCCGATAGGATGCTCTGCACTGCGCATGTGTAGAGGGACGTGAGTATTGTTGTGCATAGTCCAGCTGTCCTCAGCCTCCGCAGAAAGTAGAGGCCGTGACAGGTTGTGCGAAATGTGGACTCGCTTGCTGCTACTGCTGCTGTACCGCCATTGTAAAGAAGAGGGTCAGTTATGTCAGTTCTTCTGAAGCTGGTAATCATCTCCTTTGCCTTGTTGATGGAGAAAGAGGCTACTTGCCTGGCATCAGACCTCAAACTCCTCTGCCTCCTCTCTGTAGCCCATCTCATTGTTATTGGTGATGAGATCCACCAACGTCGGGTCAGTGGTGAGCCTGACAATGCGATTACTCGGCATTTGGCCAGGCATTTGTATTTGAGCAGAGGTCTAAGCACACAGCCCTCAGGTTATCTGGGGCTTGTCTGCAGCAAGCCGGTAATGGAAAAGGAAATGGTTTGAATTCATCGTCAAGTCATCCTGAGTTTGTCTGGAAAGGTGCCGTCTCACTGATCAATCGGATACGGTACAGCGGACACTGCCCAAGATCTCACTCCTGATCTCAGAGAGCTTGGACATGTGCTGGTGACCATGAGGTCAGCCAGATCTTATTCAGCAGTGGGAGCAGTTCAGCGACAACCCTGCCAAACCGTTTTCCTTGATGTTCTACGATAATCTGTGATTAACACATTGTGATCTTCAAGCTACTCATTTGAAGTGGACCATTGATAAAAACCCTCAATAAACAAAGTCATCAGCAATATTTATATCCATAAAGGAGAGCTTGCTACGTTTCTGCTACAACTAGTCTTCTCACACTCAGTATGGATGACTCCCACTGCAATCCTCCCATCTCCTTTCAGAATTGTCCCGCTGTAAGGTACTCGAGCCTTTGGCTTCTTCCTATAATCCTGCAATAATCTCTGCTTGTGGCCTCTCCACTGCAGTAGCAACCAGTCCTGAAGTGACCACTCCTACCCACTTCCTAGCTCTGAGCCTGGTTTCACAGCCTGAAGCTACTGCTTGAGCACCTCACTGGCCTGTTATGACTGTGTCACGGCATCGGGCGTTGCCAAGCGAATGCCCAGTTCTGCACTCACCTGAATGAGGTTGGCCGCAGGAGTTCTCCTTTTCTCAAAGTGCTTTTGTCGATGTTGTTCTTGAACTTTCAGGGCAAACCCCGAACCCAGAATTCCCTGTGGGCAACAAATCTCCATGAATCACGAATCGGAGACCCAACCATGGTCCACATCGAACAATGTCAGTACCGTCGGTGACGCGGTGGGAAACGCGGACCCGGCCGTGGTCCGCATCGAACAATGTCAGTACCGTCGGTGACGCGGTGGGAGACGCGGACCCGGCCGTGGTCCACATCGAACAATGTCAGTACCGTCGGTGACGCGGACCCGGCCGTGGTCCACATCGAACAATGTCAGTACCGTCGGTGACGCGGTGGGAGACGCGGACCCGGCCGTGGTCCGCATCGAACAATGTCAGTACCGTCGGTGACGCGGTGGGAGACACGGACCCGACCGTGGTCCACATCGAACAATGTCAGTACCTTCGGTGACGCGGTGGGAGACGCGGACCCGGCCGTGGTCCACATCGAACAATGTCAGTACCGTCGGTAACGCAGTGGGAAAAGGCTGCTGTCAAACACACTGAATAATGCTCTGTCTATCTGACCTTGATTGCTTATTTGAGGTCACTAACTTTTCATGGAAATGGCTTCACCACAGATAGCATCCACCCTTTCCAACTCAAGCATCAAACTGAAAGTGACGGTGGTGTAATTAATCATGGGCCTTGCAGATAGAGGAAACAAACTCAGCTGACATCTGAGCAGTTTTCAATTTCCACTGATTGATCTTCCTCTGCATGGCTGACACCAAGTGCAGGTGTGCCCCCCTTCCTCACCTGAGAGCTGCGTCACTAGTATGGCACCGCACTGCATTAGAATCCTAACTACAACTGCTTGGAAGGAAAAAAAAGGAGTCTCAAGTTATGTTTGTTATGACCTGTACCCTTGGGTCTGGGATTAGGAATGGACATGAGGTTGTGAGCCAATGGACCTTTGAACTACGAGGTCAGGCAGAGCAGGGCTGGGGTTGCAGTGGCTCCAGTGGTACATCTGACCCCTCAAAGTCACTTGACTGTGCTGAGTCCCCTCTCCAGCAGGATTCCTGCCGGTGCTGAACAAGGACGTGCAGTCCCGTCCACCAAGGGCGGGGCAAAGGCAGACTCAGTCCTAACTTTCAAAAGGGATGTAGAGGAGGGAGACTGCTTGGTTTGGTCAAGTGAAATCAGGCCAAGTGGTCACTTCCTGCGGAATGATTGTCACTCCCCTCGCTTATCCAATTCCCAATATCATCAAGAAAAGCCCAACTTCCTGAGATCGCAGGTTCTACATGGGATTTGGGAGGTTTGAGATAACTCTGCAGTGAAAAGTTCAAACTCAACAAAACCCATGAAACTAAGAAAGCAAAATGATTTAACAGCAGAAAGATAATATCCAATTTATTTTAACTAACGGCCTTCCATTTGGTGGAAGCTTTTTATAGTGGTGGGTCAATACTTACAGCTGGGAGAGCGAAGAATGAGACTCCTAACAGCGCAAATCCCGCTGCCAGCATCCGGCCCAGCCACGTCTTTGGCGTTTTGTCACCATAACCAATTGTCGTTAGTGTAACCTGTCAAGTTGGAAAGAGATAATGTTGAATTATCTTCCCGGATCAACCTCATATTGTCAATCACACTTAGCTCAATCACACATGAGGAGAAATGGGCTAAGGAAGTTTGGAGAATTGTTCAGATAAATATTAATATCCACTGGTCTGTAATGGACTTGTTCGAAAATAATATGGAATGGAATCAGAGTAGTGGAAACACTCAGTAGGTCAGGCAGCATCTATAGAGTGAGAAACAGATTTAACATTTCAGGATGGAGAAACTCGATCCAAACTCCTTCAAAGTTCTGTAATATTACTTCTGTTTCTCTTTTGTTGTTTCAGATTTCCAGCATCTGCAGTTTTTTTTCTGATTTTCGGACCATGTCCAAGTATGGCCTGGTACAGAGAGGAAACTAAACCCACTGAGGTTTTCATCACAGGACTTTATCAAAGACCGCACAGATGCCATATCGGAGGGGTGTTGACGAGACAGTCCTGGGAAAGTGATGCTACTGAGCATCACTGGTTATGGATACTGAAGAAGTCCACAGAGTTCTTTCTGTGACTTAACTACACTTGCATTCTCTAGCTATTGTTCAACATGGAGACGCAGTGACTGATCAGCTGAGGGAGAATGCAAGGTGGGAATCAGAAGGAGGACACTTACCCACGAGTGTCCTGAACCTATGGAACTTCATGGAATGGCAACGGCTCTTCCTGTAACCACAAGATACTGCAGAGATACCACTCAGTATGTCACATCAGTCTCTCCTCCATAGACTTTGTCTATACTTCTTGCTATCTCTATAAAGGAGCCAACATAATCAAAGACCTACCTGACTTAGACATTCTCTCTTCTCCCTCTCCCATCAGGCAGAAGATACAAAAGCCTGAAAGCACGTTACACCAGGCTCAAGAATAACTGTTACTCACCCTTTATAAGAGTATTGAGTGGTTCCTTGGTTTGATAACATGGGCTCACCTTCCAGGGAGTCTCAAAGAACTATATGAATTATGAAATATTTATTCAAATACTCCCTTTGCTTATTACTCACATACCTCTTCTGAGCCAAGATCCCTTCTCATTCCTCCACTGATGCTAACCTGTAGGGTTAGAGCTAACCACCACCTGCCCTGTCCCTTCCCATCCTTAAATGTCCCATTTAGCCTGTCTTCCCAAAATATTATTCCTGGAGGGTTTCTACTTGGTATCCTTGCAGCTTCATATCTATATGGTTCTTAAATCAAATTCCCTCTGTTTGTGCCACCTTTGTTACGGGTGACCTTATTTTGGGAAGTGCCAACTTTTCCCTTGTGTGAGTCTAGTTGCTGGTGAACCTCTGTGCTCACCCTCCCTGTTTTGCATTACTGTTTGCATTCCCCATTTCACCAACAGCACCTTTCCCTTTCACCTTACCTCCCTACCTAGTCTTGCTGCTTTAAACTGTCTGCCCACTCGGCCACTCAACGATTTTACCCAGGAGGGAATGATGGCGAATTGGAGCAAATAAGAGAGAAGCCCACTCAAAACACTCAAATTCCTCATCTTGTGTTATTGTTTCCCCAGCGCTATCTTGGTTCTCAGTGGCAGAACCTGGTACTTTCCTGGGGTCAGTGAACCTCACCTCCCAGTTGGAGACTTTGAAGTCCTTGGGACCCAATACAGAATTCAACAGTTTCAGATAACCAGCCTGTCCTGTTGTGACTGAACTTGTTGATGCAATCTGAAGAGCAATCAGAGTTCCGGATCAAAGCCCGAAGGTTGATAAGAGGTCCGGAGGTCAATTGGAGGTCTGGATCAAAGCCCAAAGGCCAATTGGAGGACCAGAAGTTGAGGCCTGATGCCCTGAGCCCTGAATCTGTAAACCACTGTGAGTCTGCTGAGGAAGTTGGGGCCCAGTGTCTGCAAATCCATGAGCCCTCTGGAGGTTGGAGGCTGAAGACAGCCTGTCCTGGGGTAAGAGAACTGTGCATGTGCATAGGGAGGTAGGAACGGGGCTGGTTTCGCTGTGGTAGCTTTTTGCTTGGTAGGTCCTGTTCTGTTGTGTTTTAAGTTGTTCTGACAAGTATTGTAGTCATGTTATGTTGGTGCCAGAATATATAGTGACACTTGCAGGCTGCCCAAAGCATATCCTTTAGCGTGCTGGTTGTTAATGCAAACAACACATTTCATTGTATGTTACCCTGCGATAAAGAAACCTGAATAAGAAATCTGAACTCTGAGTTAGTTATAACGTAAGGTTGTTCATCGGTCAAATCTTCTCTCTACAAATGCTGAGTATTCTAGCTTTCAGATTTCCAATGGTTCCTGAGCTCAATCTCTCCTGGTTCCAGCACTGTTGTTCCTTTGTCTCTCTCTGTTACGTCACTCCTGCAGAGAAGTCCTGCCTCTTTGGCAGCTCAGCTGTTACTTGGTCATCTTAGCAACGAGGTCTCCATCATATCACTGACTCAACTGCTCTTCTCTCCACCCCTCTCTCTTCAGCAACTTAAAACATTTGTTTTATCAATTTGCGACAAAGGGTGCCCGACCTTAACTCTGACCTGTTGAGTTTTCCCAGCATTTTCTTTTGTTACTGCATATTTCCAGTTCCTGCAGTTTTTTTTGCTCTTCAATTGAAGTCAGCTTGTAGCTCTGAAATATGAACTAAGACTCAGCAGGTCAGACAGTGACTGTGAAGAGAGGATCAGAATTAATGTTTCAGGTCAAAGACCCTTCATCAGAAGTTGGAAAGAGTGAAAACAATTACTTTTCAGTTGCAGAGGAGATGGGATGGATAGGACAAAGGGAATGTCTTTAATAGGATGAGGCCAGGGGCATTGTGGGTATAAGATTCAGTGGCTATCAGGTTTTCTAAAGGCACCTAGATGGTGGTAATATGGATTTTAAAAATAGCATATTGATAATAGGACATGCCAGCAGGTTGACGTACTAACAGAGAGAGCAAAGTGGTGCCAATATCCTTGTAAATGGAACCTATTGGCTGCACAGCAGTTATGCCAGTCAGTGTGTAGAAGCAGCTCTTTACTGGGGATGAATGCCTCCTCCAATCAGAGCCAAGGGGTCATCCCTACCTGAAATGTCAGCCAATTTTACCAGAATACCTTTGAACGGTTGTCTTTCTTTCCATGGAATTGGGGTGGGGCAATGCTAAGACACATTGGCTAATAATCCACTATTTTAGCCAGGTAACCTTTTCCATCTCCTGCTCACCAATACAGGGTAAAGCTAGTCCACATTGTTCCACTGCTTGGAATGAATCATAGTGGGAAGCCATGTTCAGTTTCAAATTGCCCAAACAGCACACATCATTGTCCAGATAACTTGGGCTCTATGTTGATTAATCACACTACACATAGCATCTTGCACAAGTTCCAGATCTGTTTCCCTACCGTCCACCTGATCAGCCTATGGATCTGGCAGGCTGAGATGTCCCACCACAGGTTATAAAGCAAGGACTCCTGGATCACTGACCTTTCCCTCTTCTCATATTGTCTGAAATAGCTTGCAAGGTGCTGGAGCAACTCAGTGAGTTGTGAGGGGACGTTTCTTGTTGAGACCCTTCACGAGGAGTGATAACCAGTATAGAAAGGGGTGGAGCAAGAGATAGGTGGTGATAGGTAGAACTATGTGAGGGATGTGTGTGATAGGCAAATGAGGAGGGAGATTGGAAATAGCTACAGAGGCTGGGAGGGGAATAACAAAGGGCTGAAGATGATGGAATTGGATTGGAGAGGAAGGTGGAACATGGAATAGAGGGAGGGATATGCTGAAAGGAACCAATGGAAGGAGTGGAATGGACAGATGGAGATGCAGGGGAAAAAGAAAGAGATGTGGTGATGGGGGCCAAGTGGATTAAGATGAGAGACAAAAGGGACAGGTGGGGGAGTGGTCGCTCTAAGTTTCAGAATTCAGTGTTCATGCTGCCGGGTTTGAGACCGCTGGAGGTTAAGATGCAGTTCCTCTAATCTGCATTTAGCTCTGACCTGGCATAGCTGGACACCGAGGATAGATGTGTCATAGAAACATAGAAAATAGGTGCAGGAGTAGGCCATTCGGCCCTTCAAGCCTGCACTGCCATTCAGTATGATCATGGCTGATCATCCAACTCAGAACCCTGTACCTGCTTTCTCTCGATACCCCCTGATCCCTTTAGCCACAAGGGCCATATCTAACTTTCTCTTAAATATAGCCAATGAACCGGCCTCAACTGTTTCCTGGGGCAGAGAATTCCACAGATTCACCACTCTCTGTGTGAAGAAGTTTTTCCTCATCTTGGTCCTAAAAGGCTTCCCCATTATCCTTAAACTGTGACCCCTCGTTCTGGACTTCCCCAACATCGGAAACAATCTTCCTGCATCTAGCCTGTCCAATCCCTTTAGAATTTTATATGTTTCAATAAGATCCCCCCTCAATTTTCTAAATTCCAGTGAGTATAAGCCTAGTCGATCCAGTCTTTCTTCATATGAAAGTCCTGCCATCCCAGGAATCAATCTGGTGTCGATGTGGGAATTTAAATAGCTAGCACTGGGAGATCCAGGGGTCTAGAGTAGATGGAGCAAAGGTGCTCAGCGAAGCTCCAGATTCACTTCCCTCTTGTCTTGCTCATCTGAGATGTTGACTCTGATTCTCTCACCATACCCGCTGCCTGACTTACTGAGTATTTCCAGCAATTTTTGTAAACTGTCACACAAATAACAAGTGAAAATTGCTCGGGTAATGCATCTGCCTATTAACACGACATCAAATCAGGAGAGCAAGCTTTATCGAAACATCTGAAACAACTATAATTAACCCACATGTCATCTTAGCATATGGGGCTGTTAAAACCTCAGTTCACTCAGCCTATTGGAGGCATGTCACGCAACAACACATTTTAGCCACAGATTTCCAGAGGGACATGTTAATCTGACACCTTTGGTTGGCAAACACAACTAATAAATAGCTGGTAATTAGTGCGTAAAACAGTGTTTACCCTGTCTCTCTCTCTCTCTCTCTCACACACACACACACACACACACACACACACACACACTCTCTCTCTCTCACACACACACACACACACATTCTCTTTGGCTTTGACAGAACACAGTCTGCCTCGTCACTACCTCTCTGAGATCAGGTCAGGTGTACACTTCACCTCAGCACACCCAGCCCTGAACCTTTGCCGGTAAAGGCTGTTCACATCCTGTTGTTAACCTACCCGCACGCTGGGAGCAAAGAGCAAGCTCCCAGCTCATTAGTTTGTTCTCACATCACTAGCAAACACAGGGCACTTGAAGAGCAAATTACACGAACAGTACTGAGTCTGGACTTACTGTTCCCCACCAGAGGGAGTCTGCGTATGTCGAAAATTCTGTATTATCCTCCTTCTCAGCCAGGTAGACAAGGAACGAGGAGAAAATGAGGATTAAGAATCCAATGTACCAGGCTGTGATCAGCTCCTGCAACAGAATAACTCAACATCTTAGTCTAATGCTTCAAATTTTAATAAATCATTTCAAACAAATAGATATTTCAAGGTGCCTGTACACTGGTTGGGGTGAACATCACTGTATGAGTGACTGAGCTATCCATACTGGGAAAGCCACCAAGTTCTTGTGAGGCAATGTCGCACGAGGTTGGGCTTTTCTCTTTGGAGTGAGAGGATATCAGGCAACTTGATAGGGGTGTATAAGATAATGAGAAGCATAGTTATTAGTGCGGACAGCCAGTATCTTTTTCCTCGGACAGCAGTGGCCAACACTGGAGAATATCCGTTTAAAGTGAATGGAGGAAAAGTTAGAGGAGATGTCAGGGCTAAGTTTTCGCAGACAGAGTGGTGGATGCCTAGAACACACTGCTGGGTTGGTGGGTAGAGTACAAACCACCATTGTCTGTAAGGAGTTTGTACGTTCTCCCCATGATTGCATGAGTTTCCTCCGGGTGCTGCGGTTTCCTCCCACAGTCCGAAGACGTACCGGTTAGAGTTAGGGTTGGTGGGTTGTGGGCTACGTTGGCACCGGGAAGTGTGGTGACACTTGCGGGCTGCCCCCAGCACAATCCTGGGACTATGCACAGTATGTTTTGATGTTTCGGAGTACATGTGACAAATAAAGCTACTCTTTGCGATCGGAATATCTGGACGACTCTCTGATGGGCACAGAGATGTAAGGAAAATGGAGGTTCATGAATTGAGTAGGAGGGAAGGGTTAGACTGAAGATGGAGTGGGTTTACATAGGTCGGTAAAACATCATGAGCAGTACTGTGCTGTACTACTCTAGGTTCTAGGTGCTACTTTCTACCATGGCTGATTTCACTGGGGCAGCGAGTGTTTCACAGTCACCAACTGCGAGGGGCATGTATTTCTTCTACTTGCCATCCGGCTGTCCCTCACAGGGGGATGTTTATATTGGAAACTGAGCAGTTGACAAAAGCCTTTGGATAACCATCCTGAGCTCACACATACACTGCACTTGGAACCGTTACTCTCACTATGTCGAAGGATGCTTTCGAGTCGATTTCCAAACTCTGCACGCAGAGGCCGTAACTTCCAGCTTGACAGTTCTTAAACAGAACCGAGGGAAATGTAGAGGCAGCACTCACCATGGGGGCTTGGAGTTCTCTGCCCTCACTGCGAGGCAGGTGACTTTGATTTGACGTGTCATGGATACAGATCTGGCAGCTCATTTACATCTCTCACAATGTTAATTATTATTAACACAAGAGATTCTGTGAGTGCTGGAAAGCCAGAGGAATGCACACAAAATGCTGTAGGAACTCAGCAGGGTATGCAGTATCTACGGAAATGAATAAACAGTTGCCATTTCTGGCTGAAACCCTGCTTCAGGGTTAATTATTATAAACTTTAAGGAAAATAATAGGGGGTACATTTGATGGGTGGTTGGGTCAATGAGTTGATGGTTATTCAGTTTCTCTGTGGGTTGGTGTGTCACAGGGATTTTCGTGGGTTTGTGGGTCAATGGAGCACCGTGGAGCCGATTGGGCTTGGCTGGGCTTCATTTAGCATGGGTGAAGATACCAGCTGACTGGGGGGGGAGGGGCAAGAGGGGGAATTGCTCTATCCTCTGGAACTGCCCCCAGAGGAGCAGGAACAGAGTGTTGATCTTGGCCATCTCCCCTGTTCCACATAAAACAATCTTCCCTCAAAGACGTTCCTTGTCACCTCAAAATACTCACAAACACTCCTAAACAAATCCATGCTGATTGCCTGTTGCTTGAGTAAACATCATCCCTCAGAACTTTTTCCTATAATTTCCCACCATGGGTATCAGTTACTCCCTTCTTTAGCAATGGTAGAGGGCCAATTGCCCCTGGTCATTTGGGAGGCAGAAAACCGGGCAGTCAGTAAGGCCACGGTCACTTCCATCTGCGCTGTGTGTCATCACTAGCTAGTTGTCCAGAAGTTCAAACACGAAACAGAATGAGTGGGAAGTTGAGTGAGGCAGTGCAGGATGGGCACAGTGAAGGAGAGCGAAGGGAAGGAAGCTGGCACGGAAACATGAGGAACGGAGACGGTTATTAGAGGGCACAGAGCCCGCACTGACCTTACTGTGAGCGTACACCACGGACCCCAACAGCTTCCAGGTCCCTCCCCTGCGATCCATCCGGACCATGCGGAGAATCTGTAGGAAGCGCATGCTGCGAAGTGCTGAAGTGGCGAAGATGTTGCCCTTGGTCCCGGCAGCTATCACGGCCACGGAGGCCACGAACACAATGAAGTCTGCAAGGTGGAAACACAGCACTGAGTTGGAATATCGGCCAGATCTCCCGATGGCTTGTAGACATGACTGGAGAACCAGCTAGCTCAAGGTCACGTTTACAACAATGTGGACCTCCAAGTCCGCATCAGCAGCTAAGCGGACAGTGTAGTTGATAAATTAGGCTATTGTTGTCATATGTACCGAGACACAGTGAAAAGCTTTTGCTTGTCGTCGAGACAGATCATTCCATGCATTAAGTAAAAGATGAAAATGAAGCAGAAGGTAGGAAATAGCATAACAGGTAGAGAGAAAGTGCAGTGCAGGCAGACAAGTGAAGTGCAAGGACTGTGGCAAGCTTCACTGAGATAGACTTCATCTTTGCCATGTAAGAGTTTTTTTTCTGGAGTCTTATAACAGCAGGGTAGAAGTTGACCTTGGGCCGAGTTGCACGTGTTCTTAAGCTTTTGTATCTTCCATCTTTTGAAAGATAAATTCCAAAAGATACTTAAAATTCCTCAGTGTTATCATTTCAGAGAACCTGTCCTGGGCCCAATACATAAGTGGAATTACAAAGAAAGCACGGCAGCGTCTCTACTTCCCTAGAAGTTTGTGAAGATTCGGCATGACATCTAAAACTTTGACAAACTTCTATAGATGTGTGGTGGCATCCACAACCTGGTATAGAAACACCAGTGCCCTTGAACAGAAATTGCTACAAATAGTTGTGGATATGGCCTCGTCCATTACTGGTAAAGCCATCTCCACCACTGAGCACATCTATACGCCTCGTTGTCGCAGGAAAGAAGTATCCACAAACAGGGACCTCTGCCACCTAGGCCATGCACTGTTCTTGCTGAAAGAAGGTACAGGAGCCTCAGGACTCACATCACCAGGTTCAGGAACAATGATTAACCCCAAACATCAGGCTCTTGAACCAAAAGGACTAACTTCACTCAATTTCACTTGCCTCTTCACTGAACTGTTCCTACAGCCTATGGACTCACTTTCGAGGACTCTTCATCTCATGTTCTCAACATTTATTGCTTATTTATCTATTTATTATTTCCTTTTTTTTGCAGTTTGCTGTCTTTTGCAGACTGGTTGTTTGTTCTGTTGAGTGCAGCCTTTCATTGACTCTATTTTAGTTCCTGGATTTATTAAGTGTGCCCACAAGCAAACAAATCTCAGGGTTGTGTTTGGTGACATATATGTACTTCAATAATAAATTTACTTTGAACTTGGGAAGGCAGAGGAGAGAAAATGACTGGGGTGAGGGGGTTGTTTGATGACGCTGGCTGCTCCCCCGAGGCAGCAGGAAGGGCGGACAGAGTCCAGAGAGGGGAAACTGGTTTTCACTGTCTGTGTTTAGGGACTTTGCCCAGGTCATCACAGCTGTCTAGTCAGATATATGACTCTGCAGCCTTAGAGAATTTATCAGAGCTAAATCTACTCTTACAGACAAACGACTTCTACAGAGCATCATGCAGTGCGTGGAAATGTCAAGTCTTGTCTCTTCTCCCTCCAAAGGACGATGGCTTGCAATACTCCTGCACTGGCCAAGTTGGTCCAATACTATCCACAAGCCCTCATTCAGGGAGCAGGGAGAATTTGCCCTAAACAATGAACTGGCTCCTCGACATCATCCTCTTCTTAGTTTTATTCAGGCCTCACACTCCCGCCTCCTCACCATTTGAGGAGACCTGCCTTTTCCTCACATTTCTGGCCCTACCACATCCTCACAGTCCCCACACCTGCACCAATCTAGACTGCAATCAACACAAGATGAAGACATTTGTAATTTGAGAGCAAAGAAGAAGGAGGTGGGTGGGGGCATGGAAGCAGAGGTGAAGGTGCTGAATGGAGGCCCCCTCTGTAGACAAACAGCTGCTTAGCCCCACAAGGGGAGATATCAGGTGAGCAGTGAGATGTCCACATTCATTCATTACAATACCATCAGCTTGACTTGTAAAATGTGAAAGGATTCCATATTCCAATGGCTCCACCCTCCATCGGCCCGGAGACACACTTCCATGGTCAACCTGGACATTTCCAGTCAACCAGGCTATCCAATAGCAGGAGAGCATTGCAAAGCTCAGCGCCTATCAGGGAGCAGTGAGAAGTGACCAGAGCAGCTCAGTTCAGGATGTAAGAGAGAGGAGAATCAGAATCACTGGCTCACGTTGTGAAATCTGTTGTTTTGCTGTAGCAGTATGGTGCAATACATAAAATACCATCAATTACAATAAGAAATACATATGCCGCAGAATGCTGTTCGAAGGAGTAAAAGTGCTTTCTGAGATGAATGGCTCCAAGGAAGAAGTGCCAATATAACCACATAACAATTACAGCATGGAAACAGGCCATCTCGGCCCTTCTAGTCCGTGCCGATGCTTACACTCACCTAGTCCCACCGGCCTGCACTCAGCCCACAACCCTCCATTCCTTTCCTGTCCATATACCTGTCCAATTTTACCTTAAATGACAATACCGAACCTGCCTCTACCACTTCTACTGGAATCTCATTCCACACAGCTACCACTCTCAGAGTAAAGAAATTCCCCCTAGTGTTACTCTTAAACTTTTGCCCCTAACTCTCAACTCATGTCCTCGTGTTTGAATCTCCCCTACTCTCAATGGAAAAAGCCTATCCACATCAACTCGATCTATCCCCCTTATTTTTTTAAATACCTCTATTAAGTGCCCCCTCAACCTTCTACGCTCCAAAGAATAAAGACCTAACTTGTTCAGCCTTTCCCTGTAACTTAGGTGCTGAAACCCAAGTAACATTCTAGTAAATCTCCTCTGTACTCTCTCTATTTTGTTGACATCTTTCCTATAATTCCGTGACCAGAACTGTACACAATACTCCAAATTCGGCCTCACCAATGCCTTGTACAATTTTAACATTACATCCCAACTCCTATACTCAATGCTCTGATTTATAAAGGCCAGCATACCAAAAGCTTTCTTTACCACCCTATCTACATGAGATTCCACCTTCAGGGAACTATGCACCATTATTCCTAGATCACTCTGTTCTACTCCTGAGAGAGCCAGTTCATTCGAGATGGTCTTTGAGGGAGGTTCAGACTGTGGCTAGTTCAGAATGTGGGTTCAGTGCATGAGGAAAGCGATACCTCCGACTAGTCCAGAAATGAGCTCCAATGTTCATGTGCGCATCAGACTAGTTTAACAGTAAAGGGCCCTTTTATTTTATTTTATTTTTTCTGTAACTGTAAATTTGGCAAATACATTTATTTATAATTTTATGTCGGAGTACAATCTGTTAATTTTCTGACGAGTGATAACTTTACATGGAGGAGTATTTACACAGCATTCATAACAATCAATGTTCCTTAATTGGAACTTCCCAACTTTCCTGTTTGGTTGAACCCCAAATCATACCGACTCTAGGTGTATATTGTTTGTGAAAGGTGGCCTTCTCAGCGCTGAGTCACGTGGCTGTTAGCAGAGTTAGATAATTAGCCAGGTTTGTATATGAATGCCAGTGAGAGGGTTACACATGTGTATATATATGTACGTGGTGCAAAAAGAGAACAACAATATTGAGATAGTGTTCATAGGATTGTTCATTACTGATTCAGAAATCTGATGGTGGAGTGGGAAAAGCTGTTCCTAATATGTTGAGTGGCTTCAGGCTCCTGACCTCCTCCCTGATGTAGCAATAAGTAAAGAGTATTTCCTGGGTGATGGGGTCCTTAATAATAGATGCCGTCTTGTTGAAGATGTTTAGAATATTTTTTGAAAAAATCTTCCATTTTAAAAAAAGACTTATTTATTATTAGGATCTGGTGGCATTATTGTCCATCCCATTTGTCTTTGAACCAAGGTGTTTGCTGGGCCATTTCAGTGTTACCCATCTCAGGCCTGGAGTCACGTACAGGGCTGGAAAGTGGCAGCAAGGTTAAAGGTGGGCTGTGACCTCAGTGAATGGTAGACCAGACCCGAAGGGTTGAAGCACCAACTCTCGCTACATCTTCTGTACTTAAGTTCACAGTCACCAGAGACAGTTCAGCAATTGTGTAAAAGTCAAGAATGTGGCAACGGGTAACCAGACGGAGGGTAAGGTGGGGGAGGAGCAGGATCTGCTCCCAGTGTCAGGAGTTCAGGTAACTCAAGGCAGCAGTATGTCAGAATGTTGTCCTCTGCAAAAATTTCAGTAAAGAGCAGATATAAGACCATAAGACATTGGAGCAGAATTAGGCCATTTGGCCCATTGAGACTGCCCCACCGTTTCACCATGGCTGATATGTTTTTTCTCTCAACCTCATTATCCTGCCTTCTCCCCGTAACTAATCAAGAACATATCAAGCTCCTAATGACTAGGCTACACAGCCTTCTGTGGCAATGAATTACACAGATTCATCACCATGTGGCTAAAGAAATTCCCCCTCATCTCTATTCTAAAGGAACGTTCTTGTATTCTGATGCTGCAACTCTACTCCTAGTCTGCCCCACTACTGGAAAAATCTTCTCAATGTCTACTCTGTCTAGGCCTTCCATAAGATCTCCCCTCATTCTTCTAAACTCCATTGAGTACAGGCCCTGAGCTATTAAACATTAACCTCCTACATTAACCCTTTCACTCCCAGGAACATTCCCATGAACCTCTTTGGACACTTGTCAATGCCAGCACATCTTCTCTTACATATATACATAATAGTGACTAAGTTTGGTAGGATTAGTTTATGTGTCTGGATTGCAGATGGCTTGTGGACAAAGGAGAGTCCCAAGCAAGCACACACTCAGCAGAATCTTCCCTTTGGAATGGTGCAGCTCAAAGTCATTAAGTAGAGTCTAGACTGGGGGTACTTGGAGATATGAGGAAGGGCGAGAAGCATCCTAACAGTTTGGCCCTGATCTTAAGTGCAGCTCAAGGTGTGGAACAGCTAGTAAGGTGGGAACCCTATGACATTGATCAACAGAAACTGATCCAATCCAATAGGTCGAAAGTACCAGCTACTCTGGGAGAAGTATCCCTGGACAGCCAGACATCTGATCAGTGTAATTAGCAAAACATCTAATATGGACATGGGGGTGTAGTGGGGATGGGTTGGAGGGGATAGTCTAATGCAATGGTTTTTAGATTTCTTAATTATGCAGAGAGATACCATCATTGGCCAGCAGGATGCTCAGGGGAAGGAGATCTTGGAAAGTTTATTTAAAAAGAAAGATGAGCTCCAACTGCAGTGTCCCAGGACCATTTTCTAGTGGAAAGAGTAAATATTTTGGAGAAAGGTAGAATCGCAAGTCTGAAGCAGAAAAGGCACTGTCAATGACAGCTCCAAAAATGTGTCAGAAACATACCTCGTGAACAGCAGGTGCAAAGTTAATAAACTAAGAGAGAGAAATAGAATGAGAGTTACACAGCTCAGAGCTATTGAAATTGTACTAATGATCAACCACCCACTTATGCTATTCTCCTTTTAACTTTCCCATCAGCTCCTTTCATATTCCACCACTCACCAGCTTACAAGGAGTGTCCCAATGACCCAGTGACCCATATGGGTTTGGGATGTATGAAGGCACTGGAGCATCCAGAGGAAAACCGTACATTCACAGATTATGCAAACTCCACACAGACAGTGTGGGAAAAGATGGACCTGGGTTACTGATGCTGAGACATTGAAACTCCTAATTTATTCAATTATCTAAGTTTACATTTCCAAGTTCCCTTGGTGGGATTTGAACTCATACCTTATAGACCAGGACATAGTAGAACAGAGAGACCTGGTGTACAGGTACATAGTTTCTTGAAAATGGCAATTTCAAGAGTTCAGATCTTATATGTGAAGTATATTAATGCCAATACAGCCAGCATGCACCTTGGCACCTCTGGTTACTATACTGATCTCAGACTACTATTGTGCCAGTTAAGGAGTGGGGTTCATGCTTACAGGGAATTGCAGGCTGGGGCAGTACAGAGAGGACCACTGCCTACAATTCTGGTCACCAAATCACAGGAAGTATCTGTTAATGCTAGAGAGGATGATATGCAGTTGCTCCAGCATGCTGGCTGAGATGTTTGAAGATTAAGACCACCAGCAAAACAGAAAAGCAATGAGCAGTCTCTCTGACGAGACTATGTTGCCTTGAAAACTTACAATCAAGGAGTGCTGGGAAGATTCACATGGATGAGAATTGTCATGAGTGGAGATTAAGGAGACTGGACCTTTGTTGTCTAGAATTTAGGAGAATGGAAGGTGATCTCATTGAAAGATGTGGATTTTTTTTGGACTTGGACCCAGGTGATGTTTCTCCTGATGGGGGAGCCGTGGGCCACCGTCACAAAATAAAGAGGCTCTCACTTGGGACAGAGGTATGTAGAAGTGTCTTTGCCAAGAGTTTAAAGACTCTTTGGAACTTTCTACTCAAAAGGGATATGAGACCTTGTCAGTATAATCAAGACAGCGGTCTTTGGGTGGCCAGGTGTTGGGGGACATAGGGTTAGTGAAGAAAAATGCAGAGCAGATGCAATGGGATAAATGATTTCCACGTCCTTCAATGTCTTATGCTCTTGTGTGATCACAGCTGAGACCTTGCTTCCCCCTGTAGATATGTGCGTATTTGTGTACGATGCCAACATGTATATTGTGTAGGATACAAATATGTGTATTTGTGTAGGAATATGTCTTCAGTTACTTTGGTTGCCAGTTAAAACTGTTTTGTGTCTCTTCTCATTTCAGTGATATCCTGACTTGTACTGAAGTTGGGAATATTAAATGGTCAACATATGCACTGTCAGGGCAGATGGTGTTTTGTGAGAACTCTATTGGTGAGGAGAGTTCATGTTAGCAGGGCATACCGAATCAGGAGTTAGGAAAGAGGATGACCTATCCCAGAAAGAAACAAGACAACAACCAGCAGACCAGTTTAAAAGGTGAGAAACAACTAATTTTATAGAAAGGTTTATTGTGATTAAACCCCTCTAAATATCTTGAACTTTGCTTCACAGTCTACAAGTCTTCAATCAATTCAAAAGCTATTTCTTAAACAACTAGATTAATATTAGTTATTTTTCTGCGTCACATTAGTTTCAGAAATTGACAATTACACTTGACAAAACTGAAAGGGATTGTTTATAACAAAGCTGATATCAAGGCTCAATAACGTAACAACAGATAATTTGTTGGAGGAACAGAGCTGGTTGAACAGCATTGTTGGGGCAAGGGAAATGTCTACATTTTGGATTAATATCTTGCATTCGCACTCCATGAATCATGAAAAGATTTTAGAAATGATCACCTAAATTGGACGCAGAGGGAACTGCATGCAGTCCAGAACAAGAGGGTGTGAGGGTATATCTTCAACAGTACAAGGAACTATGTCTCGTGCCAAATTAATAAAGCCAACAGTTGCTGGATGTTAGCCACACTGAAGATGAAAGGAACATGTTGGTGGCACATTGGATGCAAATCTGTAAATGAGTTGCTGGAACTTGAGCCGTGGTTACTTCATCTCATGAGCACCTACTATGTTGGTTGGGTCCATCTTCTGAAGGTCCCAGGGATGACCACAGATATTCCTAGTTCATAGACCACCCCAATTACCATAGGAAATGATCCCTCATTGAGAGGCTGAGGAGTGAGGAAACAGTGAGCACTTCTATATGGAAAGAATTGCAAACGTGGTAGCCAAGGCATTTGCTATTGATGGGAAATTATTGAGAATAAGGTAATTAGTTGAAATGAAACACTATAGTATTTCCAAGGATACCAACACTACTAAAAGAAGGTAGTGGTTTGGTTTAATTTGGTTTGGTTTATCATTATTTTTGTATGAAATCTAGCGCTATGAAAAGCTTGTCTTGCATACTGTTCTTTTGAATCAATTCATTACACAGTCCATTGAGGTAATACAAGATAAAACAATAAGAAAACACAAAATAAAGGGTAGCAGCTACAGATAAAGGGCAGTGCAGATAGGCAATAAGGTGCAACACAGCTCTGCCTGTGAATGCAAGAAACTGCAGAAAGTTGTAAGCAAAGCTTAGCAAAACAGGGAAACTAGCCTCCCTTCCATGGACTCTGTCTATACTTCCTGCTGCCTTGGTAAAGTAGCCAAAATAATCAAAGAACCCCCACCCCCACCCCACCTTCTCCCCCCTCTCATTGGGCAGGAGATACAGCACCTTGAAAGCATGCAAGATCAGGCTCAAGGACAGCTTCTATCCCAGTGTTACTAGACTACTGAATGGTTTCCGAGTATGGTAAGATACATTCTTGACTTCACACTTTACCTTGTTATGGCATTGCACCTTATTAGACAATGCACTGCATTTTATCTGTAGACGATAAGGTAAATTGTGAAGTCAAGAGTCTACTTTATCATACTTCTCAATCCTCAACCTCAGCACATTGACATAAACAGAAGCATATGTAACAACCCCCCCCCCCCCCCCCACACACACACACACACTACAACCTTCCTAAAGTAACTGATGGGCACTTCTGTCTTGCTGATATTGAGGGATATCTCAGTCCAACTCGTGGCTGTTTGTCATCAGGCCCACTGCAGTGGTAAATTGTGAATCAGGAAAATTTCGGAAGAGTTACATGAAAACCACGAGTTACATGATTGCAAAAAATGTAGGTACCCACTGAAAAGTTAAAACTGCCGATGAAAAGATAGGTATTTAGACTATGTGGAATAAGTTCCTGTTTTCTTTCTCAGTGAGGTAATTAGTGAGAGTCAGCCTCCTTCTGTGGGATTTGAATGGCTATTAATGGCACAATTCACTGATGAACTGATCAGCAGAAATCGTAATTTGTTTTGAACTGATGTCGGGTAATTATCGGAGTGTTTACATAAATGATCTAATTTCAGATCTCTGCAGAGAACCACCACGGAGAGCTAGAGCAGCAAATTCTGCAAATAGCCCCCAGGAACACAGCATGTCGCGGCCGTTAAAAATGGCAGGACAAGAACTCGGGAAATCAGCATTGTTACAACAGTAGCTGGTTGTTGAGTGATCTTCTCAATTTAAGATTGTAACCCAGGATATGGGAGAGTTAATTGGCAATGTCAGAAGTGTTCAAAACTAAATCTTTACTTGTTTGAGTTAATGACAAAAAGTAACTACTCAATGTGGAAACGTTTTTAAAAATAAAGCATAGCTTTGAAGAATTGCTTGGGAACTGCCACTGTTGATTGGCTTTTGAGAATGATTGATCCAAGGTTATTCTGCGTGGAGCGTTCCCTTTTAAGTGCCTCCAGAAGCGAACGTCATCTCAGAAGTAATGGGCACCAGGAAACGGGACGTCAATGCAGTGAAGATTTGGGGCCTTGCAACTAAAGCAGGAAACTAGATTCGCCTATTTACCTGCTCTCCATTTGAGGGAGTGAGCAAAACTAATAGCGAAATTTGACAAGAGGACACAGAAACGGCATGAAGGCAGCTTACACCCTAGCAGACACTTTGGTAGAAAACACAGATGGTTCCTAACGTGAACTCACTGCAAGATAGCCCTTCAAGGCATACTCTCCACTGCAGAAAACCTTACGCAGCATAGAGTATGGCTGCAATAGACCCAGCAACGAGCGAGATCTTTCAAATTCAATGAAAGAGAGATAAAGACCCTGGTAAGTGAGGAGAAAGGTCCTGCCTGACATGAATCCCGCCAGGGCCACGCAAGGAACAGGTTGTCCGCCCCACAGAGTGACTCACTGTGCAACGCAGAGCTAATTCTCACTACAGTCACGGGATCGGGCAGAAAATGGAGGCATAGTTTGGACGGGCATCAGAGAGGGCACATACATGGTGGGACGAAAGGCCTGTTCTCACACGGTAGGTCAGGGCACGGAGATAGAGAGCCCATTCCAGTAGGTGGAGGGGGGATTCCATTGCTCCTGGGAAGCATGATGCGAGGGCTTTCTCGGTCTCAGTCTCCCTCTCCCCGCCTCTCTGTCAATTTATTGTCCCTTGCAGCCGTCACCTTCACATCTGCTGGAACTTCCGCTGTTGCTGCACTCAGCCACACTCTTTATCCCGCTCCAGCCTCCTCCCGTGCTTCCTGCGGCACTGAATTCGGTCGGCCCTCTTGTCCAACGCAGGATAAGGAATCCATAGCTGCGGCCGCGCTCTCATTATGATAAAAAAAAAGCAACCTGGTCTACAAGGGGCACCCTGACACCAAGAACGAGCACCGACCAAAATACCCGTGCAGTGGAGAGCTTGAATTGGATACGAACGTGGGAGATTGACGGGCAATGTGGTGGAGGTGTACAAATTAAGAGTGGTATTGATGTGGTGGATGCAAGCAGGCTGTTTCCACTGAGGTTGGGTGGGACTAGAACTACAGGTCATAGGTTAGGGGTGAGAGGTTAAATATTTAAAGGCAGTCTGAGGGGTAACTTTACTCAGAGGGTGGTTACTGATTAGTAACCAACTGTTGATTCCACGCCAAGGTTTGGCTTCTTAAGAGCAAATGTCGTTTTCGATCTGCAGCCTGACCCGTCACGGATCCAGCCCTTCAGTGAAAATGGACGCTTCAAGTACTGGGTCTAGAAAAACGTTATTCGTGTTCTGGCCAGTGCAGAGCTTACCAGGGTGTTCAGGGTCTGCTCACCTGGTGGAAAGTGGACCCCAGTGAGTTTAAACGTGCAGGAGACATGTCCCTGGTGAACTTACACGGTTCTCATAGTGCTTCACGATCGCAATTTCGGAATAGAATTCTGTACACAACTCAACAAGCACACCCAGGTTAAGCATAGCCAAACCCTCCAAACAAGTTACCAGATATAATTTCCGTGTAATGAAAACTATATAGATGTGGCTATTCTGTTGTTGCGTGCATTTCGTTAACTCGCTGAAAGATGGATGCGGGCAGTCAGTCCCCCCGGGAAGTTGAATCGGAAGCTTGTCGGGATTCCCCTATATGTGGACTTCACTTGTTACTTTTAAACTTTTTAAACTGGGTGGTGGAATGTTCACATCTATTGCTCCGGCACATCGCATTTGACTCCGCGGCTGGGCACAGAGATGGCGTTCCCAGCGCTTGCCTAAAAAGCCGTGTGCTAAATGAATTTCCTGAGATTGCTCCGAGAGTATTTCGCCAAATTAGTCAATGTATTTCTGTCAAGGGTAAGTAGTATTTGCTGCAGTTCTTTGTGGGTGAAACAACTAAAGTCGATAGAGGGCAGTCGGTAGGTGTAGCGGTGTATTTAGACTTCCAGAAGGCATTCGATAAGGTGCAACATGAAAACCTGGTGAACACGACAGAAGCTCGTGGTATTGGGGATGTGTGTTAACATGGATTAAAGAATGGTTAGCGCATAGAGTAAGACAAACTGATCTTTTTCAGGCTGGGAAGATGATTTGATTTAAACATAGAAACCCTACAGCACAATACAGGCCCTTTGGCCCACAATGCTGTGCCGAACATGTCCCTACCCTAGAAATTACAAGGCTTACCCATAGCCCTCTATTTTTCTAAGCTCTATGTACCTATCTAAAAGTCTCTTAAAAGACCCTATCATATCCGCCTCCACCACTGTCGCTGGCAGCCCATTCCATGCATTCACCACTCTCTGCATAAAAAAACTTACCCCGAACATCTCCTCTGTAGCTACTCCCAAGCACTTTAAACCTGTGCCCGCTTGTGCCAGCCATTTCAGCCCTGGGACAAAGCCTCTGACTATCCACACGATCAATGCCTCTCATCATCTTATACACCTCCATCAGGTCACCTCTCAAACTCCGTCACTCCAAGTAGAAAAGGCCGAGTTCACTCAACCTATTCTCATAAGGCATGCTCCCCAATCCAGGCAACATCCTTGTAAATCTCCTCTGCACCCTTTCTATGGCTTCCACATCTTTCTTGTAGTGAGACGACCAGAACTGAGCACAGTACTCCAAGTGGGGTCTGACCAGGGTCCTATATAGCTGCAACATTACCTCTTGGCTCCCAAATTCATTTCCACGATTGATGAAGGCCAGTACACCATACAATTTCTTAACCACAGAGTCAACCTGCACAGCTGCTATGGACTCGGACCCCAAGATCCCTCTGATCCTCCACACTGCCACGAGTTTTACCATTAATACTATATTCTACCATCATATTTGACCTACCAAAATGAACCACTTCACACTTATCTGCGTTGAACTCCATCTGCCACTTCTCAACCCAGATTTGCATCCTGTCAATGTCCCGCTGTAACCTCTGACAGCCCTCCACACTATCCACAACACCTCCAACCTTTGTGCCATCAGCAAACTTTCTAACCCATCCCTCCACTTCCTCATCCAGGTCATTTATAAAAATCACGAAGAGCAAGGGTTCCAGAACAGATCCCTGAGGCACTCCACTGGTGACTGACCTCCATGCAGAATATGACCTGTCTACAACCACTCTTTGCCTTCTGTGGGCAAGCCAGTTCTGAATCCACAAAGCAATGTCCCCTTGGATCCCATGCATCTTTACTTTCTCAATAAGCCTTGCATGGGGAACCTTATCAAATGCCTTGCTGAAATCCATATACACTACATCTACTGTTCTTCCTTCATCAATGTGTTTAGTCACATCCTCAAAAAATTCAATCAGGCTCGTAAGGCACAACCTTCCCTTGACAAAGCCATGCTGACTATTCCTTATCATATTTTTCCTTTCCAAATGTTCATAAATCCTGCCTTTCAGGATCTTCTCCATCAACTTACCAACCACTGAGGTAAGACTCACTGGTGTATAATTTCCTGGGCTATCTCTACTCCCTTTCTTGAATAAAGGAACAACATCCGCAACCCTCCAATCCTCCAGAACCTCTCCCGTCCCCATTGATGATGCAAAGATCATTGCCAGAGGCTCAGCAATCTCCTCCCTCACCTCCCACAGTGGGCTAGGATGCATCTCATCCGGTCCCAGTGATTTATCCAACTTGATACTTTCCAAAAGCTCCAGCACATTGTCTTCCTTAATATCTACATGCTCAAGCTGTTCAGTCTGCTGCAAGTCATCCCTACAATCACTAAGATCCTTTTCCATAGTGTATACTGGAGTAAAGTATTCATTAAGTACCTCCGCTGTTTCCTTCAGTTCCATACACACTTTCCCACTGTCACCCTTGATTGGTCCTATTCTTTCACGTCTTATCCTCTTGCTCTTTACATACTTGTAGAATGACTTGGGGTTTTCCTTAATCCTGCTGGCCAAGGCCTTCTCATGACCCCTTCTGGCTCTCCTAATTTATTTCTTAAGCTGTTTCCTGCTAGCCTTTTATAATCTTCTAGATCTCTAACATTACCTAGCTCTCTGAACCTTTTGTAAACGTTCTTGACTAGATATATTACAGCCTCTGTACACCACGGTTCCTGTACCCTACCATAACTTCCCTGTCTCATTTCAATCTGAACAGCTTATGGTTTAAGAGAAGGTCATGTTAGATCATGTTGGAAATTCCTTCACACCCATCCCTCAGCCCCTCTTGCCGACGGGACCTTCATATTCTGTCTACAGCTCTGGGACAACCAATCAGACGTGCCCACTGTGCACAGGTAATGACGAGGGTGCGTGTAACAGCGCCTGCTCGCAGTGGGCAGCAATTCAATGCCCAACCCAGTGAAGAAGTCACATCTGCTTAGACACTGGGGTTCTTCCTTCCATTTCCTCTGCTTTCCGGGTGAAACAATTTATTTTATCATAGGGACAAAATAAGCAACCAGAGAAAAGCGTTCCTCTATCTCCTTCCTAGACGGGTTTATCGAGCACACTGGAATGTCCTTACCGATCACGCAGAAGGGCTTGCGGGCGAACCGGAGTCTCCCCTGTAGTCCACGGTAGCGGCAGCAGCAGCCGGCTGCCCAGATTCGGATGACATATTCCAACCCAAACACAACGATCATGACGAATTCCTGCAGAACGGGACAAAACAAGCTGTCAGCCTCGGGGCGAGGTTTGTCTCCGCTCCGACCCAGCAGGGTCCACACCCCATTCATCGCGCCGCCTCTGGATGCTCGGCCTGCACTCCACGAGGCAGCTTCTACAACTCGCAATACCTCTACTCCATCGGTACTGCTTATGCTCCAGGTCTACCCGTGATCTGCCCGTGATCTACCCGTGAACTGCCTATGATCTACCTGCGGCCTACCCGTGACCTACCCGTGACCTACCCGCGACCTACCCGTGATCTGACCATGATCTACCCGCGACCTACCTGTGAACTGCCCGTGATCTACCCGCGACCTACCCGCGACCTACCCGTGATCTACCCGCGACCTACCCGTGAACTGCCCATGATCTACCCGTGATCTACCCGCGACCTACCCGTGATCTGCCCGCGACCTACTCGTGAACTGCCCATGATCTACCCGTGATCTACCCGTGAACTGCCCGTGATCTACCCGCAACCTACCCGTGATCTACCCGCGACCTACTCGTGAACTGCCCATGATCTACCCGTGATCTACCAGTGATCTACCCATGACCTACCCGTGATCTGCCCGTGACCTACTCGTGAACTGCCCGTGATCTACCCGTGAACTGCCCGTGATCTACCTGCCACCTACCCGTGATCTACCCGCGACCTACTCGTGAACTGCCCATGATCTACCCGTGATCTACCTGCGACCTACCCGTGATCTGCCCGTGATCTACCTGCGACCTACCTGTGATCTACCCCTGACCTCCCCGTGATCTACCCATGAACTGCCCGTGATCTACCCGTGACCTACTCGTGAACTGCCCATGATCTACCTGCGACCTACTCGTGATCTACCCGTGATCTACCCGCGACCTACCCGTGATCTACCCGCAACCTGCCCGTGATCTACCCGCGACCTACTCGTGAACTGCCCATGATCTACCCGTAATCTACCAGTGATCTACCCGTGATCTACTCGTGAACTGCCCGTGATCTACCCGCGAACTGCCCATGATCTACCCGCCACCTACCCATGATCTACCCGCGACCTACTCGTGAACTGCCCATGATCTACCCGTGATCTACCCGTGAACTGCCCGTGATCTACCCGCAACCTACCCGTGATCTACCCGCGACCTACTCGTGAACTGCCCATGATCTACCCGTGATCTACCAGTGATCTACCCATGACCTACCCGTGATCTGCCCGTGACCTACTCGTGAACTGCCCGTGATCTACCCGTGAACTGCCCGTGATCTACCCGCCACCTACCCGTGATCTACCCGCGACCTACTCGTGAACTGCCCATGATCTACCCGTGATCTACCTGCGACCTACCCGTGATCTGCCCGTGATCTACCTGCGACCTACCCGTGATCTACCCCTGACCTCCCCGTGATCTACCCATGAACTGCCCGTGATCTACCCGTGACCTACTCGTGAACTGCCCATGATCTACCTGCGACCTACTCGTGATCTACCCGTGATCTACCCGGCACCTACCCGTGATCTACCCGCAACCTGCCCGTGATCTACCCGCGACCTACTCGTGAACTGCCCATGATCTACCCGTGATCTACCAGTGATCTACCCATGATCTACTCGTGAACTGCCCGTGATCTACCCGCGAACTGCCCATGATCTACCCGCCACCTACCCATGATCTACCCGCGACCTACTCGTGAACTGCTCATGATCTACCCGTGATCTACCCGCGACCTACCCGTGATCTACCCGCGACCTACCCGTGATCTACCCGCGACCTACTCGTGATCTGCCCGTGATCTATCCGCGACCTACCCGTGATCTGCCCGTGACCTACCCTTGATCTACCCGCGACCTACTCATGAACTGCCCGTGATCTACCCGTGATCTACACGCGACCTACCCGTGATCTGCCCGCGACCTACTCGTGAACTGCCCATGATCTACCCGCAACCTACCCGTGATCTACCCGCGACCTACTTGTGAACTGCCCGTGATCTACCCGTGAACTGCCCGTGATCTACCCGCGACCTACCCGTGATCTGCCCGCAACCTACTCGTGAACTGCCCATGATCTACCCGTGATCTACCAGTGATCTACCCATGACCTACCCGTGATCTGCCCGTGACCTACTCGTGAACTGCCCGTGATCTACCCGTGAACTGCCCGTGATCTACCCGCGACCTACCCGTGATCTGCCCGCGACCTACTCGTGATCTGCCCGCGACCTACCCGTGATCTGCCCGTGACCTACCCTTGATCTACCCGCGACCTACTCATGAACTGCCCGTGATCTACCCGTGATCTACACGCGACCTACCCGCGACCTACTCATGAACTGCCCATGATCTACCCGTGATCTACCAGTGATCTACCCATGACCTACCTGTGATCTGCCCGTGACCTACTCGTGAACTGCCCGTGATCTACCCGTGAACTGCCCGTGATCTACCCGCCACCTACCCGTGATCTACCCGCGACCTACTCGTGAACTGCCCATGATCTACCCGTGATCTACCTGCGACCTACCCGTGATCTACCCCTGAACTCCCCGTGATCTACCCATGAACTTCCCGTGATCTACCCGTGACCTACTCGTGAACTGCCCATGATCTACCTGCGACCTACTCGTGATCTACCCGTGATCTACCCGCGACCTACCTGTGATCTACCCGCAACCTGCCCGTGATCTACCCGCGACCTACTCGTGAACTGCCCATGATCTACCCGTGATCCACCAGTGATCTACCTGTGATCTACTCGTGAACTGCCCGTGATCTACCAGTGATCTACCCGTGATCTACTCGTGAACTGCCCGTGATCTACCCGCGAACTGCCCATGATCTACCCGCGACCTACTCGTGAACTGCCCATGATCTACCCGTGATCTACCAGTGATCTACTCGTGAACTGCCCGTGATCTACCCGCGAACTGCCCATGATCTACCCGCCACCTACCCATGATCTACCCGCGACCTACTCGTGAACTGCCCATGATCTACCCGTGATCTACCAGTGATCTACCCGTGATCTACTCGTGAACTGCCCGTGATCTACCCGCGAACTGCCCATGATCTACCCGCCACCTACCCATGATCTACCCGCGACCTACTCGTGAACTGCCCGTGATCTACCCGCGACCTACTCGTGAACTGCCCATGATCTACCCGTGATCTACCCGCGACCTACCCGTGATCTACCCGTGACCTACCCGTGATCTACCCGCGACCTACCCGTGATCTGCCCGCGACCTACTCATGAACTGCCCATGATCTACCCGCGACCTACCCGTGATCTACCCGCGACCTACTCGTGATCTGCCCGTGATCCTCCCGCGACCTACCCGTGATCTGCCCGTGACCTACCCTTGATCTACCCGCGACCTACTCATGAACTGCCCGTGATCTACCCGTGATCTACACGCGACCTACCCGTGATCTGCCCGCGACCTACTCGTGATCTGCCCGTGATCTACCCGCGACCTACCTGTGATCTGCCCGTGACCTACCCTTGATCTACCCGCGACCTATTCATGAACTGCCCATTCCACCGCAGCACTAGGCAGCTCAGAGGCAGACGTAGAATTTCAAAAAGCCAAAATAAACTTATTATTAAAGTACGCAGAGGTTACCATTTACTACCTTGGGATTGATTTTCTTGCAGACATTTACAGGAAAGTAAGGAGATACAATAGGATTTATGAAATCTATACACATAAACATTGACAAACAATCGGAAGAAGACAAATTGTGCAAAAAAAACTAAATAATGCTGAGAACATGAGTTGTAGAGTCCTTGGAAATGAGTCTATAGGTTGTGGAATCAGTTCAGAGTTGAGCTGAGTGAAGCGGTCAGGAGCCTGACAGTAAGAACTGTTCCTGAACCTGGTGGTGTGGGACAAAATGTTCATTTTCAACATTTAAGAGAAGTTTGGATAACAACGTGAATGGTGGTGGAGGGGGTGGGTATATAGAGGGCTGTGGTCCAGGCGCAGATCAATGGGACTAGGCAGATTAATGGTTTGGCTTGGACGAGATGGGCCGAACGGCACGTTTCTGTGCTGTTCTCTGACACTGATAAATTTCTTGAACTAGTAATGATTAATAAAGTAGTACAGTTCTTAGACAAAGTCATTGTCTTGGGTGTTTCATCATGTGGCAAAAGACGTTCATGAACACACTAAATGGACAAGGTACATAAGCATACAGATGCAGACAGATGGGGCTAGTCGGAATAGTTCGGTATGGACTAGATGGGCTGAAGGACACACGTCGGTGCTGTAGTGCTCTATGACTCTATAATCTCTTCTCTCAGAGGGTGGTAACGCTTTGGAATTCTCTACAACAGGAATGGGTTGACCCCAGATCATTGAACGTATTGAACAATGAGTTGGATGTTGTCCTGAGTGGTTGAAGGAGTACGGGAGAAGAGGATAAAGCAGGGATATGTACTGATTTGGATACGTGATTTTATTGAGCGTCAGAGCAGAGGCAGAGGCTCCAATGGCCGACTCCTGCTCGCCATGTCCGCGTTCCCGTGATCCCCTGCTGCAGAGATGATTGAAGGTTCTGTCTACCCCAGGCCAGAGGGGCTGTCACTCCAATTAACACAGTCGTTCATTGGCCAGAAGAACGTCCTCGAGATTCATTGGCGAAACGGCGATTGGGCCGGTTTATTACCGTCACATGTACTGAGGGAGAGTGCGTTAAAACTTCGGTTCAGCATGCCACCTGTACAGATCATCTCATCATATCAGTGCATTGAGGTAGGACAAGGGAAACCAATAACAGAATGCAGAATAAAGCACTGGAGTTACCGAGGGAGTGCCGTGCAGGTAGACAGTCAAAATGATAATACTTTATGTGTTGTGTATGAGTTATAAGTATTGTGTTCTGCACCTTGGTCCGGAGGAACGTTGTTTCATTTGGCGGTATACAAGTATAAGGTTGAAATGCCAATAAACTTGAACTTGAACGATAAGGTCACAAACACGAGAAAATTTGCAATTAGCGGAACAAGTGCTTTATCTACCCTTACACTTCCTCCCTCACCACCATTCAGGGCCCCAGACAGTCCTTCCAGGTGAGGCGACACTTCACCTGTGAGTTGGCTGGTGTGGTATACTGTGTCTGGTGCTCCCGGTGTGGCCTTTTATATATTGGTGAGACACAACGCAGACTGGGAGACTGTTTCGCTGAACACCTACGCTCTGTCTGCCAGAGAACGCAGGATCTCCCAGTGGCTACACATTTTAATTCCATGTCCCATTCCCATTCTGATATGTCTATCCATGGCCTGCTCTACTGTCGAGATGAAGCCACACTCAGGTTGGAGGAACAACACCTTATATACCGGCTGGGTAGCCTGCAACCTGATGGCATGAACATTGACTTCTCTAACTTCCGTTAATGCCCCTCCTCCCCTTCTTATCCCATGCCTGATATATTTAGTTTTCCCCCTTTTTTCTTTCTCTCTCTGCCCATCACTCTGCCTGTTCTCCATCTCCCTCTGGTGCTCCCCCTTTCTTTCTCCCTAGGCCTCCTGTCCCATGATCCTTTCCCTTCTCCAGCTCTGTATCCGTTTTGCCAATCACCTGTCTGGCTCTCAGCTTCACCCCACCCCCTCCGGTCTTCTCCTATCATTTCACATTTTCCCCTCCCCCTCCTACTTTCAAATCTCTTACTATCTTTCCTTTCAGTTAGTCCTGACGAAGGGTCTCGGCCTGAAATATCGACTGTACTTCTTCCTATAGATGCTGCCTGGCCTGCTGCGTTCCACCAGCATTTTGTGCGTGTTGCTAAAATTTGCAATTGCTGGAAATCCAAAGCGATACACACAAAATGCTGGAGGAACTCAGCAGGTCAGGCAGCATCTATGGAAATGAGTTGCCGTTTCGGGCCGAGACTGTTCATGAGGCTTTCTGGGGCACTGGGAAGTCCCACCGCCTTCCCCACTGAATGGCAGATAGAGTTATCTCTCTCCCTCCACCCAACTCTTTGGGTCGTGGGTGCCATTTGAGTGTGATGAATCTTCGGACAAACCTCATTCTATTATTACATCTGTTGTGTTACTGATTGCGAACGTCCTGCATTTTTCGAAGATTCATCACACTCAAATGGCACCCATGACCCAAAGAGTCGGCTTTGACACCGACCGGACTGTGGTCGCTGACCTATTTGGCGACCGCAGTCTGGTCAGTGTCAAAGCCGATCTGAGAGAGAAGCCGGTGGCGTGGACAGCTGATGGGGTGGGGGACGGTGAGCCGTAGGGAACAGGGCCCTGCTTGAAGTAAGGGTCCGAGAGTTCAAGAGCAAAGCACTTGCTCACCTATTGAGGTGGGTGTCAATGACTGCAGTGCAGAGAGGAGAAGCGAGCCCAATGATTTACAAAGCAGCATTGACTCGGCTAATGGTGTGAACATCTGCTAACGGAGGATTTCACATCGCCTTGCGGTATCTCCCCTCCAACCTGACCTTCACCTTCCACTTGATGCTGAGTTATACCGACAACGCTGAATTATTTTTTCAACTCCCTTCACATTTTGTTAAGCAGCTCTGGCCATTAATCGATTCATCAAGCGCGGGTTTGCTTAATGTGCAACTTGTGCTTTTGTCATTGGTGAAGGATTTCCTGTGGGTGATTTACTCTTTGATGGCTTGGCGAGACCGAAGGGATTCGTTCCCTCTGCCTCGTCCCCATCGGTCAAATTAATCCTTAATGGGTAATGAACGACTCAGACTCCAAATCGATTCGGTTCTGCCCTCCCATAGATAGGCCCCAGCCCTCTCCAGTGGCCAGTGGCCAGTGGAGGTAATCGCAAAGTGCAGCCCTCTGTAAAAGAGCACGCTGGAATCCAGCCGAGGACTGTTTCCGATCGGCTGGCACTAGGTTGCCCGCTACTTGCCACCAGTGCGTCTGTACATGGGTTCATGTGTTCATGCGTGTGTCCCCCCCCCCCCATTCTTTGCTCAGGACTGCTTCTGTCACCCCCCCCCACACAGGCCTCTGGCTCAGTACCCCCAGTCCCAGCACTCAGTTGCGCCACACTGCAGAGTTCCTTAATGAGTAGTGAGGCGATGATATTAACAGGAATACCTCTTTTCTCTTCCCCAGCGGCGAGCAATAATTGCTACCACTTAACCCAGATGAACAAAGGAACCTCAGCCGGTGTGAGATTTAAGTTGCCCAGGCACTATCAGATTCACCCTCTGTCCTTCTGAAACCAGCTTTGGGACTGAAGTATTTGAGAATCTACCGCCAAGCAAACGAGGAGGGGCAAGTGTGATCTGCCGACATTCCTTGCTTAAGCAAACAGGACTCTTTGCACTTGGGGGTGGGAGATCGCTGCTTAGCTCTGAGACCGTCGATCAGCATGTGTGGAGGGAGAATGGACTGGCTGTCGGTCCAGTCCAGTCCACAGATGCTGCCTGACTTACTGAATCCCTCCAGCAGCTCGTCCTTATATGCCCCCGGTTCCAACATTTGCAGCCTCCTGTGTCTCCAGCAATCGCGACCGCTGCCCCCCCCCCCCCCCCCCACTTCCCTTCCTCCCCACCTCACGAAGGGAAGGGCTTGTCACCAGCGGAGGCTACGGACGGTAGACCTGTCCTGGCTGCCTGCTCATCGGCGTGGCGTTGACGGCTTAGCTTGCTGACCTGGTCTCTCAGTCGAGTCCTGCGCTTATTTTTATCCCTTGTTTACTCACAAGAACCCCCCCCCCCCTTCCGCCCCAAGTAGGACTGACAGAGCCGGCAGCAGGAATGGTGTGAGTATTCGTCACTGTAAACAGGATCGCAACCCACTGTGGATAAATGCGGCATCAGCACATCCCGCACTTGGTCCTCCGTGTACCCGGCGAATCTGCTGACTCTGGTTAGCAGAGCTGCTGCCTCGCATCTCCGGAGACCCGGGTTCAATTCTGATCTCCGGCCTGTGTAAATTGTCCCAAAAAGCGGTAAAAATCTGAGGAAAAGGTGAAGAGAATAAAATGGGAGATTGGGTGCTGACTCTACAAGCTTCAAAAGCAGTAGGCTGGCACACTGTGGAAACCAATGCCCCATGCCAGCCTGGCAAAGAGGGAACCCCCGATCGGTGGTAACTGGGAAGCCTGGATTTTAATCACCTGCATTGTTAGAAGGAGTGGTGAATGGCGACTTAGTGACGGAGATCGTGGAGATGCTCCCCAAAAGACCAGAGATACCGGTTCAAATTCAACCTCTGGCCGGTTGTTTGCCGGTTCTTCCCGTAAGAGCGCGGGGTTCCCCTAGGTGCCCTCTCTGGCTTCCTCCCATAGGCAGGTTGCTAGGTTAATTGGTCACTGTAAATTGCCGCCAGTTTGTAGGTGGGATGTAGAATTTGGTGGAGGTTAGGGATTATGATGAGAATGTCAAGAGATGAGGCAAGGATGCTGCCTGCTTCGAGGGGAGCCAGCAATGGCTGAATGGACCAAATAGTATCCTGTTTGGCAAAGAAGCATGGAAAGGCAAGCAGGACCACGATGGGAAACGAGGTCTCCAGTGGTGCTCGCTGAGATCACAGACCTGAAGCGAGATGGTGGCAAAGCACCTCTGGTCAGCTGGAGTCACTGTCCAAGTCCATGCTTCAAGTTATGTGGATCTCCTTGGAAAGATCATTGGGTAGAACATGGCTGGTGAGTTACTTCAGCAAAGGGAGGCTGTTTTACCACTAAATACCCAGAACCAAAGCCGTGCTGAGCTGGGTCGCCCAGCTGCAGTATGCATATGACACTTGCATTGCCACCGCTCCAGAACATTCTCAACTGATTCAGCAAAGCAACCAAGAAGATGGACCTTACCTTCAATGTTTATAAGATCAACCTGCCCACTGCCCTTGCTGCTCTCTGACAATGTCTCACAGCGAAACTCTGGATAACACTGAACACTATCCCAATCTCTGTTAGTGAAGACACCTATCAATAAGAAACTCACCTAGAAACGTAGAAAAATCTCCAGCACATTACACGCCCTTTGGCCCTTAATGTTGTGCCAACCATGTAAGCTGCCTGGAATTTCCCTAACACATAGCCCTCTGTTTTTTTAAGCTCCATGTACCTAAGGGTCTCTTAAAAGACCCCATCATATCCGCCTCCACCACTATCACCGGCAGTGCATTCCACAAACCCACCACTCTCTGTGTGAAAAACTTACCCCTGACATCTCCTCTGTACCTCCTTCCAAGCACCTTAAAACTATGCCCCTTCATGTTAGGCATTTCAGCCCTGGGAAAAAGCCTCTGACCGTCCACATGATCAATGCCTCTCATCATTTTCTACACCTCTATCAGGTCACCTCTCATCCTCCGTCACTCCAAGGAGAAAAGGCCAAGTTCACTCAACCTATTCTTATAAGGTACGCTCCCCAATCCAGGCAACATCCTTGTAAATCTCCTCTGCACCCTCTCTATAGTATCTGCATCCTTCCTGTAGTGAGGAGACCAGAAATGAACACTGTGCTCCAAATAGAGTCTGACCATGGTCTTATATAGCTGTAGCATTACCTCACAGCTCTTGAACCAAATCCCGTGGTTGATGAATGCCAACACACCATGCGCCTTCTTAGCAACACTGTCAACCTGTGCAGCTGTTTTGAGTATCTGATGGACATGGATCTGAAGATCTCGCTGATCCTCCACACTACCAAGAGTCTTACCATTAATATTATATTCTATCTTCAAATTTGACCTACCAAAATGAACCACCTCACACTTATCTGGGTTGAACTCCATTTGCTACTTCTCAACTCAGTTCTGCATCCTATTAATGTCCCGCTGTAACCTTTGACAACCCTCCATACTATCCACAACACCCCGAACCTTTTGTGTCATCAGCAACCTTACTAAATCCCCCCCCCCCCACCTTCTACTTCCTCATCCAGGTCACTTATAAAAATCACAAAGAGGAGGGGTCTCAGAACAGATCCCTGCGGAACACCACTGGTCACCGTCCTCCATGCAGAATACGAACCATCTACAGCCACCCTCTGCCTTCTGTGGGCAAGCCAATTCTGGATCCACAAAGCAATGTCTCTTTGGATCCCATGCCTCATTATTTTCTGAATGAGCCTCACATGAGGAACCTTACTGAACTCTATATACACGACATCCACTGCTCTACCTTTATCAATGTGTTTTGTTATATCCTAGAAAAATTCAATCAGGTTCGTGAGGCATGACCTGCCCTTTACAAAGCCATGCTGACTATCCCTAATCAGATTATGTCTCTCCAAATGTTCATAAATCCTGCCACTCAGGATCTACAACAACTTGCCCAACATTGAAGTAAGACTCACTGGTCTATACTTTCCTGGGTTACATTTACTACCTTTCTTGAACAAGGGAACAAGGTTTACAGCCTTCCAATCCTTTGGTACTTTGCCTGCCTCTATTGATGATGCAAAGATCATTGCTAGAGGCTCAGCAATCTCCTCCCTCACTTCCCACAGTAGGCTGGGGTATATTTTGTTCGGTTCCAGTGACTTATCTAACTTAATACCTTTCAAAAGCTCCAGCACATCCTTTCAGTTCACTGTAAGTCATCCAGCAATTGCCAAGGTCCTTTTCACTGAATACTGAAGCAAAGTATTCATTAAGTACCTCTCCAGCTCCATGGGCACCTGATTGGCGCTATTCTCGCATGGCTCATCCTCTTGCTCTTCACATTCCTAAGCTGCTTCCTGGCGCCCTTGTAATTTTCTACAGCTCTAACAGTACCCAGTTTCTTGAACCTTTCATAAGCTTTCCTTTTCTTTTTAACTAGATTTTCAACTTTCTTTGTACACCATGGTTCTTTTAACATACCACCCTTTCCCTGACTCAATGGAACACACCTATGCAGAATGCCATGCAAACGTTCCCTGAACATTTGTCACATCTGTGCTGAGCATTTCCCTGAGAACATCTCCTCCCAATTTATGCTTCCAAGTTCCTGCCTAATAGCATCATATTTCCCCCACCCCAATTAAACGTTTTCCCAAATTTTCTGCTCTTAACCCTTTCCAGCACTACGCAAAGGAGAGAAAGCTGTGATCACTACTTCCAAAATGCTCTCCCGCCCAAAGATCCGACACCTGAACAAGGTTCATTTCCAAAAAGCAGATCAAGTAAGCCTCTCCTCTAGTTAGCTTATCTACGTATTGTGTCAGGAAACCAAACAAACTCCACCCCATCTAAATCCCTTGCTCTAAGGAGATGCCAGTCAACATTAGGAAAGTTAAAATCACCCATCACAACAACCGTATTATTATTGCACCGTTCCACCTCTGTTTCAACAAGTCAGCACTAACTTTGGTTGATTGAGATAAAGGACTTTTGAAGATCAAGATCTCAGACCAAGCATGTTGCTCATGTTTATCAGGCAACAGAAATCCCTGTCCTTGTGTATCGTGAGCTATCTGGACTATCTACTGCAGGCACCTCGAGAGTAATTTCCAATGCTGTCTCCACTGCATCCTCTAAACTCAGTGAATGAACAAACTAACAAATGTCTGTGTCCTCTATTTTAGCTCTGTTTAGATTTACTGACCGTGTAAGACCGTTCAGCCACCAATCCTATTCCTCTACTTATTTCCCTGTAGCTTATTCTCTCTCATACACTCATTATCCATCTAACCTTTTAGCAAATGGGGAGTGTAAACTGACTCAGAGTCAGATTGTACACATGTTCACCTCCTATTTATCCACTATATTTCTATGCAATTTATCTGCATCATCCACAACGGCCAATTAATCTGACTCATTGTCACTCTGTTATCACTTTAAGAGGTACCTCTTGTATCTAAAGAGGTAGCCACTGAGTGTATGTCGGTGGTCTTCTGCTGCTGTAGCTCAGCTTCTGTACTTCAAAGCTCGACATTCAGAGAAGCTCTTCTGCACAGCACTGTTGAACTGTATGGTTATTTAAGTTACTGTCAACTTAATGTCAGTTTAAACCAGTCTGGTAATTCTCCTCATTAACAAAACATCTCACCCTCTCACTGGGTACCACTCTCTGTAAACTTTAGAGACTTGTTTTGTGCATGAAAATCCCAGGAGATGAGCAGTTTCTGAGATTTTCAAACCAACCCCTCTAGCACCAGCAATCATTCCACAGTCAAAGTCATTTCTTCCCCATTCTGATGCTTGGTCTAAACAACTGAACCTCTTGACCATGTTTGCATGCTTTTATGCATTGAGATGCTGCCACACGATTGGATTATTATATATTTGCATTAATAAGCGGTTATACCTAATAAAGTGGCCAATGAGTGTAGGTTCAGCTGTTTTGCAGTTCTTCTTTTAAAGATAATTTTAAGATGAAAGTGGTCATGACTGTCCTGAGAGAGGTATTCATGCTCTCTTAGACTGGTGATTAAATCTAGCTCAGAATATGACAAAATGAGAGTACAGCAGGAGCTGCCCAAGCTGTCCCTCCAACTGGCTGTTCAGAACATTGGCTGAGCAATGTTTTGGCCACGTCACTGTTTAGTTTCTACATCCATATCCTCCTGCAGTCAAAACAATCCATGTACATCAGCCTTGAATGTATCACAGGTTCTGTCTGTACAGGTCTCAGGATCAGACAATTCGAAAGATCCACCTTAAATTCCCTCTCCTCTCTCTAGCCAACTCCTTTTGGAAGGCTGAAAACATAACTCCTAGATTGGCCAGCTGTGGAAATCCTGTTGGGTGTCCTCTCATAACCCAGTAACATTAGCAACACACACAAAATGCTGGAGGAACTCAGTAGGCCAGGCAGCGTCTATGGAAAAGAGTTATAGTCGATGTTTCGGGCTGACACCCTTTGGCGGGACTGAAGAAAAACGGCTGAAGAGCAGATTTAAAAGGTGGGGAAGGGGAGAGAGAACCATCAGGTGATAGGTGAAACCTGGAGAGGGAGGGGTGAAGTAAAGAGCTGGGAAGTTGATTGGTGAAGGCCATGGAAGAAAGAAAAGAGGGGGGAGGAGCACCAGAGGGAGGCGATGGGCAGGCAAGAAGATGAGGTGAGAGAGGGAAAAAGGGATGGGAAATGGAGAAGTGGGGGAGGTGGGGGGGTAGATTGGGGGGGTATTGCTGGAAATTTGAGAAATCAATGCTCATGCCATCAGTTTGGAGGCTACTTGAAAGGAATATAAGGTGTTGTTCCTCCAACCTAAGAGTGGCCGCATATATCCATGGATGGACGTATGGGAATGGGAAGTGAAATTAAAATGGGTGGCTACTGGGAAATCCCACTTTATCTGGTGGACGGAATGTAGATGCTCAGCGAAGCGGTCTCCCAATCAACATTGGGTCTCACAGATATACAGGAGGCCACACCAGGAGCACCGAACACAGTAAATGACCCCAACAGACCCGCAGGTGAAGTGTCACCTCAGCTGGAAGGATGGTTTAGGGCCGTGGATGGAGTGAGGGAGGAGGGGCAGGAACTGGTGTAGCACTTGTTCCGCTTGCAAGTGTAAGTGCCAGGAGGGAGATCAGTGGGGAGGAATGGGCAAGGTTGTCGTGTAGGGAGCAATCTGTGCAGAAAACTAAAAGTGGGGGGGGGGGGGGGCAGAGAAAGATGTGCTTTGTGATGGGATTCCATTGGAGGTGGCAGAAGTTTCAGAGAATTATGTGCTGGATGCGGAGGCTGGTGGGGGGTGGGTGGTAGGTGAGGACAAGAGGAATCCTATCCCTGGTAGGGTGGTGGGAGGATGGGGTAGGAGTAGATGTGCGTGAAATGGAAGAGATGTGATTGAGGACAGCATCGATAGCGGAGGAAGGAAAGCTCCCTTCTTTGAAAAAGGAGGACAATTCCTCCATTCTAGAATGAAAAGCCTCATCCTGAGAGTAGATGAGGCGGAGACAGAGGAATTGAGAGAAGGGGATGGCGTTTTTACAAGTAGCAGGGTGGAACAAGGTATAGTCCAGGTAGCTGTGAGAGTCCATGAGTTTGTAATCAACATAGGTAGATAAGCTTTCACCGGGGATAGAGACAGAGAGATTGAGAAAGGGCAGGGAGGTGTCAGAAATGGACCAGGTGAACTTGAGGACAGGGTGGAAGTTGGAGGCAAAGTGGATGAAGTCGACAAGTTCAGCATGGGTGCAGGAAGCAACACCAATGCAGTGGTTGATGAAGCGTAGGAGAAGTGCAGGGCAGTCACCAGTGTAGGCTTGGAACATAGACTGTGTAAAGGGGGGTTTCTCCTTTTTCTTTGTTACTGTGTATGTAATCAAAATGGCTTCTTTGTTTTGTTAAAAGTAGGAATGCTTCTTTGCGCAAGAGAGTGCTGGAAGCTTGTTTGGGTTAAAATTTACTGATAAAGAGAATTGTATTCCTTTGTAAACCAATTGGGATTAATGTTGTTCTTTCTTCTGAGTCTGTAAGCCATTGTTGGCGGGCATTTTGGGGGAGTCGGCGCGAGGGGTTGAGAGAGAGAGGACGCGATGCTGTAAACTGGGCGAGGAATGGACCCCAAGCGGGGGTCCAAGGCCAGGAGGTACCCCAAGGAGAGGAGATGAAGCTAGATGTGCTTAGTTGACATCACACAGCATCCACACCAGCTGATTACCCAGTTTGGCGGGGCTGAAGGCTGCTCCCCCAGACGTGAACGAGCTGAGTGAGCCTGAGGCGACCCAGGGGGTTACAACTGTTTGAAGGAAGTGAGAGGAGCCAAAGGAGAAATTATTGAGAGTAAAGACAAATTCCGCTAGGAGGAGGAGAATGGTGGTGGAGGGGAACTGGTTAGGTCTGGTGACCAGTAACACCAGCTTTTGTTTATCTAAACCCCAGCAAGTACAGGGCCATCCTGCTGTTACTGAGATTCAGACTCAGATTCAAATTCAAATTCAGATTAATTCATTTTTTTGTGAAATGCACTGTTTGCGTTACCAACCAACACAACCTAAATGTGGCCACACATTCTGGTGCTAACATAGCATGCTCACAATGCTTGGCAGAACACAGCAAGGAACAAACCAACAACGGAAAAACAAGTCCCATTCCTCTTCCTATCTATCCACCCACACACGTACACAGTCCTCCAACCGCAGGGCAGGCCGTCTTTGGCCTCCAGCAGACTCATGGCTTTGCAAACATTGGGCCACAGCTTTCACAGTGGACTTCTACAGACTTCCAAACTTCCAATCAACCTTCAGGCTTTGATCATTGGCATCCACCTCAGGACTCAATGATGATGACAAATAAGGATCTTGGACCTTGGACGAGCTCTCATGGGACAATCCCTTCCTCTCAACAATCAATCCAATATAACTTCACTGAAGAACCTCAAGGCAAGTATGTCCTGTTTGAAATAAGGAGGCTGGGAGAAGCTGCTCCTTGTCTGATCTCATCAATGACTTGTACAGCTCCTCACTATAGACTGTGACGAGAGACTTTGACAGGGATGGTTAGGAGCCAAGTGCTGAAATATCTGAGGCAAGGATCAAGATACGGTGCAATACTGGAACGAGAAATGAGCACAAACAAAACGCTAGGCAATATCTCTGGTTGAGCTTACAATTGAGTACTGAACCTCCCAGCAGGTACTCCTTAAATACTGAATTCTTGGTGCCAAAACATAATTGCCAATTTGCGGGACAGCTCTGAACCCTTAAGGGGGCCATGCCAGCTACCCATACTCTGGAGAGTTAGAACATCTAAACCCCGGAAGCTGGCGCATTTGGGTGCGTCTCCTAACAATTGACTCCGTTCCCTTTATCACAAACCTTCTATTGGCCTTCTTGGTTCTTTGTTGTGCCTGCATAATAGCACTTTGTGCTTCTTGTAAATAACAGGCTTGAAATAACATTCTGGTCTTCTGCCCTTTCTGTGTGAGCGCCAGACTCACAGTTTCCCACATCATGCCTGTCTATCCATCTTCCTGCTCTGTCATTAACCTATTAATATCCCTTTGCAGAGTCATTGCTCATTGCTTTGCTTCCACATTTGCTGGCTTAGACATTACCAAAGTACGTATATGTCAGCATATACTGCCCTGAGATTCAGTAAATACAAAGAAACACAATAGAATCAACAAAAAACAAAGACAGACAAACAGCCAATGTGCAAAGGACAACAAATTGTACAACTATGAAAAAGTACAAAAAGTAATAATAATAATAAATAGTAAATATTAAGAACTTGAGTGGTAGAGTCCTGTCCTTGAAAGTGAGCCCATAGTTGTGGAATCAATTCAGTGCAGGGGTGAATGAAGCTATCCACTCTGGTTCGGGGACCTGATGGTTGAGGGGCAATCAATAACTGTTCCTGAACCTTGTGGTGTGGGACCTAAGCCTCTGTCCTGCTGGCAGTAGTGAGAAGAGAGCAAAGCCTGGGTGGTGGGGATTCGTGAGGATGGATGCTGCTTTCTTGCAACAGTACTCTTTGTAGATGTCACAATGGCCACATTAAAGTTATATTTCTTTCTTGTTTATTCTCTTTCAATTTACTCATTTATTATTTTTTTAGTTTTTTTTTCTGATTTCTAAAATCATTTCTCCATGGTACAACTGTTCTTGTAAGCTGTTTCCTTTGTTCTTTAACTTTATAGTTTAGTGATTGAGTGAGATCTTCTTCTGTAATAGAACACCAAACACAGAACTCTACTGCATAGCACAGGCTCTTCGGCCCTCAATGTTGTGCCAACCTTTTACTAACATCTTGAGTTCCCAGTAAAATGCACATTCAACAGATTTATTAAATATTTTTAAGTGGCTGATGTTACTTATCTATTTTCATATGTTTACATCCGATTACCCTTTCCTTCACTTTCCCTATCGTTCCAAAACAGCAGGTACCCCAGACAGTCACTTCTCACCCTGAACCACCCTGTAGCCCTGTTACTGTAATAGCTGCCGAGTCAGACCAGGTAACTACCAAGTCTGTCACAGATTCACCTACCTTGTTATGGATGCTTTTCACAGTCAGATAAGGGGCTTTTAATTTTAACCTTTGTCCACTTGTTCCTTATTTACCCTGTTTGTCGTTGTACCGTTTCACTTGTACACAGCGCAGTTGCTCTGCAGAAGCAGATATAAGAATGGGGTTCGATTCCCGCTGCTGTCTGTAAGGAGTTTATACTTTCACCCGTGACCACATGGGTTCCAAAGACACACAGGTTGGGCTTAGCAGATTGTGGGCGTGCTACGTTGGCACTGGAAACGTGGGATTGCTCGCTGCTCAGCGCAATTCTCGCCTATTTAATTTGACGCACGTAATGCCCTGGTTCAGATTTTTACTGCAATGCCGCTGGTATTTCATTTTAGCAGTTCTGTAAGAGAAGTCTGTTCGGCTTTAGCATTTTTGGGTTGAGCTAAAGATAAGGAGCTATGTTAGGAATGTTGCGTCAGCCAATCAGGACGGCAGAATTGGGAGAAGGTTCTAGACGACACTGGATGGAGAGGTTTTTGTGAGGGCCAAGGTCTTTTTGGCAGGAGCTGGGAGAAGACAAGAGGGAAAACAGCTGAGGATATTGTCCCTGTTGCACAAGGTGTTTGGTGAGAAGGAGATAGGACCAATACTCCCATGGGGGAGCCAGTTGGTTCTAGGTGCATTCTGAGTGACATTCGGAAGGTGGTGTGTGTTTTCACGCAGACTGAGGGTCCAGAGCTTGAGGTAAAGACAACTTCAAGATGAGCTCCAGCTTATGTGCAGATTTGGACTGGGTTAACTATAATGGGCATTTTTGTATTTTTTTCTTTTCCATTTCCTACTAACTGCTTGACAAAGCTGACATTTGTAAATATATTTTCTTTATGATTGTACGCAGAGGAGGGCCTGTTATTTCTTGCCGACGGGCAATTGCACGCGGCCAGTATTCACACAGATGAGGTACGGGTGGGTGAGAAATCCCAATTTCCCGGTCATGGTTGGACCCAAGTGGATGTACGGAGTCTGGGAAAGGTGGTTTTCTCACCGCTGAGTCCGACGGCCGTTAGTGAGGGGCCAACGAGCCGCATCTCTAGAAACGCCCAGTGAGAAAAGGGGTTTCACACAAGTGATGCATTTCACTGTATATTTCAATGTATAGTGCCTAGAAAAAGTATTCACCCCCCTTGGAAGTTTTCATGTTTTATTCTTTTACAACATTGAATCACAGTGGATTTAATTTGGCTTTTTTGACACTAATCAGCAGAAAAAGACTCTTTCCTGTCAATGTGAAAACATATCTCCATAAAGTGATCTAAACTAATCACAAATATAAAAAACAAAATAATTGATTGCTTAAGTATTCACCCCCCCCTTTAATATGACACACCAAATCATCACTGATGCAGCCAATTGGTTTAAGAAGTCTCAAAATTAGCTAAATGGAAATCTGTTTTTGGAGACCTGTGTGCAGTCAAGGTGTTTCAATTGATTGTAGCAAAATTACACCAGTATCTGGAAGGTCCAACTGCTGGTGAGTCAGTATCCTGGAAAAACTACATCATGAATTCAAAAGGACACTCCAAGCAACTCCACAAAAAGGTTATTGAAAAGCACAAGTCAGGAGATGGATACAAGAAAATTTCCAAGTCACTGAATATCCCTTGGAGAACAGTTAAGTCAATCATCAAGAAATGGAAAGAATATGGCACAGCTGTAAATTTGCCTACAGCAGGCCGTCCTCAAACACTGAGTGACTGCAAGGAGCGAACTAGTGAGGGAGGCCACTATGACAACTCTGGAGGAGTTACAAATTTCAGTGGCTGAGATGGGAGAGACTGGGCGTACAACAACTGTTGCCTGGGTGCTTCACCAGTTGCAGCTTTATGGGAGAGTGGCAAAGAGAAAGCCACTGTTGAAAAAGGTTCACATGAAGTCTTGGCTAGAGTTTGCCAGAAGGCACGTGGGAGACTCTGAAGTCAGCTGGAAGAAGGGTCTATGGTCTGACGAAACCAAAATTGAGCTTTTTTGGCCATAAAACTAAACTCTATGTTTGGTGTAAGCCAAACACTGCACATCATCAAAAACACACCATCCCTACCATGAAGCATGATGGTGGCTGCATCATGCTGTGGGGATATTTCGCTGCAGCAGGCCCTGGAAGGCTTGTGAAGGTAGAGGGTAAAATGAAAGCAGCAAAATACAGGGAAATCTTGGAGGAAAACCTGATGCAGTCTGAAAGAGAAATGCGATTTGTTTTCCAGCAAGACAATGACCCCAAGCATAAAGCTAAAACCAGACACAGATGCTTAAAAAGAACAAAGTTAATGACAAAGTTAAAGACAACAAGTCAGAGTCCAACATTCAATCCAATTGAGAATTTGTGGCTGGACTTGAAAAGGGCTGTTCACTCACGATCACCATGCAATCTATAGTTTTGTAAAGGAGAATGGGAAAAAATTGTAAAATCTAAATGTGCAAAGCTGATAGAGTCTGATCCACACAGACCCAAGGCTGTAATTGCTGCCAAAGATAAACATTGACTTGAAAGGAGTGAATACTTATGCAATCAAGTATTTTGTGTTTTATATTTGTGATTAGTTTAGATCACTTTGTAGAGATCTGTTTTCACTTTGACAGGAAAGAGTCCTTTTCCGTTGATCAGTGTCAAAAAAGCCAAATTAAATCCACTGTGATTCAATGTTGTAAAACAATAAAACATGAAAACTTCCAGGCACTGTACATGTGACAAAGAAAGCTAATCTTTATCTTTTATCTGTACTGCAGTTCATCTTTACCTCTCATGCCTGGTTTCTAACAAACTAATTACCACTTCCCTCACTTTCTTAACTTCCTGTCGTCCTTTCCCTACAACTATGCGTGCAGCTCTCGTTATCCAGTTTGCCTGGACGTTGGTCCCAGATCGATACAAGTCAGCTCCCTCTTTCCCCACACTTGAGAATGATGCAGAAAAACTACCCTGAAGACAAATCAACAACTCCATCTGTACTTGGTCTCAAACTTTCCTTCTTACCTGAATTTATATTAAAGCTATAGTCCACCATTTAAACTATATTTTTCTTTGCTAAATGCTGGTCTGTCTTCTGTATTGAAACAGTCTGCTGTTACAGTCAAGGACCTTTTCACAGTATTTGTTCTGTCTGTTCTATATTTTATTATGCATTTATTGAGTATGCCCATAAGAAAATGAATCTCAGGGTTGTCAATGTTGACATATCTGTACTTTGATAATAAAATTATCTTGATCTTTGAACTCTTTCATAAACTCCCATGAGAGTCTTAAATCAATTACTTAATCCCATCCATGAAATTAACGTCCTCTCTGATTTCCACCTGAATCACAAACTGCCTCTTTGCTCCACCACGTCAGTAATTTGTCACAGTTACAGTTAGTTCCCAGTCCTTGGTTAGAGTGAGTCTCAGGACTGGACTGATCAAATCCTCCTCCATGAGCAACACTAAAGATGCTGGAGGAACTCAGCTGGTCAGGCAGTATGCAAAACAGTTAATGTTTTCGGCCGAAACACTACATGAGATCCCTAATCAAACTGTGCTTACTCACTTATTAAGACACAGAAGGAGGCCGTTTGGCCCAGGGATGCAATCCTATTGCCCCATTTTCCTCCTTACTCCCATTTGCTGGCAACTCATTTTTTAATCTACACATTTGCCAATTAAACATTTGCCACCGATCAATAGTAGAGGTAAAATGCAAAGGGGCAATTAGCTGCCCATCATGGTTTTGGGATGTGGGTGGAAACCAGTGCACCAGGAGGAAACCAAAATTGTCAGAGGAAGAGCATGCAAACTCCACATGGACAGCATTGGAGTTCAGGATTGAACCTGCAACACTACCTGCTCCCCCACTGATCTGACTTGGGGGCGGCAAGGTAGTGTAGCTGTTAACTCATCGCTACTGCATATAGTGCCAACGGCCCGGTTTCAATTCCCACTGTTTTCTGTAAAGAATTTGTGTGTTCTTCCCCATGACCACATGGGTTTTCTCCACTCTGGTTTCCATTAGATATAGGCCATTTGGCCCATCGAATCTGTTCCGTCAATTCATCATGGCTGATCCATTTTCCCTCACAGCACCCATCTCCCACCTTCTCCCTGCATTCCACAGATGTTAGGGTCAGTAGATTAATTGGTCACGTGGGTGTAATTGAGAGGTGCAGACTCATTGGGCTGGATGGTCCTGTTACCGTGCCATTTCTCAAAACAAAAATAAAATGAATATAATTCATATTGTTACTTTTGATTCACCTCAAGATGATTGTTTCAGTTTGGAATATGATTACGTTTTAAAACAAAGGGTGGAACTTCCACTGCCCGAAGTTTCCACGAGCCAGGACGTCAGCAACCCTTCCCTGCTCCCCCACACCCCCACTGACTCCATTCCCAACCTCACAACCTGTTCCGCATCAGCGGAAAGGTTCCACTTATCCAGCACTGGCAAAGACTGACCTTAAGCAGTGAGCTTCATAAAACTGGAATCAGGCAGAGAGGTTAAACTGTGCAAATGTGAAATGGTGGAGAAGGGCATTTAATGTGAAAGCAGGAGTGCCGGAGTTACCCAGCAGACTGGAGAGAGACAGGGCTGAAATTTCAGGCAATGACCTGGTATCAGAACCTACATCTATGGTATAACAGGGACGAAGGCAGAGACTGATGATCACACAGTGCCTGGAGTGTAAAAGATCTGCTGATTGTCCAACCCCAGCATTTCCTCTGTCTTTTTCCTGTGACCATTGGCTGTCACCCTGAACCAGCGAGGTTTAGCACCCACCTTTTCCTGTTTCCTTGCGTCCTCTGCTGTGACTTTCAATCCCTGTTCTGCAGTTCGGCCTCGTTTATTTTCCAGCCGATTTGCCTTGTTCCCCGTGACCCTATTGCCTTTCTTGAACAAACCTACAGCTTTATTCTCTGTGCCTCAATACTCATGGGCGAGGAGGACTGAGAGGTCCTCTTCCACCACTCCACCTCTCCTGCCCTCTTTCATCTGAGTTCACTGTTTTGCCCCACCCAGCACTACGTAAAGTCTCATCACATTGAAGCCCACCTGTTCAACCTCACAATATGTCCGTTTAATGGGACAAGGCCATCACTGGCAATGTGGGCATTTATTGTTCTTCTGTAATTGCCCTTGAGGAGATGGAGGTGAGCCATAGACTCGAGCTTTCCATTCTCAGTTACTCTCAGCCCCTACTCTGGAATCCAGCTCACTGCTCAGTGTGAATTGGTAGCATAGTGGTGAGTGAAATTGCTTTACAGTGTCACTGATCGGGGTTCGATTCTCACTGCTGTCTGTAAGGAGTATGTACCTTCTCCCCACGACCACACATCTGATCGGGGTTCGATTCTCACTGCTGTCTGTAAGGAGTATGTACCTTCTCCCCACGACCACACATCTGATCGGGGTTCGATTCTCACTGCTGTCCGTAAGGAGTATGTACCTTCTCCCCAAGACCATGCATCTGATTGGGGTTCGATTCTCACTGCTGTCTGTAAGGAGTATGTACCTTCTCCCCACGACCACACATCTGATCGGGGTTCGATTCTCACTGCTGTCTGAAAGGAGTTTCTACCTTCTCCCCACGACTACGCATCTGATCGGGGTTCGATTCTCGCTGCTGTCTGTAAGGAGTATGTACCTTCTCCCCACGACCACGCATCTGATCGGGGTTCGATTCTCACTGCTGTCTGTAAGGAGTTTCTACCTTCTCCCCACGACCACGCATCTGATCGGGGTTCGATTCTCGCTGCTGTCTGTAAGGAGTTTCTACCTTCTCCCCACGACTACGCTGGTTTCCTCCAGGTGCTCCAGTTTCCTCCCTTGTTCCAAAGGCATGCGGTTAGTGTTAGTAAGTTGTGGGAATACTACGTTGGTGCCGGAAGCGAGGCAACACGGCTGAGCTGCCCGCAGCACAATCCTTGCAGATTTGGTTTGATACAAACAACACATTTTGTTGTATGTTTTGATGTTTCAATGTACATGTTACAAATAATGTTAATGTAATCTATTTGGATCAAGGCTGTGATGAGGCTACAAGCCGAGTGGGGTTGATGAAACCCAAACTAGATATTAGTGAGCAGGTTATTGGTGACTAAGTACCATCTGAAGGCTTCAATTTATTGTTGATTGATAGTAGGCTGATTGGGGAGTTACTAATGGAATTACTGGACTGGGTATATCTGAGACATTTCTCATGTTGCTGGGCAGACCAGTGGCTTAGTACTGGGACATCGCAGAGGAAACGTCCAGGCATGTCTGGAGTACAGCTCTTCAACTCCTGTTTCTAATTCTCTCAGATGTCCCTCATTATCATGCAGAGTGAAATGTTTTGGCTGGTAAACCTGGTACATCTTTGTTGCGTTTCCTGTATCTCAAGTAGGGAGAACTGACCTGTGCACAGTATCCTGTTTGCAAACCTACACAGTTTTGGTGAGACACCTTCACTCTTATCAGATCCCCTTGCAATGAAAGTAACAGAGCATTTACCATCCCAGTTGATTGCTGAAACTGCAGACTAACTGTCAGTGATTTGGGTACAGAGATCCTCTTTGGGCACGAAGGCCTTTCAATTTTCACCATTTAAATTTCCTCCACATTTATATAATGCCCCACACTTTTCCACATTAGATTCCATATGTCTGTGTCCCCTCAAAGCCTCTCTCTATCTAAGTCTCCCTCCCAGGTTCACATGGCAGCAGACTTGGATATATTACACTTGATCCCCTTATCCAACTCATTTACACAGATTGTGAACAACTGGCTCTTGGCCTTGATCCCTGTGGCATCCTATTTGTCCCAGGCCCTCACCAGTTTATCCATCCAACCTTGGTCTGCCAACCCACCCTGAATCTACACCAGGCTGAAATAAGGACTGTTTATTCCCCTCCACAGAGGCTGCCTGACCCGCTGAGTTTACCTGCATTTTGTGTCTGTTGAATGAAGCAAGGTGTTGACTTGTGGTCAGATTTTGTACTCTACTGCAGTGGGAGAGTGTTGGTTACTGCTTCGTCACTCCTAGGCAGCGAGCCCACAGCGAGTGCCAGTGAACCCCTAGCTCCCATGTCTGAGGCTGCCTTCACCCGTGGCCAGCGCTCTCAGCATCCTTACAGCAGCTGCGCAGTGAATGTGCGAGGGGCCAGGTCTGCTGTCCCACCTCACTCCACAGAATGGAGCAGACACGAGGAACCCTCTGCCCGCCCAGGTGTCTGTCTTTCTCGCTGTCAGTGCAGCCTGCTCCCTCTTTGTAGGGCAAGAGGTATAAAAGATCATACCCCCCAGGGCAGCTGCTGCTGTGCAGAGAAACAAACCGTTTACTCCGTTTTACGTGGGGCTCAGTAATCAGAGTCAGGTTAATCATCACTGACACGTGTGGTGAAGTTTGTTGTTTTGCGGCAGTAGTACAGTGCCCTGCATAAACAATATTACTGCAAGTTTCAAGAAGAAATAGATGCAGAAAATAAATAAGTATTGCAAAAAGAAAGCAGGAAGTGGGGCAGTGAACGGTCTGTTCAGAGATCTGATGGCGGAGGGGAAGAAGCTGCTCCATGCCTTTGGGCTCTTGTACCTCCTCCCTCTTGGCAACAATGGGAAGAGTGAATGCCCTGGATGGATGGTTCCACGTGAGGGGCTGGTCCAAAGGTGCAGGGGATACAGGGCAAATTGGCAACTTGGATCCAACAGGGGCTGATGGTGGAGAGTTGTGAGTGGATGCCTGTGGCTAGTGCTGTCCCATGAAGCTTGGTGCTGGGCCCCTCACTGGCTGTGATGTAAGTGAATCATTTGGGTGTGGACGCAGGAGCAGGTTACATGAAGATTGTTGACAGTGTGGAACATTGTTTTCACTTACCAGGTGAAATGGACTGAGCAATGGCAGGTGGAGTTTAACCCTGATATATGTAAGACAGTACAGTTTGGGAGGCTTGGACATATTCGTTGACTGTTTGGGTCCTACAAGGTATTGAGGAGCAGAGGGATCTTGATATGTAAAATCCAAAGATTCTTGAAGGTGGAATACTGTTAGAAGGCAGATGGATTGCTGGCCTTCATTAACTGGGCATAAAAGACAAGAGCGGACAGGTTATGCTCCAACTTTACAAATCCTTGGTCAGACCTCACAGTGTACAGTTCTGCTCTCAGCTTTGGGCACTGGAGAGGGTGCAGATGAAATCAGCAGGATGCAGCCGTTCGGCTATGCAGAAAGACTGGAGGGGCTGGGTCTGCTCCCCCTGGACAGAACAGATGAAGAGGGGCATTGCTGAGGTAATAAAAATATTAGGGGCACAGAGTGGAGTGAGTACAGGAAACATTTCCTGTTATCAGACACGAATACAACTAGAGGATGTAGAATAAGAGTAAAGAGTAAGACATTTAGAGGTGATCTGATGGGGATATTTTTTCACAAAATGATTGGTGAATGCACTGCCTGTAAGAGTGGTGGAAGTAGAGTTGCTGGTAGCTTTTAAGAAATATTCAGATGAGAACTTGAACTGCCCAGATACGGAACTCCTATGGACCAAATGCAGGATATGGGATTAATACAGGAAGGCTTCCCCTGGTTGGCGTGGATATAAAGGGTGGAATTAAACCTGTTGAATAGGCCTAGATAGAGTGGACATGGAGAGGATATTTCTTAAAATGGGGGGGGGCCTCAGAGTAGAATTATGTCCCTTTAGAAAAGAGATGAGGAGAATTTCTTTAGTCAGAGGGTGTGAGTCTCTGGGCGATGTTGTCACAGGTGGCTGTGGAGGCCTATTCATCGGGTATATTTAAAGCGGAGGTTGATAGGTTCTTGATAAGTAACGATGTCAAAGGTGATGGTGAGAAGGCAGGAGAACGGGGCCGAGAGGGATAATAAATCAGCCATGATAGAATGGCAGAGCACACCGGCTTAATTCTGCTCAAGTCTTATGCTGTTTCCTTGCTCAGATATGGGTAAAATCTCCCAGATTTAGCTTCTCAGGTTTATTGGGGATTGGTGAAGGAGAGGGCGGGTGGGGGGGACCATTATCGGAAGTTCGAGAAACTGATGTTCGTGCCATCAGGTTGGATGCTACCCAGATGGAATATAAGGTGCTGTTCCTCCAACCTGAGTGTGGCCTCATCTCAACAGTGGAGGAGGCCATGGATTGACATATGGGAATGGGAAAGGGAAGTGGAATTAAAATGGGTGACCACTGGGTGATCCCACTTCTGGTGGTCTCCCAATCCACGTCGGCTCTCACCGATACACAGGAGGCCACACCAGGAGCACCGGACACAGTATATGATCCCAACAGACTCACAGGTGAGGTTGCCTCACCTGGAAGGACTGTTTGGGACCTTGAATGGTAGTGAGGGAGGAGTTGTAGGGGCAGGTGTAGCCCTTGCAAGGATAAGTGCCAGGAGGGAGATCAGTGGGGAGGGACAAATGGACAAGGGAGTCGTGTAGAGAGCAATCCCTGTGGAAAGCAGAAAGTGGTGGGGTGGGAGGGAATAGTATGTTTGGTGCTGGGATCCCATTGGAGGTGGCTGGGCGCAGAGACTGGTGGGGTGGTTGGCGAGGACAAGAGGAACCCTATCCCTGGTAGGGTGGCGGGAGGATGGGGTGAGGGCAGACGTGCAATCACAGATTGGCAGCTCCTGTACCCTCCAGTCCATATTGGAACCGATTTGACAGTGGAGGAACTTTCACTCTTCCTTCACTGCCAGATCAGTTCTAATATGTTAAAAGGCTAACCAGATCAAATTAATAACTATGTGTATAACCATTCAGCTTGCATACTTATCACCTAGATTCAGGGGTGTCAAACTCATTTTAAGTCACGGGCCGGATTGAGCAAAATGCAGCTTCATGCGGGCCGGATCAGTCGGACGCGTGCGAACGCAGCTTTCGTTGCCTCCGTTTTTTCAGCCTGCTCTCATGTGTCTCAGTCTCTGCTATAACTACAAAGTGTTTCACTTTACAAATTCCGTTTCTTATGAAGAAGACTGCCGAATAAACACTAAAAACCCTGAAAACCTGGTACCTGAATAAACTCAGCATTAGCCATATCATACGCCATAGGCGCTTCGATTACTGGGGCCAACTTTAATAGTAATTAGATATTATCTCGCGGGCCAAAGATAATTCCACCGTGGGCCGGATTTGGCTCGCGGGCCTTGAGTTTGACATATATGACCTAGAACGTAGAACAGTAGAACACAGTAAGGCCCTTCAGCCAAACCTTTAGCCTACTCCACCATCTATCTAACCCACCCGTCCATTTCTCTTTCAATCCTGTGCCTTACCAGAATAAAGAGCCCGGAGCTGGCCATGTCCTGATGAGCAGGGATGGTGGAAAACACCGACAGAACCAGACAGCTGAAGACAAGGAGGAATCTGTTGGAGACACAGAGGAGACAATCAGTGAAGTGGCAGCGACAAGCCCCAAGTGTGTCAGTGTGCACGTCACCAGCCTCAGCACCAACAGCTGCAGGTGCTGGAAATCTGAAATAAAAATCTAAACTGCTGGAAACGCTCAGCAGGCCAGGCAGCATCTGTGGGAAGAGACACAGGTAACAGAATCATAAGCAGGATCAGAATCACCGGCACACATTGTGAAATTTGCTAACTTTACGGCAGCAGTACCATGATCAATAGAGTAAAAACACTGAGTTACATTAAGTACATATATTTCTAATAAATAGTTCAGTTAAAATAAGCAGTGCAAAGTAACAGGAGTCACACAGCAAGGAAACAGATCCTTCAGCCCCTCTCATCCATGCTGACCAAGGCCCCCCCCCCCCCCCCATCTAGGAATATGTCAATTTCTTTATACCTAATTAACACTGGAGAACAGTACTCATAAACAGTAGATGGGAGCCAATGGTTGTTCCCTTCGAACTGTTCAGATACCAGACAATGCCTCAGATCATCTATCCAACCAGCAGGTGTCCAGAAGGGTTTTATCACTCCCCATCAACCCTGGAGCCAAAATCCCCAAACATCAGTAAACAGAACAACTACTTAACAAAGTTTGACAAAGCAAGACGATAATTAACTGCGTCTCTTCAATGTAACATTCTTGGATACAACTGCCCTGAATATATAATAGCTTTGGAATAAAATTATAAAAGATTATTTGCTTGAACGTACGGAATTAGAAGATATTTAGTGGTGATTAATGGGGGAAGGCTCAGCTCCAGAGTAATTGTGTGTAGAACACCGAGCGATGTAAAACGACCCATGATAAACGTCCAACAGACTCCGAACAAGAACACAAGATTTAAAATGGGAACAGGAAGCCAAGTGAGCCCTTGTGGCTAAAGGGATCGGGGGTATGGAGAGAAAGCAGGTACAGGGTTCTGAGTTGGATGATCAGCCATGATCATACTGAATGACGGTGCAGGCTCGAAGGGCCGAATGGCCTACCCCTGCACCTATTTTCTATGTTTCTATGTGAGAACCACAGAGAGAGAGAGAGAGAGAGAGAGAGAGAGAGAGAGAGTGGGCTTTATCTGGTAATATTGCAAACCTTTTATTTAGAATTAATGATATCTTTAACTTCTCCTGTCATCCAAGGTTAGACCACTTTTGCAGTAGTGTTTCTATGCCTCGGGTGGCAAGGTAGTGTAGCAGTTGGTGCATAGCTTTACAGTGCCTGTGATCACCAATCGGGACTGAATTCCTGCAAGGAATTTGTACATTCTCCCCGTGACTGTGTGGGTTTCCTCTGGGTGCTCCGGTTTCCTCCCACAGTCCAAAGACATACTGTTAGGGTTAGAGTTAGTAAGTTGTGGTCATGAATGTTGACAGCAGAAGCATAGCAACACCTGTGGGCTGCCCAGCTCAACCTTCACTGATCTGATTTGATGCAAACCATGCATTTCACGGTATATTTCCATGTGCATGTGACAAATAGAGCTAATCTTTAATCTCTGTCTTTGAGGAAGTACATACATAAAATCACAAAATGGTGATCCTTTCCCTTCTCCAGCTCTGTATCACTTTCGCCAATCACCTTTCCAGCTCTCAGCTTCACCCCACCCCCTCCGGTCTTCTCCTATCATTTCACATTTCCCCCTCCCCCTCCTACTTTCAAATCCCTTACTATCTTTCCTTTCAGTTAGTCCTGACGAAGGGTCTCGGCCCGAAACGTCGACAGCGCTTCTCCCTATAGATGCTGCCTGGCCTGCTGTGTTCCACCAGCATTTTGTGTGTGTTGTTTGAATTTCCAGCATCTGCAGATTTCTTGGTGCAGGCTTTTTTTCACTGAGTTTAGGTGAGACTAGAACTAGAGTTTATAGGTTAAGGGTGAAAGGTGAAATATTTAAGAGGAATCTGAGGGGGAACTTCACTCAGAGTGTGGTGTGAATGTGGAATGAGCCAGTAGGAGTGGTGGATGCAGATTTAATTTCAACATTTAAGAGAAGTTTGGATAAGTACATGGGTAGGAGGTCTATGGTCCAGGCATGGGTTAATGGGACTAGATAAAAAAAAATTCAGCATGGACTAAATGGGCCGAAGAGCCTATTTCTGTGCTGTCGTCTCTATGACTCTATCTAAATGCTTCTTAATTGTAGTAATTGTATCTAATTCCACCATTTCCTTTTGGCAACAAACTTACCCTCACGTCTCCTTTCACCTTAAACCTGTGCTCTCTAGTTCTGGGTACCCATACCATGGGAAAAGATTCTGATTTTATCAAACTCTATAATAATCAGGGTCACTGCTCAGTCTCCTTTTCTCTCAGGAAAACAAGCCCAGCCTACACAATCTCTGCATATAAATAAAGTCCTCCAAGCTAGGCAGATTTTTAGTGTATCTCATCTGCACTCTTCCCAGCACAGCCGGAAATGCACACAAAGCGGAGTATACCTAGTATTTTGCAAAGTTGTAGCATAACGTGTCAATTCTATATTCTAAGCCATGGCCCATAAGGCAAGCACGTCATATGTCTTCTTCACCCCTCTGTAGACCTGTGTTCCTTCCTTAAGTGAACCCTGGACTTGAACCCCAAAGTTTCTCTGTTCATGAACATTCCTAAGTGCCCTACCATTTACTGTGCATGCCCTACTAGTACTCGACTTCTCAAAAGGTGTCATCTCAACTTTCCAACTGATCTACTGTAAATCCTGCTATACCCTTAGACATGCTGTGTCAGAAAACTATCTTGGATGCACTTAACAAATTTTGCCCCTTCTAAGCACAAACAAGAGAAAATCTGCAGATGCTGGGAATCTGAACAACATGTGCCGGAGGAACTCAGCAGGGCTGGCAGCATCCATGGAAAAATAGTACAGTTGACGTTTCGGGCCGAAACCCTTCGACAAGACTGAGTCGACTGTACTTTTGTCCATAGACGCTGCCTGGCCTGCTGAGTTCCTCTCTCCCTCTCAGACCTCTTGCACTAAGGCAATCCCAGTCAACACTAGGAAATTTAAAATCCTCCACTACCATAGCCCTTTTGATCTTACAATTTCTTGTGATTTGACCATATCTGTTCCTTTAATTCCCAGTGACTGTAAAATAGCTGCAGCAATGTGCTCATCTCCCTCTCTTACAGTTCGGTAGGTTCACTGATAACTGTGAGTTGCTGCTGGTGTTGACAGAAGAAACAAAGGGCAGGGAGAGCATGTATGAGTTTTCAGGGGAGAGTGAGGCGATACAAAAAAATAGGGAGCAGCAGTGGGATTGGCTGCCTGGGAGCGGGATTGACTCAATGGGCTACACAGTCTCTTCTCTGGGTCATAATGAGAAGGTTATTAAGAGACGTGGGACGGCAGCCTTTGAGCAGAGAGGTTACTTGGGAAGAGTTCAAACACCACAGTACAGGAGGGACATGTTTGCCTTTCTGAGTGGCGGAGCAGTGTGTTTCAGAGAGCCACGGGGAGTTGCTGGGTGATTCACCGGCCAACACAATCTACCAGAGGTGGGGACAAGGAGTGCCCATCATAGTCATCTGGAACTTGTCATTAATGGAACTGGTCACCCCGTGTGATAGTAATGGAAGGCCAGGGGTGGCCACTGTACTACCGCTGCTTGTAAGGGGTTTGTGCGTTCTCCCCGTGACCCCATGGTTTCCACTGGGTGCTCCGGTTTCCTCCCACAGTCCAAAGACGTACAAGTTTGTGGGTTAGTTGGTCACAAGGGTGTATTTGGGCTGGAAGAGCTTGTTACCATGCTGTATCTCTAAATAAATATTTAAAAATGTCCTGGTGGAACTGATCACCCACAGAGGTGTGATCCCCACAGTCACGGTCACTTGCGGAATATGCTACAACAGACCATAAAACCTACAGATCCACAGTACTGTGCCAAAGTCTTTGCAACATACACTATATATTGCTAGGGTGCTGAAGACTTTTGTACGGTACTGTGGTAGTTTTATGCATTGCACTGTACAGTTGCCATAATAAACAAATTTCATGACATATGTGAGTGATGAGAAACCTGATTCTGAAATGGGTCTCTATTGTGGACTGAGATTGGTAAGGGGGCCAGGAGACGGGAATCATGGTTGGGAAAAGGAGAAGGGAGAGGAGAGGGAGTGGGAAGCACCAGAGAAACATTCTGTAATGATTTAATAAACACAATTGTTTGGAATCAAATGACCTTGCCTAGCGTCTCAGGGCTGGGTGTGTCTGTACCTGCACCAGTCACATCCACCCCCACTCTGCCCCTGGCACACCTTCTGTGCCACCTGTCCTACACCCCTCCCATGGTGCTCCACCCTTGCCATTCCCAACATCCTTAGCTCCCGCCAGATTTACAAACTTGCTCTCCACTCCATGTTGATAAATGCAGGACTGTGCAAATCTTAGGCACCCTAGCTATATAGAGTATACATGCACAGTACTGTGTAGTAACACAGAACTTTAATGGAAATAAATAAACCTGCAGATGCTGTAAATCTGAAACAAGCCAGGAAGCATTTGGAAAGGGAAACAGAGTTATAGTTATAGAAGACCCTGCAATCTGAAATCTGCTGGAACTGACTACAGTAAGAATTAGCCATCAGAGGACTGAACACTGATGGAATGGACTTCCATCCACATCTACTTAACAAGACATACAACCTCCATAAAGCTAAGATGCCAGGAGACAATACCAGTCCAGAACTGAGTCCCAAACTAGCCATCAATTATAGCAGGTCTTATTTGCTGTAAAAGGCTATAAAACGAAGTCGATCCACATCACTGGACAAAAACTCGCTTAACCCATTCTGTGCATGTTTGGAACTGAAGGGGATTGGAGTGTCACTACCCGCCTCACCTGAATCCACGGTCATCGTTGCCGACTAAAGTAGTCTTCTGGAGAGTGAACTCATGAAAAACTTCAGACCCTGGCTGTGTCCTTAGATCTTGCACAGATCAGTTAGTGGAGGTATTTGCAAACACGTTCAACCTCTCCCTGCTTCAATCTGAGATTCCCACCTGCATCAAGAAGACCACTATCATCCTGATACCCAAAGTGGTTCTGACATCCGCCATCATGAAGTGCTTTGAGAGGTTGGTCGTACATATTAGCTCCAGCCTCCCACATAACCTTGACCTACTGCAGTCCATCTGCTGCTGGAACAGTCTATAGCAAACACCATCCACTTTTCTCCGGAGCTTCTGGACCATAAGGTCTCCTACTACACATTAGATTATTGACTTTTTACTGCAGATCTGCTTTTAATACAATTCCAAGCAAGCTTATCCCCAAACTCCTAGACTCTCTTTGCAGCTGAATCCTTGATGTCCTGACCAACTGATCACAATCATTACGGATAGGCGGCAATACCTCCACTGCAGTTATCCTCAACATTGGTGCCCCACAAAGCTGAGTCCTCCACCCATCACTCTACTCTGTATGCACTGATGAATGCGTGGCCAGATTCAACTTAAACTCCATTCACAAGCTTGCAGATGATGACACTGTGGTGGGCCGTATCTCAAATAACAATGAGCTGGAGTACAAGAAGGAGATAGTTTAGTGACATGGTGTCAAGACAATCACCTTTCTCTCATTATTGGCAAAGCACAAGAGTTGACTTCCAGAAGTGGGGTGCAACGGTCCTGTTCACATCAAATGTGCTGAGGTCCAGAAGACAGAGAGATTCAAGTATCTGGGAGTGAATATCATCAATACCCTGTACTGCTCCTACCATGTCGTCCCCATGGTCAGCAGAGCACATCAGCATACTTCCTCGTGAGGTTAAAGGAATTTGGCACACTTCCTTTTACCTTCGCTGCAGCTTAGAGAACATCCGACCTGGATGCGTCACGGATTGGAATGGCAACAGTTCTGCATGTGACTGCAAGAAACTGCAGAGAGTTGTGGATACAGCTCAGTACATCATGGAAAACAGTCTCCCCTCCATGGGCTCTGTCTACACTTCTTGCTGTCTCAGTAAAGCAAGACCCCTCCCACCATGGACGTTCTCTCTTCACCTTCCTCTCATCAGGCAGAAGATAGAAATGCTTGAAAGAACATACCACAAGTTTCATGGACAGCTTCTACTCGGTATTATACTGTAAGACTATTAAATTATCCCTTAATACAAAAAGGTGGAATCTTGTCCTTATAATCTACTTTGTAATAGCCTTCCACCTTGTTGTCTGCCTGCACTGCACTTTCTCTGTAGCTGTTACTCTTTATTCTACATTCTATTATTGTTTTAGCTTGTACTGCCTCGTGGCACTGTGTAATGAATGATCAGTACGAGCACAACAAGTTGTTCAATGTACCTCTGTACTTACCAGATACCCTGGAACTATCACACAAAGGAAAAGAACCCGACATCTACACTATCAGAAGAGGAACAGAGATGAGTCTTAAGGTTACAAACAAGAGAAAATCTGCGATGCTGGATTTCCAAGCACTATTCAAGCAAGGGTCTCGGCCCGAAACGTTGACTGCACTCTTCTCCATAGACGCTGCCTGGCCTGCTGAGTCCCTCCAGCATTTTGTGCGTTTTGCATGAGCCTTAAGGTCCTGGATTTCCCAAATGTTTATTAAGTCCAATATACTGGCAGCACAGGACCCAGTTTGTGCATTTGGCTTCACTAGCACTGATACTTGTGTTTTCCAGTTGATCTGTTTGTACGGGGTGTGGAAATAGCTTCACAAAGTTGTATGAAGTCCCATGTTTCTGTGGCACCTTTCATTTCATTTCACCAAATTGCTTTACAGCCACTGAAGGACTTTCTGGGCAACATTCTCGCAAGATGCTGCTGGTCTCTGCACAGCAATCTCTTACAAAGAGGAATGCGATGCTGATCAGATAGTCTGATTTAGTGAGGAAACCCCTCTGCCCCTCTGCAGTGTCTCTAACAACCTAGCAGTTGAAAAGCTTATCTAAACACCAGCACCCTCAGAAGGCAGCGAGCGAGAGTCAGACTAGAGGTTTCTGCTGAAATTACTAGATTGGTTCTGAACCCCAAACATCTGACTCAAGCAAGAGAGCTGACTCGTACTCGATATCCTAGAGGCTACATAACTTCAAGCACTGCACTAGACTGTGGAGGGGAAAAGCAGTAAATTACTATTCATAGATCCTAAATCATTTTAAAAGCTCCTTAAATAACCCAAGTACTTTAAGTCAATATTCCCATAAAATAAATCACCCAATGATTAAAGAAAAGTAAAAAGTTACAAGCCCTCTGTGCACAACACATCACTCTGTTGTTGGGTTAGTCAAATTGCAAGATGTTGTACAGGTACTCCAATTGTCTTTGATTGCTGCTGACAGGAGAAAGGCATGATTTAGAAAAGTGCAAGGAAGCGAAGTTTTAAAAGCACATGGAAAATAACAGAATAATCAACTAAACCAGTAACTGATGATGAGTACAGACCCTTAAAGCCTCTGTGGGATAACAGGGAGCAAAGGAGATGACTACTTTGTGCTCCTGAGAAGGAAGAGCTTGAGAAGGAGATGGTGTAGTACTTGCTGGCTTCAAGATACAAATTAGAAATTTGGTGCAGCAAGGAGCCCTAGCAACATTGTGCAAATGGGTTATGGGTTAATGCCACTCCCTGAACTTTGAAATGCGAAGAGTTCTCTTTGAGTCTGTTCTGTCACTCACTGAAATTAAGACTGATCTGTGATCTAACTCCATAAACCTTTCATTTCTCCATCTCTTGTAATGCCTTTGGTGAAGAAATGCACACTTACCAGGATGGAATTGTATCCGCCAACTGATCAAAATCTTTCTGCACTCTGAGTCTAGCCTTCTCACCATTAGCAACTTCTGATTTATCTGCACTTTTTGCTGCTACCATTGGGAAGGAGGTACAGGAGCCATAGGTCCCACATAACCAGGTTCAGAAACAGTTATTGCTGTATACCCTTTAGGCTCCTGAACCACTGTGGATCACTTTGCTCACCACAACTCTGGACTTCCTTCCTTAAAATGGTCCCATCCAGTCGAGCTGATCTATTGACCACAATCCTGGCCAGGCTTTATCATTTCCCCTCACTATTGGTTTCAACCCCATTCATTGCCCCTGCTTCCTTCCCTTTCGGATGCTTTGCCCGCAGTGATTTGGAGTTCTCTGCCTGCTGGGCCAGTGCTCGCTCACTGCGGTGGTGGTGAACAGGCAGTAGAGAGGAAACAATTAGCAGAGCAGTGGGGACAGAATGGGGGACAGTGCTGAATAGATTGATTTCCACGAGCCAGCACCAACACCACAGCCAAGAGTCTCCTCCTGTGTGGTCCTGGTACGAGAGGTCATCTTCACGGGTCCCCGCCGAATTCATGGTCGAGTTGGGCTAAAACTCAGCATGGCATTTTACCCCACACAGCAGCCTGGCTCAACGAGACAGGTATCCTCCAACCAATTAAGGGAAAAAGACGAGACATAATCCTAAGGTGACTTGAGGAAATGATAGGGGGATATCAGAGAGTGGTGAGTGTGTGGAACACATTGACAGGGGTGGTGGTAGAGGCAGATACATCAGGGACATTTAAGAAACTCTTAGATAGGTACTTGGATAATAGAAGAATGGACGGCTATGTATGAGGCTGATCTCAGAGAGTAGATTAAAAGGTCGGCACAACATTGTGGGCCAAAGAGTTTCTACATTCTATGTTCTATATTCAATGTTTCTTCTTGAATATAAAAATTTCTCAGCATTCCATCATCAGCTAGTCCAGGGGTCAATAACAAAAATCGATCACAAGTCTGGAAGTTAAAGCCTGATGTCCAAGCTTGGAGACTGGATCCTTGCCCCAGGAGTTGGAGGACTTTCTTTGAGTGTGGGTTGAACTTTCTTTGCGTGTGTGTTGACGGGAGGACGATAGGGAGAGAAGTTTTTTTGTTGTTGCTTGCTGTGCTCTGTATTACTCTGCTGAGCTTTGTGAGCATGCTATGTTGCTGCCAGAATGTGTAGCAGCTTTTGCAGGCTGCCCCCAGTACATCCCCAGGTTGTGTTGGTCCTCAGGCAAACAATACATTTGACTGTATGTTTTGAAGTGCATTTGATAAATAATCTGAATGATACAGTGAAAAGCTTGTCTTTAGTATAGTTCATACAGATCAAATCATTATGCATATCATATATGAAGAAGCAGCCAATCAAAATGACCAGAGAAATATATACAAGATTCCAAAATTGGTATATGTAAAGTACCAGGCCAGATCCAATGAGAGACAAGAACAGTCTTGAATTGACAACTGAGGAAGAGCGAGAACTGAATAGATCTTCACCGGAGGAAGAATCTGACATACAAGAGGCAGAAGAGGACCTCAACATCAACACGGATCCACCCAAAAAAGAGAGTGTTGCTGTGATTAAACCAAAGCTGCAGGACATGACAATTTGAATGCTCGATTGCTGCAAACGTTGCAGCTGCCATCCTGCAACCACTGTTCACTATAATCTGGAAAGGGGACAAGTGCCTAAGGACTGAACAAAAGGAGCCATTGTTAGCAATCCCAAGAAAGGAGCGCTAAGTGATGAGGCGTCACACTTTTGTCAATGCCCAGCAAATGCTGTCGGTGTGTGCTTGAGGAAGGAGAAAGCTGGCTTAAGGAAGAAACAAGGCTGCGTTGACCAGATCTTCACACTGCATAACATCGCAGAACAGCTCACAGAGCGGCAGAGACAACTGCCTGTGAGATTTGTGGACTTTGAAAAGGCTTTTGATAGCATTCATAGGGAGATCCCCTGGTGAATTCTCAGATCACATGGGATCCCTTTCAAAACTGTCCTGCTTATCTAGAGTTTCTATGCCAACTTCACCTGCACAACTGGGGACAGCAACTTGAGCTTTGAAGTCAAGGCAGGAGTCAGACCAGGCTGTGTGTGATGTTGGTGATATTGTTTAACCTGACGATTGACTGGGGTATGAGGGAAAGAACAAAACACAAGGTCTTCTACCTTGGAAGACCTTGACTTTGTGGATGGCCTTGCCACACTATCGCACACCTACCAACACAAGCAAGAGGAAACTCAGAGCCTGTAAATCTTTATTGGACAGGCTGGACAGAGTCAGCCAGAGAAAGACCAAGACCATGATCCTTAAAGTAGAGTCTCCTCCTTCCTTCAAGGCATACAGTGTCAACTTACCCAGCACCAGCAGATCCACTGACCTGGGCAGCATTATTTGGCAGGATGGTGGGCCCAAGGACGACACCCAGTGCAGACTCAACAAAGCTAGAAACATCTTCAGAACAATGAGAAACATATGGGAATCCACCAAGTACAGCGTCAACACCAAGGTGACGCTATACCAGAGCTGTGTTCTGTCCCCACTCTTGTATGGGTCAGAATGCTGGCTTATGACAGACACCATACTCCTTCAATGTCATCAAGAAGACATGGCCGCAGTCACCATGAGGAAATGGATTGGGCACGTGATGAGAAGAGAGGCCAACTCTATCATCAAGACAGCACTTCACTGGACTCCTGAAGTGTGGAGAAAACACGAGGAGCTAAGTCAACTTGCTCCGTACCGTAGAGGCAGAAATGAGGACCCTGAACCGCACCTGGGGCACAATAGAAAAGATTGCCAAGGACAGACAACGATGGGGGACCTTCAGTGTTGCCCTAAATGCCAGTGGCGTAATGGGCAGTAAGTAGGTAAGATTGAATCATTACACACTACATTGAGTTAGAACAACATAAAACATAACAGTAGGTAGAATAAAGTGAGATGTCTCCTAATCTCAGTTCTAAATGGCATGCCTCATTTCCTGAGACCCTGACTCATGGTTCTGGACTTCCTAGCCACGGGGAACACCCCTCTATACTCACTCTGTCTTGCCCCCTTAGAATTTTACAGCTTTCTATGAGATCCCCTCTCACTGTGGTACCTCAGTGATTACAGACCTAGCACAACACCACCCCCTTCCAAATGTCAGATCTACTGTACCAGGAGCCAATCTGGTGGATTTTCCTTCTATTCCTCACAGCAACATCCTTTCTCAGATAGAAGATCAAATCTGCACACAGACCTCCAGATGGGATCTCTGTATCCATCATCAGGGCAATTATCATCTATCATCTAGCATTAGAAACCATCATCAAGGACCCCCAGCACTCAGGCCATACTGCCTTCTTGCTACTACCATTGGGTAGGAGGTACAGGGGCCTTAGATCCCACACCACCGGGTTCAGGAACAGTTATTACCATACAACCATTAGGCTCCTGAACTGCTATGGATAACTTCACATACCTCAACTCTGAAACAATTGCACAACCTAACGACTCATTTTCGAGGATTCGACAACTCAGCTTCTCAGTACTATTTTTTATTTGATTGTTTGTTCATTTTTATCTTTGATTTGCACAATTTGTCCTCTCTTGCACATCGGTTGTATAGTTTTTCATAAATTCTATTGTATAAATTTATTTTCCTGTAAGTGCCTGCAAGGAAATGGATCTGCAGGTAGTATGTGGTGATGTATATGTACATTGATAATACATTTATTTTGATTTTAACCATACAGCTGTGGCAACATATCCTTTCTCCTGTACTCTAATCCTACATCCAGGCAGGAGCTGTGATCAGGAATGTTTTCCGTTACATTTTTTATTCCACTTATCCACTCTTCTGTGCACCAATGGCTTCCCTGACTGTGGTCACCAAACTCAGCTCAAGCATGGATTTGAGCTCCAGTCTGACTACCTCCTTGCCAGGCCTGGTCTGCTGCACCCTCCTCAACCAATGGCAGCTTCTGGTGAAGGGTCTCAGCCTTGAAATGTCAGCCATCCATAGATGCTGAGCATCTCCAGTATTTTCTCAAAGTTGCAGCTGCTTCTGATGTGCCTGGTTCAAGCCTAGGCCTCCTTATATATCTGGATTAATACTGGCTAGGGATAATACTGGTGCTTTCTGTTCTGAATGACTGTGAAAGACGTCTCTAAAAGATATTTTTGTACTGACAGAAAATCCAAGCAAAAACAAAGTTTAATTGAACATCAGCTATGCAATAAAGAATGTGAATAGTTCAATTAAAAATATTTTAAGAGAACCTTGAGCAACTTTTTTGCTTAAGCCATCTTGCTCAGCCAAATTAGATAATTTGAACTAAATCTACTCTTCGCTCAGCCTTGCCTAATTCTTTGCTATGCTTGGCTTGGGCTTGGTCAGTCTGTCAAACTTGTACGAAATTTCCAAACACGGTCAGTTTGTGTGAGGTAGACCACACAAAGACCAACGTGAGACCTGCTCAGGACGTTCCTGCTCCACCACATGAACCAAAGGTAAAGAAGATGTCAAGGGTTGGGAGGGAGGAAAGCAGCTTGTTTAACTCTTGTTTTGTCATTTTTTCTGTGTTGTTCTGCTGAACTTTGTGAGCATGCTGTGTTGGTGCCACGTCTTTAGGTTGTGCTGGCTGTTAACATGAATGATGCATTTCACTCTATGGTTTGATGTACAAATCATGAATCACTGAATCTGAACCTGCAGTGGCATCCTGTCCCTCTTTTTTAACTCACCTCTGCAGGTTGCTTCCAGCAAACACAATGCTGCAAAGTTGAAAAACTGTCCCTATTGCTTCCTGACCTCCTTTGTACCTTTGTATACACTGTCAGGAGTTAAATTGACTTACTACAGCTTTGAATTTTACCAATAAGTTTGTGTGCCGCCTTGTCAAATGTCTTTTGAAGGTCAAGACCCAATACTTCATCATTCCCCACTTCAGAAGTCATTTGAATTAATTGGCCATGGACACTCCAAATCTGATCTGTCAATGAGAATATAGTTGTACAGACGATGCTCAAGATTACTCAAGCAACCTATCCTGTTGTTTTACTTCGAGCCACTGGAAGCCTCAGTCTTCCTTCCTCCTTCAGAAATTGACACATCAGCGTCTTTCAAATCCAGTCACCTCCTCAATGTGCAGCGACTTCTGCATGACGACGGCAGTAAAACTCTTGACTTGCACCACCCACCCCTCTAGAATAAACACTATCCCTTGCTGAGGAGGAAACCCGTAAAACAGAATCTTCATCCAATTTATGCAGGTGTGAATTTGCTTGGATTGTCTCTGGTCCTGGTTTCCTTGTAAATACTTCACAATTCAGTACCTGAGTCCATTTATTTTTTTTGTGCTCCTTTGAAAGTTTAAGCCTGGTTGTGAGGAAGGAGGTGTTGCATTCCAGGGCTTTGCAGATATAGAAATATAGAACTCATCCAAAATGGGCTGTCAGGCTCAGTTCTATAGTAGTGTCCCAGTCAGACAGATAAAGCACTAGAAGCTCTTTCCTGGAACATGCACTTACATTAATTCAACATCCATCCTATATTCCCTTCGAGTAGAGCCACTGCCTCATAGCGCCAGAGATCCAGGTTCGATCCTGACCTTGGACGCTGTCAATGTGGAGATTGCACATTCTCCCTTTCACCACGCCGGTTTACTTGCCAATCATGAGGGTATTAAGTTAGTAGGTTAATTGGCCACTGGAATTTGTCCCCCCCCCCCAATCCAAGCCATGCTCTTTTCCTGCTGTGGCTTCAGAAGGTACAGGGGCCTCAGAACCAGTACCACCAGGTTCAGGAACAATTATTATTCCTCAGTCATCAGACTCTTGAACCAGAGGGGGTAACTTCACTTGCCCATTGTTGAACAATCAATAGACTCTTCATCTCATGTCTCGATATTTATTTCTTAATTTTCTCTTTTGTTTTGTATTTGCGCAGTTCATTGTTCATCCTGTTGGGTGCAGTCTTTCACTGATTTTATTCTGTTTCTTGTGCTTACTGTGAATCTCGGGGTTGTATATGATGATATTTGTGAACTTTGATAACAAACTTACTTTGAACCGAACCACTCACATTTACAATGGCCAGTTAACCCTCCAAGTTCACACCTTTGGGATGTGGGAGGAAACCACGTAAGTTCCACGCAGGCAGTATCCGACACCTCGTACTAACTGAATCAAATGCCATTTGCCAGCCCTCGGCCTACTTACTCTGCTGATCAAGATGCCTGTGATCTTTAGTAATGTACTTCACTGTCTATGACACGACCTATTTTGGTGTTATCTGCAAACTTATTGGCAGATGGTTTGCCCAAAGATAAACTTTCTGCAAAATCTGTATCTGGAAATTGAGGCTACACAGTTAGTGTTGTCAAAGAAAACATTCTGGAGAAGCAAATGGGAACTAAAGTCAACACCTTCCGTGATCTGCTGCCCACGTCCGAGGTGTTCAGAGGCAGCTGATGATGTCCCGGATATATTGGCTTTGAGTTTGCAGGTCTGCTTAAATTGTTTAACTGTCCCTGTAGGAGATTACAAACTCTTTGCTGCTGTTTGAGAAAGTGGCGGGGGGGGGGGGGGGGTGGGGGAAGAAAGAGAGAGGGGAGAGAAAGTGGAGGGATAGGGTGAGTGGGAGAGACAAAGGGTGAGAGGGTGAGGGGAAGAGAGGATGAGAGAGGGTGAAGATGAGAGGGTGAGGTGGGGCGGTAGGGGGAGGGGGGAGGGAGAGGGAGATGGAGAGGAAGAAACGGAGAACCCACCCCTGCTGTGTTAGTATGAATGTGCATGTACTACATTGTTGTGGTAGTATTAGCTGAGGATAAACATTGGCCACAACACTTTCCTGTCACTAAGTTGGCATAGTTAGCCTCATCTGCCAATGTAAGTGCATTTCTCTGCAGTACAAGTACGGCTCATTTATTTGTACCAGGAAAAGCAATGACGATGCACTGAAGCCCTGGGCAATGAATAAGCTGCATTTCAACCTACAGGGAAGTTCTCTTGCCACATTTACTGAGCGTCATCACACCACAGAAAATTTACCAGAGACGGTCCATTGCACCGGCACTAGAGCTGCCCAGCCCTGTCCCTCCTTCCACCAACAGCTCATTACCACATCCAGCTACTTCCCGCTCTCTCAGGAAAGCAGGCAGTGTAATCAGAGGCCGCTCCCACCACAGTCATTCTCTCTTCTCGAGTTCCATTAGGCAGAAGGTACAAAAGTTTAAAGCGTTCAAGGGCAGCTTCTGTCCTGCTGTTGGAACTGTTGAACAGACCTCGTACATGCTAATGGTGAACTCTCGATCTCTTATTCTAGCTCATTATGGCCTTGCACCTGACTGTCTGCTCAAGCTGCGTTTGAACTGTCGCATTTCATCCTGCATTCTGTTACAGTTTTTTCCTTTGTGCTACCTCGATCTAATCATCTTTTAACGTGATCTGTATTGATAACACACAAAACAAATCTTTTCATTGTACTCCTCATATATATTAACGATGTAAGTCAATTCAATCTTAGTACATATCACAACAATAAAATAAATGGACAGTTATCAGTGTGAGCACAAGGCGTCCCCTGCCCTTTCCCCTCACCTCTCCTCTAATCCTTCCAACAATTACTTTAAGCCCATCTCCCCTGCTTCTTGGCCTCTTTGCTCAGGGAAGTAACTCCTTCCTACCTCACACTAACTTGTCCCCACACAGTTCAATATACTTCAGCTAAGTGCCTCTAAGTCCAAAGAAGCTATCCCCAGATTAGCTAATCGTCCTTTGGAACTAAACTTTCTCAATCCGTTCTTAGCAATGTGAAATACCATCAAAAGGCCATGGAGTTATGCAGTGCCCAACTACATCTCCCGCCACTCAGCCCAATGAATCCATACCCTTTAAACACTGAACCTTTTTTATCCCCCTCCACTCCTTCTGCAGCACTCTCCTCCGTGTCACTCTCCTCCACTCTCCTCCGTGTCACTCTCCTCCACCATTCTCCCTTTCACCCCATTCTCCTCCTCCATTCCTTCGTTCACTCTCCTCTATCCCTTCCTCTACCACATCCCCGCCTTCACCACCATTTTGCCCGTTGCCCACGACACCCGTTCAGTCCTCCGAGATGAAAGACAAAGAGGGAGGACACATGGATGGCTGTCGTTGCTTGGCTTGGAAACTCTGCTGGGGGGCGGCGAGTTTCTCTGACACTGGGAGCCTCCCCCCGGTAAGAGAAAAGGAATCTGACAACTTTCCGCACGGACACCCAGACATGCCCTTTCTCTACTCATCAGAGCAAGGAAATAAAACAGCGATGCTTGCATTTTGTAGCTTAATTTCTCCCTGTTGACAAAAGTGATTGCTATGTTTTGACACTTGATTCATACAACTAGCAAATTTGCAAAACTGAAGTGACATTTCTGGCCAGAGACCAAATGTTTGTTCTTTTTGAGCTTGTGGCTGGGAGGCTGTACTTGCTGAATTTGTCCTGCTTCACCCTCCCTCACCCAGCTCACTGATGGTACAAAGCCGCCTTTATCCAGGAGGCCGAGGGTGACGCAGGCTTGGACTGGAATTCCCAGTGGGACTGTCTCCTGAAAGAGGTCCCTGTTTCGGCTCGAGCTTGTCCGATGGTGGATGCCCCATTCAGGGCAGCACAGAGAGTCTTCTGCCTGGTGCCCGAACATCAGCTCTGAGTTCAGGGTTCAGAGGAAATGATAGGCCAGTTAGCCTGACCTCAGTGGTTGGGGAAGTGTTGGAGTCTATTATTACGGATGAGGTTTGAGATACTCTGAGACTAATGATAAAATAAGTCAAAGTCAGCGTGGTTTATGTTCAAAGGAAATCTTGCCCGGTAAATCTGTTAGACTTCTTCAAGCAGGGTGGACAAAGGAGAGGCAGTGGATGCCATTTACTTGGATTTTCAGGTGTTTGATAAGGTGCCACACATGAGGCTGCTGGACAGGATAAAATCCTATGACATTACAGGAAAGATACTGGCATGGATAATGGAATGGCTGGCAGGCAGGAGGCAGCAAGTGGGAATAAAAAGGATCTTTTCTGGTTGGCTGTCAGTGACAAGTGGTGTTTCCTAGGGGTTAGTATTGGGACCGCTACTTTTCACATTGTTTGTCAGTGATTCAGATAATGGAATTTCAAGCAAATGAATTGAATGCTTGAATTTCCAGCATCTGCAGATTTCCTCGTGTTTTCAGATAACGGAATTGATGGATTTGTGGCAAAGTTTGTGGATGATACGAAAATAGGTGGAGCGGTAGGTAGTGCTGAGGAAGCAATGCGATTGCAACAGGATGGTGTGGCTGTGCCAGTCCTACACTGATGGTGTGGTTGTGCCCATCATACACTGATGGTGTGGTTGTACCCGTCATACACTGATGGTGTGGTTGAACCCGTCATATACTGGTGGTGTGGCTGTGCCAGTCCTACACTGACTGTGTGATTGTAAACATTCTAAAATGACTGTGTGCTTGTAACTGACCTGCACTGACTGTGTGGTTGTACCTGTCATACACTGTACTGATCGTCCACAGATAGTGCAGTTGTACCAGTCCAGCACAGATGGTACCATTATACCAGTTCTACACTGAGGGTGTTGGTGTAGCAGTCATACACAAACAGTGAAGTTGTGGTCATACACTGACGGTGTGCTTGTTTCAGTCCAACACTGATGGTGTAATTGTACCCATCATACACTGGCATTGCGGTTGTATGCATCGTATACCGGCAGTGTGGTTGTACCTGCCCTACACTGAAAGAGCGATTTTACCTGACCTACACTGACAATGCGGTTGTAGCAGTCCAACATTGACAGCGCGGTTGTAACAGTTCAAAGCAGTCAGTGTGGCTGTACCCGTCCTACACTGAGAGGGTGGGTAAAACAGTCTAATACTGACAGTATGATTGTACCAGACCAATTCTGACAGTGCAGTTGTATCCCTCCAACATGAAGGTGTGGTTGTCCCTGTCCTACACTGTCAATGTGGTTTTACCCATCCTGAATTGACGGTATGGTTGTTCCAGTCCTACAGTGAAAGTGTGGATGTACCAGTCCAACACTGGTGGTGCGGTGGTAGCAGTTCAACACTGGCAGTGTGGTTGTACAAGTCCTACTGTGACAGTGTTGTTGAGTCCATCCTACACCGTGAGTGTGGCTGTACCCATCCTACACTGACAGTGCGGTTGTACCAGTCTAGCACTGAGAGTGTGGTTGTACAAGTCCTACTGTGACAGTGCTGTTGAGTCCATCCTACACCGTGAGTGTGGCTGTACCCATCCTACACTGACAGTGCGGTTGTACCAGTCTAGCACTGAGAGTGTGGTTGCAACACTGAGGAATACTGGAGGAACATTGAGGGAACATTGTGGGAACACTGGGAAGCATTTGGAGGAAACACTGTGAGTGCACCGGGCAAAATTGGGGGAATAATAGGGAACACTGGGGAATAGTCAGGAAACTCAGGATACTGGTGAAACGTTTGGGGAACATTGGGGAAAAACTTGGGAACATTGGGGAAACACTGGGGAATATTGGAGTAACACTGAGGGACATTGGAGGAACATTGGGGTAACAATGAGGAACATTGGAGTAACACTGAGGAACATTGGGGTAATACTGAGGAACATTGGAGGGGCATTGGTGAAACATTGGAGGAATGCAGAGGAACTTTGGGGTAACACTGAATAACTCTGGAGGTACATTGGGGGAATATTGGGGGAACATTGAGGGAACACTGGGGGAACATTAGGGAACACTGGGGAAACACTCAGTAATATTGGGGTAACTGGGGGACATTGGACAACATTGGGAAACACTGCTGGAACACTGAGAAAGATTGGAAGAACACGGAGAAACATTGGGTGGACACTGGGGAACATTGAGGGAGCTTTGGACAACATTGTGCTAACACTGGGGGACATTGTGAGATCACTGGGGAGGACTGGGGAAACACTAGTGGAACATTGGGAGAACACTTGTGGATATTGGGGAGCTCTGGGGAATTCTGAAGAACATGGATGCACGTGATATAGGGGCTGCCCATTTGCAGTTTGGCTTAGTAGCCTGTAGGTCCAAAGGGTCCCGGGTCAGCCCAAAGTTGGAGGTCTTAGGAAGGGGCCAGTCTCTGATACCCCTAACTTATAGATATAATTTCCCTCCACTGTCCCTTTCAGAGCTCCAAACATCTTGTACATCTATCAACTCCCCTCTTTTAAATCCGAGCAAGCACCATACTAGTTTGCAGATTGTCTCTGAAGTCCAGGTATCATTCTGACAAATCCCTACGCTGCCTTCAAGGCCAGTCGCACCTTCCTGAGGACTGCTGTTCAGAACTCTCACAGTACTCTAGTAAAGGAGTAGTTATCCAAAACAAGTCTTTGTATCGCTGCACTATCACCCCATGTCTTTGAAATCTGGATCTATGGACCACCATTTCATAATGTTTTCCTTGACAAGGCAATCTATTTGATCCAATGTCCCTAATCACCACCATCCTGGCTGCAGTGTGTACTGATGGCATGCTCCTCTGTAGGGTTGTACCCCTAGAAACTTGTAGGGTTTCTTCAAAGGCTCCTTCCAAATGTGGACCTCTCCCACACACGACCATGGGCCGCTGAGACATCAGACTGGCACCTTCTGAAATGTGCCTGACTTTTCTGACTCAGTAATAAATCTCCGTTTCTTTCCTCACTGCCTCACAACCTTCACGATGGCAGCTGAAGAACAACGACTTTACTTTGCCTTCGGATCCATGACCTAGCACTTTGTCTCACAAGGAGGCAGTGTAGAGACACAGTCACTCCCTTACTCAGCCGTGCGGCCTCTGTCACTGGAGTGCGAGATGAGGCAGGGACAGAGGGAGCCTTAAAGAGATGTCACAAGTACATTGAAACACTGAAACATACGGTGAAATGCATTGATTGCATTCCGAGGATGTGCTGGAGACGGGCCACAATAGTTGCCATGCTTATGATGCCAGTATAACATGCCCAAAACTCACTGATGCCAACCGCACAGCCTCTTGTTTTAAACGTGGGAGGAAACCGGACTACACCTGGAGGATACGCTTGTAGTCTCTAGGAGAACGTACAAACTCCTTACAGACAGTGGCAGGAATTGAACTCCTGATCTTACGACCTCTCCCTCCCACCAACTCCCCACTTCAGAATAACTGGGATGGCAGCGGCAAGCAGAAGTTCTCACTGTATTTGTGCCCAACACCTTGAGAAATTTTTCTTACCAGGAAGATGCCAATGTTGGCCTAGGAGGTAAAGAAAAGCCTAATTGTTGAGACTACGTAACACTACAGCATCTGTTCATCAGTTGGCACCACCAGGCTGCACACATCAGAACTTAAACGCACAAAAAAAATCAGTCTTTTGCTATTTGAACGTTATTTCCTTCTGGAAACTTTTACAGCTGTTTATCCGGCCTAATCCCTCGGTATCTGGGTTTGAGAGTAACTCTGCCGTGATTAATACAGCTTCAGTATAACACAAGCCTCCTCTTTCAGATGCACATTGCTTTCCATAGAGAGTGCAGGATGTTTGTGCTCTGCTATTGAAGGGTTTTGACCCTCAGTGCTTTCTCTCTGCCTCTCAGACACAAAAAGCTGTGACGTCATTTGGTTATATAAGAAATGCTGTGACAACAACTCTGTGCAAGTGTGTGCTGGCTTCCTCTGCTAATGCCTATCCATGTTTCACTGCGTCCTTCATTCTTGGCACAGTTCATGGCAGAGATGGGCACAATTTCAGTCTTGACATGGTTCATGACATAGATTGGCATGATTTCATTCTTGGCATGGTTCAAGGCATAGATTGTCTTCTTCACATATTTTAATCTGGTGCGCCTTCAAGGTGCCCCAGTTCAACACTCGCCTGATTGATTCTTATTGTCCAAGAAGTTGGAAAAGAAAAAAATGACCAGCTTATTCCCCCAAGACTTTCCAGTGTTGTATCATCTCTCAGCAACCTGTGGAGTGGGGCTGCTACATTACATCCCATAGGCACAATCTAGACAGTGGCAACAATCTTCATAATGCCTTTGCCTGCATTTTCTTCACAACGTCTGAGCGTAATGACCAGTGCCCAGACTTGTCTCATCACCACCTCATCGTCCTACAGACCGGGAGCCCACCACATCCTTTAGTCTACTGAGAAAAGGTGAAAGAACACATATGCTTTGGCCTTCTGCTCAGATGGTCACTGAAACCTCACGGCACTTACTTGGGTCTGTAGCGTGCTTTCCGTGTGATGACAGACCATCTTGGTCTGCACTCCAGAAGCTTTTACTCCATGGCCCTGGCCTTTATTGAAGGTTTTTTTCAGTTAGGGCATTAACTCTTCCCATTGAAAATCAGTCACCTCTGCCTTCTCCAGAGAGCATTCATTGGCAAATCGGTTCATTATTGTCACACGTTCCAAAGTATGGAGTAAACACTCATCTTCAATGAATTTCATATAGATTAAATCATTGCAACAGTGCATTCAGGTAGTCAAGGTAAACTACTAACAGAATACAGAATAAAGTGATGTTTAGACATAGAACTGCTTCAAATTGGTGGAATGGGTGTGTTCAAGAACTCATAAGAGGATCCATGGTCGTAGATGAGTGTATCCCCACAAAGTCATTCAGAATCTTCCCAAACCTGAAGTCCTGGATGAACCAAGTGATCTGCAATCCACTGAGTGTCAGATAAGTGGTGTTCAGGTCTGGCAACCAAGTAAAATACAAAAGGTCCAGGCACAACCTCCGGAAGCCTTCTCACATGCTAACTGGTAATTCCAGATCAAACTCGAAACACTGAAAGATGATCAACAGCTGTGGCGAGGCTTGAATGCTATCACCTCCTACAAACTGGAACCAAGGGACATACATAGATGACAACAATGTTTCACTCCCAGATGAGCTCAGTGTCTTTTACGCTCGCTTTGATTATCAAAACAGGAAGGTAAGTTTGCAAACTCCCACAGTCCCCAACGACCCTGTGATTTCATTCTCTGAGAGAGTACCCTTCCGGAGGGTGAACCCTTGGCCGAGTATTAAAACCCTGAGTTAATCAACTGGCTGCAGTGTTCACTGAGATCTTTAACACCTCACTTTGGCAGTCTGAGATATCCACCTGTTCCGAGCAGGCTTCAGCTATACTCATGCCTAACCAGTTTACCAGTTTCCATGGTAAACTGCCTCAATATCAATTGCCCAGTAGCACTTACATCCATTGTGGGCAAGTATTTTGAGGCTGATGGTGAAACTGATCAAGTCCTGCACACCTCTCCTTGTTTACACCTGTCACAGCAACTGCATCCAGCTAGTCCTTCTGTTACTGAGTAGGCATCTCATCCAAAATGATGCCAAAGCAAAACATTTCCGTGTTGACCCCCCCTCCCCCAGTCTGTAGGTGTCTGTGGTCAGAAAGTGGAGTCAATACTCTGAGTTGTGACACTTAACCTGCAGGAATCCGATGGAAAAGAACCAGAATCAATGTTTCGGGTTGAAAGCATTAACTTTGCTTCCCTTCCCACAGTTGCTGCCTGACCTGCTGAGTATTTTGAGCATTTCCAGGGTGGCGAATCTGTGGAATTCAATGTCACAGGCGGCTGTGGAGGCCAAGTCATTGGGTATATTTCAAGCAGAGATTGATAGATTCTTGATTAGTAAGGGTGTCAAAGGTTAAGAGGAGAAGGCAGGAGAATGGGGTTGAGAGAGATAATAGATCAACCGTGATGAAGTGGCAGTGCAGATTTGATGGGCTGAATGGCCTAATTCTGCTCCTATGTCTTATGGCCTTATGGTATTACTGTTTCTGTTTTTGATTTCCAGCACACGTAGTTTGCTTAATGGTTTTTAGTCGGATATAATCATTGTTGGGTGATTGGGTATCACCCCAGGTTACGAGCAGGTTAACTGTCAGGCTAGTAGTCCTCAACAATCCTCTATTTCTCATTGACTCATCTTGCACGTCAAAGATAGGCAGAGGGCCAAAATCAGCCAGCCCCTACGTCAGTGCACCCTCCACACAGATCTACTGCCAGAAAAGGACGGGGTGAAAACAAGTGATGTTAACACTAATTTATCCACAACCAAGTGAACAGAGGGAGCTGCTGAGAGCAACCTGTGTCTGAGAAGCTATTAGGAAGTGGAGTCTCCTTCAATAGCAGGTGGAGGGAACAGAATCAATTAATTTTTAAAAAATGAAGCTGATGAGTGTTTCAAAAGTTTTAAAGAGCGTGGTGGGAGTGAGGGAAGCTATCACTTGTGGAACTGACACAGGTGAAGTGAACTAAAGTACTTGTTGCTTTGGTACGATTTCCCATTCTTCATGAGTGAATCATTACATTTTGTGAGGCCACTGTATAAATAATCACCAGTACCAAGCACAAATGCGTTCTCTGTTAGATGTGCATTTATCTTCAACTCTGTTGATTACCTCGTAGCAGCAACCTTGAGCCGGTTATAAAAGGTTTTATTTAAGGGAAGTCATTGCCTGGTTATTGTCAGGAACAATGACGTAGAGAGGGAGGGAAAGCAAATCACCAAAAGCAGATGTGTTTCCACCCAAAATGACAGCACTCCCCCTCCCAAATAGGGGCAGAACAAAATTACAAAAAGATTCACAAGGATGTTGCCTGGATTGGGGAATATGCCTTATGAGAATAGGTTGAGTGAACTCGGCCTTTTCTCCTTGGAGTGATGGAGGATGAGAGGTGCCCTGATAGAGGTGTATAAGGTGATGAGGGGCAGTGATTGTGTAGATAGCCAGAGGCTTTTCCCCAGGGCTGAAATGGCTAGCAAGAGGGGGCATTGTTGTAAGGTGCTTGGAAGTAGGTACAAGGGAGATGTCAGATGTAAGTTTTTCACACAGAGAGTGGTGGGTGCATGGAATGCACTGCCAGCGAAGGTGGTAGAGGTGAATACAATTGGGTCTTTTAAGAGAGTCTTAGATAGGTACACGGAGCTTAGAAAAATAGAGAGCTATGCATTAGGGAAATTCTAGGCAGTCTCTAGAGTAGGTTACATGGTCGGCACAACATTGTGGGCCGAAGGGCCTGTACTGTGCTGTAGTTTTCTATGTTTCTATATCAGAAGTAAATACAAAGGACTTCCTGTGAAGAAGGCGCCAGCGAGCTATGATTCCTCGGATGAAATCTCCCAGATAGCCAATCTCTTCTATTATTTCCCTTTTTCTATGCCTTCTGCTTGTTCTTTTTGGTCTTATTTGTGTCACAGAAACTGTTAGAGCCTGGTGACATGCAGTGTGGAACTTGGTGGAATGATCTAGAACCCTGCTGCCTCACGGAGAAGATCAGAAACTCAGAGACTGGGGGAGGAGGGGGGTGTGGGGAGTGAAAAGGACCGAGAACAAGCTGACTCGTGGAGAAACCTGGAGGGTGATCCGCCATAACTATGCTCCTCTCTCTCCCAACAACTGACTCTCCACTTCAGAATAGCTGAAGTGTCTCACTATGTCCTGCTAATACATTCCATTTTTTTTGGCACAGTTCATGGCAAAGGTTTTATTTTTAACATGGTCATCGACATAGGTCAGCATAGTTTCATTTTTGGCACGGTTCATGACATCGTTTCATTTGTAGCACGGCTCATGGCAAAGAACCACACTGTTTCAGCTCTTCTTGAATGCTGATGGAAAGATGTTTCCGATGCTCTGAGTTTAATGTGATTACTAGTGGTCTCCCTCAGTGTTTTTATTCTTGTGGCCGATTGGCAGGTGGGTGATCTGTTAATTTTGTGTGTGGGGGAGGGAGGCTGGAGGTATTGATGCTACTGTCCCTCTTCTTTTCAGTGAGTGAGGGGGTCGGAGATTGTTATTGTTGCTATTTTTTCTGCAGGGAGGGGGTATCTGGTGTTATTGTCGCTGTTTTTTTTCTGCGTGGGAGGGGGTGGGGGATTTTGGGGTTTGCGAGTTTTGTTTCACTTTATTTTTCATGGGGGGGGTGGTCTGATATCTTTTATTTCCACAACTCCCATGGTCGCTCTGTATTTCTCTGCTGTCTGGAGAAGACGGATATCAGGGTTGTATTGTACATGCACACTTGGACAATAAATTGAACCTTTGTGCCTCATCCTGAAGAGATTCGAACGTTGTTGTCTAACTGGAATCTGCTCACCATCTGACAGTCACCCAGCTTCCACTGCCTGCACACATCAAACATCACATCCCTCATAACTTCAGCAGAAGGCTGGAAATCCCCGAGGGTATAAAGCTAAACTCGAGTCAAGGCTTCCACAGCAGGAAGTGAGGGAGGGGAATGCGTTAGTGAAGGGTGGAGAGTGGGCAGTCCAGGGTGTGACGCTCTGATCTGCTGCACATCCAGTGGAATTTCTGCAGGACAGGTACTGTATGTTGAATGCTGCATCCTGTCCCCCCTGGCGATATCAGAATAAAATGTGTAACCGTCTCCCCCTAAACATGGAACTTATGGCGCCCTCTGTAAAGCTCGCACTCTCCTCGCATGCCTTGACGCAGAATCGGAGCGTGGCCCCGCGAAGGTGCAGTCGCTTCATCCTCTTCTCCCAAAGTTCAAAGTTCAAAGATTCGAAGTACATTTATTATTGAGGTATGTATGCAGTATACACCCCTGAAATTCATCTTCCCACAGACACCCATGAAAGAGGGAAGCAAAGTAAAAAAGGAAAGATCTTCTCACTTAGTTTCCTATGTCTTTATTTACCTTATTGCATCTGACTGGTTCAAAACTTTAATAAAGGTAATTTTTTCCCCAGAAATCACCATGTAATGAAATCACATTAATTATATAGAAATAAAATTAAAGAGCTGACACAGGCCTTTGACTGCTGGCAACAACAACACTAGATGCTCCTGCTGGCTCCGAGGGCTGAGAACCACTCCCCCAGGGACACCACAACCTTGCCACACAGCTTCTTGCACCTCCTGCAGCCGGATCCCTCCTCCCAAACTCAGTCTCACACTGACAAGGCCAAATAACACCTGCATTCCACAACGAGCAGGTAGGCTGGTCACCCAGTCCAGAGGCAGGCTGCAGTGGCCCGGAGACATGCATTCGAAGCCCACACCAGCGGTACCATGGATGGACTGGTCTAGGTCTGTAGCATTCAAATGAGGCGACCCTGATCATCACAGGACCTCCATAAATCTATCAGAGATGCTAAGAAATAATGTCAGTCCAAAATCAAGTCCCAGACTAGCCATCTGCTTTCTTCAGGTTACTGCCATATCCCCTAATCTTATGACCACTATCACATGATGGTGTCTCCCTCAGGCTGTCCACTATTACAATGAAGCCATTCTCTGGCTGGAGGAGCAACAAGTCATATTCCCTCTGTGTAGCCTCTAAAACTGTTGCCGTGAACATCAAGTCTCCTCCTCTCTTTTGCCATTGTCCATTCTGGTTCCTTCCCTACCCCTTCTTTCCCCTCATCACCTCCGACTGGTAGTCCTGTAGTGTGACCTCCACACGTAGTCTGTAGTGTGACTGCACGTAGTCCTGTAGTGTGACCACACGTAGTCTGTAGTGTGACCGCACTTAGTCCTGTAGCGTGACTGCACGTAGTCTGTAGAGTGACCGCACGTAGTCTGTAGAGTGACCGCACGTAGTCCTGTAGTGTGACCACACGTAGTCCTGTAGTGTGACCGCACGTAGTCCTGTAGAGTGACCGCACGCAGTCCTGAAGTGTGACCGCACGTAGTCTGTAGTGTGACCGCACGTAGTCTGTAGTGTGACCGCACGTAGTCTGTAGAGTGACCGCACGTAGTCTGTAGTGTGACCGCACGTAGTCCTGTAGTGTGACCGCACGTAGTCCTGTAGAGTGACCGCACGTAGTCTGTAGAGTGACCGCACGTAGTCCTGTAGTGTGACCGCACGTAGTCCTGTAGTGTGACCGCACGTAGTCCTGTAGTGTGACCGCACGTAGTCCTGTAGTGTGACCGCACGTAGTCTGTAGAGTGACCGCACGTAGTCCTGTAGTGTGACCACACGTAGTCTGTAGTGTGACCGCACGTAGTCTGTAGTGTGACCGCACGTAGTCTGTAGAGTGACCGCACGTAGTCTGTAGTGTGACCGCACGTAGTCCTGTAGTGTGACCGCACGTAGTCTGTAGTGTGACCGCACGTAGTCTGTAGTGTGACCACACGTAGTCTGTAGTGTGACCGCACGTAGTCCTGTAGTGTGACCGCACGTAGTCCTGTAGTGTGACCGCACGTAGTCTGTAGTGTGACCGCACGTAGTCCTGTAGAGTGACCGCACGTAGTCTGTAGTGTGACCGCACGTAGTCTGTAGTGTGACCGCACGTAGTCTGTAGAGTGACCACACGTAGTCTGTAGTGTGACCGCACGTAGTCCTGTAGTGTGACCGCACGTAGTCCTGTAGAGTGACCACACGTAGTCTGTAGTGTGACCGCACGTAGTCCTGTAGTGTGACCGCACGTAGTCTGTAGTGTGACCGCACGTAGTCTGTAGTGTGACCGCACGTAGTCTGTAGTGTGACCGCACGTAGTCCTGTAGTGTGACCGCACGTAGTCCTGTAGTGTGACCGCACGTAGTCCTGTAGTGTGACCGCACGTAGTCTGTAGTGTGACCGCACGTAGTCCTGTAGAGTGACCGCACGTAGTCTGTAGAGTGACCACACGTAGTCTGTAGTGTGACCGCACGTAGTCTGTAGAGTGACCGCACGTAGTCCTGTAGTGTGACCACACGTAGTCTGTAGAGTGACCGCACGTAGTCCTGTAGAGTGACCGCACGTAGTCCTGTAGTGTGACCACACGTAGTCTGTAGTGTGACCGCACGTAGTCTGTAGAGTGACCGCACGTAGTCCTGTAGTGTGACCACACGTAGTCTGTAGAGTGACCGCACGTAGTCCTGTAGTGTGACCGCACGTAGTCCTGTAGTGTGACCGCACGTAGTCTGTAGTGTGACCGCACGTAATCCTGTAGAGTGACCGCACATAGTCCTGTAGAGTGACCGCACGTAGTCTGTAGAGTGACCACACGTAGTCTGTAGTGTGACCGCACGTAGTCTGTAGTGTGACCGCACGTAGTCTGTAGAGTGACCGCACGTAGTCTGTAGTGTGACCGCACGTAGTCTGTAGTGTGACCGCACGTAGTCTGTAGAGTGACCACACGTAGTCCTGTAGAGTGACCGCACGTAGTCCTGTAGTGTGACCGCACGTAGTCCTGTAGTGTGACCGCACGTAGTCTGTAGTGTGACCGCACGTAGTCTGTAGTGTGACCGCACGTAGTCTGTAGAGTGACCGCACGTAATCCTGTAGAGTGACCGCACATAGTCCTGTAGTGTGACCGCACGTAGTCCTGTAGAGTGACCGCACGTAGTCCTGTAGTGTGACCGCACGTAGTCTGTAGAGTGACCGCACGTAGTCCTGTAGAGTGACCGCACGTAGTCCTGTAGAGTGACCGCACGTAGTCCTGTAGTGTGACCGCACGTAGTCTGTAGTGTGACCGCACGTAGTCCTGTAGAGTGACCGCACGTAGTCTGTAGTGTGACCGCACGTAGTCCTGTAGAGTGACCGCACGTAGTCTGTAGAGTGACCGCACGTAGTCTGTAGAGTGACCGCACGTAGTCTGTAGTGTGACCGCACGTAGTCCTGTAGAGTGACCGCACGTAGTCCTGTAGTGTGACCGCACGTAGTCTGTAGTGTGACCGCACGTAGTCCTGTAGAGTGACCGCACGTAGTCTGTAGTGTGACCGCACGTAGTCCTGTAGAGTGACCGCACGTAGTCTGTAGAGTGACCGCACGTAGTCTGTAGAGTGACCGCACGTAGTCTGTAGTGTGACCGCACGTAGTCCTGTAGAGTGACCGCACGTAGTCTGTAGTGTGACCGCACGTAGTCCTGTAGAGTGACCGCACGTAGTCCTGTAGTGTGACCGCACGTAGTCTGTAGTGTGACCGCACGTAGTCTGTAGTGTGACCGCACGTAGTCTGTAGAGTGATCGCACGTAGTCCTGTAGTGTGACCGCACGTAGTCTGTAGAGTGACCGCACGTAGTCTGTAGTGTGACCGCACGTAGTCTGTAGAGTGACCGCACGTAGTCCTGTAGTGTGACCGCACGTAGTCTGTAGTGTGACCGCACGTAGTCCTGTAGTGTGACCGCACGTAGTCCTGTAGAGTGACCGCACGTAGTCCTGTAGTGTGACCGCACGTAGTCTGTAGTGTGACCGCACGTAGTCCTGTAGAGTGACCGCACGTAGTCTGTAGTGTGACCGCACGTAGTCCTGTAGAGTGACCGCACGTAGTCTGTAGAGTGACCGCACGTAGTCTGTAGAGTGACCGCACGTAGTCTGTAGTGTGACCGCACGTAGTCCTGTAGAGTGACCGCACGTAGTCTGTAGTGTGACCGCACGTAGTCCTGTAGAGTGACCGCACGTAGTCCTGTAGTGTGACCGCACGTAGTCTGTAGTGTGACCGCACGTAGTCTGCAGTGTGACCGCACGTAGTCTGTAGAGTGACCGCACGTAGTCCTGTAGTGTGACCACACGTAGTCTGTAGAGTGACCGCACGTAGTCTGTAGTGTGACCGCACGTAGTCTGTAGAGTGACCGCACGTAGTCTGTAGTGTGACCGCACGTAGTCCTGTAGTGTGACCGCACGTAGTCCTGTAGAGTGACCGCACGTAGTCCTGTAGAGTGACCGCACGTAGTCCTGTAGTGTGACCGCACGTAGTCCTGTAGTGTGACCGCACGTAGTCTGTAGTGTGACCGCACGTAGTCTGTAGAGTGACCGCACGTAGTCTGTAGTGTGACCGCACGTAGTCCTGTAGTGTGACCGCACGTAGTCTGTAGTGTGACCGCACGTAGTCCTGTAGTGTGACCGCACGTAGTCTGTAGTGTGACCGCACGTAGTCTGTAGTGTGACCGCACGTAGTCCTGTAGTGTGACCGCACGTAGTCTGTAGTGTGACCGCACGTAGTCTGTAGTGTGACCGCACGTAGTCCTGTAGTGTGACCGCACGTAGTCTGTAGTGTGACCGCACATAGTCCTGTAGTGTGACCGCACATAGTCCTGTAGTGTGACCGCACGTAGTCTGTAGAGTGACCACACGTAGTCCTGTAGAGTGACCACACGTAGTCTGTAGTGTGACCGCACGTAGTCTGTAGTGTGACCGCACGTAGTCTGTAGTGTGACCGCACATAGTCCTGTAGTGTGACCGCACATAGTCCTGTAGTGTGACCGCACGTAGTCCTGTAGAGTGACCGCACGTAGTCCTGTAGTGTGACCGCACGTAATCCTGTAGAGTGACCGCACGTAGTCCTGTAGAGTGACCACACGTAGTCCTGTAGTGTGACCGCACGTAATCCTGTAGAGTGACCGCACGTAGTCCTGTAGAGTGACCGCACGTAGTCCTGTAGTGTGACCGCACGTAATCCTGTAGAGTGACCGCACGTAGTCCTGTAGAGTGACCACACGTAGTCTGTAGAGTGACCACACGTAGTCCTGTAGTGTGACCACACGTAGTCTGTAGAGTGACCACACGTAGTCCTGTAGAGTGACCACACGTAGTCTGTAGTGTGACCGCACGTAGTCCTGTAGAGTGACCGCACGTAGTCCTGTAGTGTGACCACACGTAGTCTGTAGAGTGACCACACGTAGTCCTGTAGAGTGACCACACGTAGTCTGTAGTGTGACCGCACGTAGTCCTGTAGAGTGACCGCACGTAGTCCTGTAGAGTGACCGCACGTAGTCTGTAGTGTGACCGCACGTAGTCTGTAGTGTGACCGCACGTTGTCTGTAGAGTGACCGCACGTAGTCCTGTAGAGTGACCGCACGTAGTCCTGTAGAGTGACCGCACGTAGTCTGTAGAGTGACCGCACGTAGTCCTGTAGAGTGACCGCACGTAGTCTGTAGAGTGACCGCACGTAGTCCTGTAGAGTGACCGCACGTAGTCTGTAGAGTGACCGCACGTAGTCCTGTAGTGTGACCACACGTAGTCCTGTAGTGTGACCGCACGTAGTCTGTAGAGTGACCGCACGTAGTCCTGTAGTGTGACCGCACGTAGTCCTGTAGTGTGACCGCACGTAGTCCTGTAGAGTGACGGCACGTAGTCTGTAGAGTGACCACACGTAGTCTGTAGTGTGACCGCACGTAGTCCTGTAGTGTGACCGCACGTAGTCCTGTAGTGTGACCACACGTAGTCTGTAGAGTGACCACACGTAGTCCTGTAGAGTGACCACACGTAGTCCTGTAGTGTGACCGCACGTAGTCTGTAGAGTGACCGCACGTAGTCCTGTAGTGTGACCACACGTAGTCCTGTAGAGTGACCGCACGTAGTCTGTAGTGTGACCGCACGTAGTCCTGTAGAGTGACCGCACGTAGTCCTGTAGTGTGACCGCACGTAATCCTGTAGTGTGACCGCACGTAGTCTGTAGTGTGACCGCACGTAGTCTGTAGAGTGACCACACGTAGTCCTGTAGAGTGACCACACGTAGTCCTGTAGAGTGACCGCACGTAGTCCTGTAGTGTGACCGCATGTAGTCCTGTAGTGTGACCGCACGAAGTCCTGTAGTGTGACCGCACGTAGTCCTATAGAGTGACCACACGTAGTCCTGTAGAGTGACCACACGTAGTCTGTAGTGTGACCGCACGTAGTCCTGTAGTGTGACCGCACGTAGTCCTGTAGTGTGACCACACGTAGTCCTGTAGAGTGACCGCACGTAGTCCTGTAGAGTGACCGCACGTAGTCTGTAGTGTGACCGCACGTAGTCCTGTAGAGTGACCGCACGTAGTCCTGTAGTGTGACCGCACGTAGTCCTGTAGAGTGACCACACGTAGTCCTGTAGTGTGACCGCACGTAGTCCTGTAGTGTGACCGCACGTAGTCTGTAGAGTGACCACACGTAGTCCTGTAGAGTGACCACACGTAGTCTGTAGTGTGACCGCACGTAGTCTGTAGTGTGACCGCACGTAGTCCTGTAGAGTGACCGCACGTAGTCCTGTAGAGTGACCGCACGTAGTCTGTAGTGTGACCGCACGTAGTCCTGTAGTGTGACCGCACGTAGTCTGTAGAGTGACCGCACGTAGTCCTGTAGTGTGACCGCACGTAGTCCTGTAGAGTGACCACACGTAGTCCTGTAGTGTGACCGCACGTAGTCCTGTAGTGTGACCGCACGTAGTCCTGTAGAGTGACCGCACGTAGTCCTGTAGTGTGACCGCACGTAGTCCTGTAGAGTGACTGCACGTAGTCTGTAGAGTGACCACACGTAGTCCTGTAGTGTGACCGCACGTAGTCCTGTAGTGTGACCGCACGTAGTCCTGTAGAGTGACCGCACGTAGTCTGTAGAGTGACCACACGTAGTCCTGTAGTGTGACCGCACGTAGTCCTGTAGAGTGACTGCACGTAGTCTGTAGTGTGACCGCACGTAGTCCTGTAGTGTGACCGCACGTAGTCCTGTAGAGTGACCGCACGTAGTCCTGTAGTGTGACCGCACGTAGTCCTGTAGTGTGACCGCACGTAGTCCTGTAGAGTGACCGCACGTAGTCCTGTAGTGTGACCGCACGTAGTCCGTAGTGTGACCTCACGCAGTCCTGTAGTGTGACCGCACGTAGTCCTGTAGAGTGACCGCACGTAATCCTGTAGTGTGACCGCACGTAGTCTGTAGAGTGACCGCACGTAGTCCTGTAGAGTGACCGCACGTAGTCCTGTAGTGTGACCGCACGCAGTCCTGTAGTGTGACCGCACGTAGTCCTGTAGAGTGACCGCACGTAGTCCTGTAGTGTGACCGCACGTAGTCCTGTAGAGTGACCGCACGTAATCCTGTAGAGTGACCGCACGTAGTCCTGTAGAGTGACCGCACGTAGTCCTGTAGTGTGACCGCACGTAGTCCTGTAGAGTGACCGCACGTAGTCCTGTAGTGTGACCGCACGCAGTCCTGTAGAGTGACCGCACGCAGTCCTGTAGTGTGACCGCACGCAGTCCTGTAGTGTGACCGCACGCAGTCCTGTAGAGTGACCGCACGTAGTCCTGTAGTGTGACCGCACGTAGTCCTGTAGAGTGACCGCACGTAGTCCTGTAGCGTGACCGCACGTAGTCCTGTAGAGTGACCGCACGTAGTCCTGTAGCGTGACCGCACGTAGTCCTGTAGTGTGACCGCACGTAGTCCTGTAGTGTGACCGCACGTAGTCTGTAGAGTGACCGCACGTAGTCCTGTAGTGTGACCGCACGTAGTCCTGTAGAGTGACCGCACGTAGTCCTGTAGTGTGACCGCACGTAGTCTGTAGTGTGACCGCACGTAGTCCTGTAGTGTGACCGCACGTAGTCCTGTAGTGTGACCGCACTTAGTCTGTAGTGTGACCGCACGTAGTCTGTAGTGTGACCGCACGTAGTCCTGTAGTGTGACCGCACGTAGTCTGTAGAGTGACCGCACGTAGTCTGTAGTGTGACCGCACGTAGTCCTGTAGTGTGACCGCACGTAGTCCTGTAGAGTGACCACACGTAGTCCTGTAGTGTGACCGCACGTAGTCCTGTAGTGTGACCGCACGTAGTCTGTAGTGTGACCGCACGTAGTCTGTAGAGTGACCGCACGTAGTCCTGTAGAGTGACCGCACGTAGTCTGTAGTGTGACCGCACGTAGTCTGTAGAGTGACCGCACGTAGTCCTGTAGAGTGACCGCACGTAGTCTGTAGAGTGACCACACGTAGTCCTGTAGAGTGACCACACGTAGTCCTGTAGTGTGACCGCACGTAGTCCTGTAGTGTGACCGCACGTAGTCTGTAGAGTGACCGCACGTAGTCTGTAGAGTGACCGCACGTAGTCCTGTAGAGTGACCACACGTAGTCCTGTAGAGTGACCACATGTAGTACAATATTGTTGACTGAAGGGCCTGTACTGTGCTGCACTGTTCTACGTTCAATTATTTTGTGATGGTAATCCCATCATTCTTGACTTCTCAATCAGTGGAAGTATCCATGGGTATCTAGTACATGAAGAATTGTGTATGTTTCAATAAGATCACCATTCATTCTTCTGAACTCTGAAGTAGAGCTACTAGGGCTTGATGTTTCAATCCCAATGATAAAGTCGGCACTCTCGATGTTGGAGTGGTGACGAGGAGGGTAGCTACGTCATTGGGGTCATCAGGTGAGCACCCTCCTTCTTTGACGTTTCGTTGATAAGCCCACGACGTCTCCAGAGGGCTCAACAGTGCTACCTGGCATCCCAGATATACCTCCCTCAGTTCCGTACCCTCCTGTCTTCATCTTGCAGCCCAGTTATTGTCTTTCCTTTTAATCCAAATCCAATTGCTGCTTTCCTCTGCTGCATTTGACAAGGACTTGATTGCTTGTTGGAGGGAGACACCCCTCACCCTCACCTTCTTCAATAGACTGGTCGTAGACGTAGCAACGAATCCCCTGCATCCCACTTCTACAGGGAAAATCTTGGTCTTCCAGCCGTTCTGAGCAGCTTCAGTTGCCAGTTCAGAGTACTTGGTCTTTTTCCTCTCATAAGCTTGTTCAACACCATCTTCCCATGGTACTGTCAATTCCACAACATATGCCAGCCTAGCTGTTGTGGACCACAGGACTATGTCTGGCCAGAGTGTTGTAGCCGCAATGTCTGGGGGAAACACAAGCTTTTTCTCCAAGTCCACGTCCATTTTCCAATCCTGAGCAACATGCAGAATGCTTATATCCTTTGATGTTACTTGGTGCTCTGGAGGTTGGCCTGCTGGTACAAATCATGTAATGTGGACATTTCCTGCTGATGTTTGTGGGAGAGCGTTTACGGTGGTTTGCCTCTGTTCCAAGATTGATGTCAGCTGTCTGAGAACTTGGTTATGCCACCAAGTATACCGCCCCTGGCTGAGGCTCATGGTGCATCCTGTTAAAATGTGACTTAGTGATCCAGGTGCTTGACAAAGAGAGCAAGTGGGGTCTTCTCCCCACCACTGCTTCAGGTTTTGAGATGTTGGTAGGAGGTCATAAGTGGCTCTGATGACAAAACTTAGCCGAGATCCCTCCATCTCCCAGATGTCACGCTTAATAGTCTAATCTACTCAGTCTTATATGATGTCCCTGGGACCTGTTTCCATAGCAACTGTACACATTTTTAGCTAACGTCCAGAATTGTGAACAAGTGTGGTTCTATCAGCATTCAATATCATTGTGGTAACACCTTTACTCACATTTAAATCTCTTCCAATAAAACCCACACTTGCAACTTTCCTTCCTGCCTGCCTTCCCATCACAACCTGACACTTTTTGCAGCTGTCAGCTGTCTCTCAGCAAAGGAGCAGGAAATTTACTGGGGAAGCCCCTTACTAAATACTTTAAATAATGTGCAGATAAAGTATAATTTTAAAACAGATAGAAACTAAAAATGAAGATTTGGTATAACAAGAACAATTATGGCACAGCAAGAAGATATAGAATGTGGAACACCGAACAGTACAGCACAAGGGCAAGTCCTTTGCTCATCATATCCATGCCAACCATAGTGCTAACTGAAACATCACATCCGCCTGTCTGTGATTCATGCGCTCTAGACAATGGCCTGTTAACTTTCAGTATCTTTTATGCGACGACATCCAGGTATCTTGGAACTTTTCCCAATGTTATCTCATTCAAAAATTGTTTTTCTTTCCCAACCTCAGATTTTCCACACTATATTCCTTTTGCCCATGTAGTCAATAGCCCCTTGAAGCCCCTGTATCTTCTCATCATGATATAGATTCCACAACATCAGCAAAGTGAGAGATGTTACATCAGTCTCTTCAGCCAACCCAAACTAGACTCGAGCACTGATCCCTGGGTCCTCCTACTAATCACAGCCGATCAGCCCGAGAGGCTCCCATTTACTCCCACTGTATGTTTTCTGCCCCACAACTAGTTCTCAGTCCGTATCAGTACCTTACCCTGATTCCTCTGGGCCCAGTTCTCTCACTCTGGGGCCTCTCCTCTCCTTCACCATTCAACTCCCCTTGAGGAGTGCTCCCCTACAGTGCTGTGCACCCTGGTTTCAGATGGTACGACCTAGACCCGATCTCAACATCACCGAGGCAGTCTGGGATTACCTAGAGAGACAGAAGCAAGCGAGACAGCCAAAGTCTGCACAAGAACCTTGGCAAGTTCCCCAACCTACCAGCCGATTTTCTGATAAAACTGTTTGACAACGTACAAGAGAATTGATGCAGTTTTAAAGGCAAAGGGTGATCACACCAAATATTGATTTGATTTAGTTTTTCCACTGTGCACTGTTCTTTATAGTATTTTTTTAATATTTAGGAACTTTTCATTATTTTTGAAAGCTTTACAGTAATTAACATTTTTGTACAGTACTGTATGTCTTTGCTTTCCCTATTCCAACCAATTTGAAATGTTAGAACCATGTTCTAACTGTGTCCATGCTGTCCACCCCCACCCCTCCAACTCCCTGAGCCCAAATCTTGTTCACCAACTTCACAAGTGTGTTCACAGTATGGAAAGCCTTGTGAAAATCTAAATACACCTTGCTTACTGGTTCCCTCTCAGTTGCTCGATTAGACATCAACTTCCATACACAATTCCTTTAGTAAAGTGGGATGTTGGTGGGAAGTGGATTAGTATAGGTTTAATGTCGATATTTGTTTATTTTCAGTACAGACTCAGTGGTCTGAAGGGCCTCTTTCAGTGCTGTATTAGTGTCATTTCGTAGGCTTAATAATTCTATATTACTATTATCTTACCAAACAATCATTTGGGGACTGCTTTATTGAGTACCTTAGCTCCGACTGCAACAGGGAGGATTTCCTGGTGGCCACCTACTTTAATCTCACTCTCCATTCCCATTCCGACTCCGACAGGTCAGTCCATGACTTCCTTTGCTGTCCCTGCCTGACCTACTGAGATCCTCCAGTCTCTTGTGCGTGCCTCTGTAACAGATTCCAGATTCTCAACAGCCACTGATGTTGAGTTTACTTTCCCGTTTCCCCTCTCCTTCCTTTCTCAAAGAGTGGAGGCCATTTTGTTCATTCCCCACCCCACCTGCAATACGTGGGCACCACTGCAGAATCTGTGCAATTTTGGAAGATACAGTGCTTATAAAAAGTATTTCCACCCCCTTGAAAACTTTCATGTTTTATTGTTTTACAACATTGAATCACAGTGAATTTAATTTGGCTCTTTTGACACTGATCAGCAGAAAAGACGTCTGTGTCAAAGTGAACACAAATTTCTGCAAATTGGTCTAAATTTATTACAAATATTAAACAAAAAATAATTGTTTGCATAATTACTGATCCTCTTCAAGTCAGTATTTAGTAGATGCACCTTTGGTAGCAATTACAGCCTTGAGTCTGTGTGGAAAGGTCTCTATCAGCTTTGCACATCTGGACACTGCAATGGTTCCCCATTCTTCTTTATGAAACTGCTCAAGTTCTGTTGGATTGCATGGGGATCATGAATGAACAGCCTTTTTCAAGTCCAGCCACAAATTCTCAATTAGATGTCATAAGGGGACATGAGACTGGACCCAAATGCAGGACGCAGACACTGAAGTACTTGGGGCAGGACTGGAAAGCTAAAGGATAGGACAAGGTGTAGAGACCGTGGCATTCATGGAGATCATGGCGTTCAGAGATGGTCTTGGGGTCCAAGGTGGTCTTGAGGCTGGGGTCTCGAGACTAGGAATGCTGGGAGGATGGCCCCCTGGGTGGGACACAGAACTCCTGGGCAGGACCTAGACCTCCCAGGTAGGACACAGGGGCCTGGGCAGGTCACAAGGCACAACTCATCAGAGGCGAGGGATAGGAAGGGGCAGAGCCCTCCACCGGACAACAGCAATCTGGCCTGGCTTACCTGACAGAGGCGAGGGATCGGAAGGGGCAGAGTCCCCTGCCGGGCAACGGCAGTTCGGCCTGGCTTACCCGAGGGAGGCAAGGGATAGGAAGGGAGCTGGGTCCAGGGTGACTTCAAGACTCACTGCAGCCAGAAGACTCAGGCGGGCTACAGAGCAGCCCAGTCCATAACTCACTCATGGTTAATGGTGGTACTCCAAACCAGGACAACCCCCCAACTATACTCACTCCCAGAGCCCCTTATATTCACAGCCAACCGATAGGCATCAGGTGTGCCTCCTTGAGCCCAACCAAGCCAAGATGATCCTCAGGTGTGACTATTTGAGTACAAGGCGAAACAAGGGGTGGTCGAAGGACCTGGACTCCGGAGTCTGCGGACCGGATCAAGAACCGGAATGCGGACTTTGGACCCGACCATAACATTAGATTGAGGTCTGGGCTCTGACTTGGCCACTCCAGGACATTAACTTCGTTGTTTTTAAGCCATTCCTGTGTAGCTTTGACTTTATTCTTGGGGTCATTGTTTTGCTGGAAAACAAATCTTCTCCCAAGTCACAGTTCTCTTGCAGACTGCATCAGGTTTTCCTCCAGGATTTCCCTGTATTTTGCTGCTTTCATTTTACCCTCTACCTTCACAAGCCTTCCAGGGCCTGCTGCAGCGAAATATCCCCACAGTATGCTGCAGCCACCATCATGCTTCATGGTAGGGATGGTGTGTTTTTGATGATGTGTGATGTTTGGCTTACGCCAGACAGCATTTAAACTGATGGCCAAAAAGCTCAATTTTGGTTTCATCAGACCATAGACCCTTCTTCCAGCTGACTTCAGAGTCTCCCACGTGCCTTCTGGCAAACTCTAGCCAAGACTTCATGTGAACCTTTTTCAACAGTGGCTTTCTCTTTGCCACTCTCCCATAAAGCTGTGACAGGTGAAGCACCCGGGCAACAGTTGTTGTATGCACAGTCTCTCCCATCTCAGCCTTTGAAGCTTGTAACTCCTCCAGAGTTGTCACAGGTCTCTTGCTGGCCTCCCTCACTAGTCCCCTTCTTGCACAGTCACTCAGTTTTTGAGGACGGCCTGCTCTAGGTAGATTTACTGCTGTGCCATATTCTTTCCATTTCTTGATGATTGACTTAACTGTATTCCAAGGGATAGTCAGTGACTTGGAAGTTGTCTTGTATCCATTTCCTGACTTGTGCTTTTCAATAACCCTTTTGTGGAGTTGCTTGGAGTGTTCGTTTGTCTTCATGGTGCAGTTTTTGCCAGGATACTGACTCCCCAGCAGTTGGACCTTCCAGACACAGGTGTAATTTTGCTACAATCAATTGAAACACCTTGACTGCACACAGGTCTCCAAAAACAGATTTCCATTTAACTAAACATGTGACTTCTAAAACTGTTTGGCTGCATCAGTGATGATTTGGTGTGTCAGATTAAAGGTGGTGAATACTTCGCATTTTCTATTTGTAATGAATTTAGATCACTTTGTACAGATTTGTTTTCACTTTGACACGAAAGAGTCCTTTTCTGTTGATCGGTGTCAAAACCAGCCAAATTAAATCCACTGTGATTCAATGTTGTAAAACGATAAAACATGAAAACTTTCAAGGGAGCGAATACTTTTTAAAGGCATTGTAATATCCACAACCTCCCCAGCCTTCAAACTCAATGACTCATCAGTTCCTCGGGATCTGTCAGTTCCCAGCTCATTAACTTCTGCAGTCGCACTTCCATACTAATAATCAGCTCTTTTACTTCCTCACACTGGACTCTTAAATTTCCAGTATTTCTTGAACAAAATATATAAAATATTAAACTATTTAATTTTCATGCGCATCCTCTTTACTGATATTAATTATTTTAATTTCTTCATTCTTAAGGCTCTTATTTTCTGGTACATTTCGACAGCAAACTATGAGCAACTATTCCGTTAATGTCTCAGCCATTTCAATTTTCAGGTATCTGTTCTCTGTTCTTTGCATCTTGGACCTTGACGGTCTCTTGGCAAGGAATCTTCCTTAGAAGTATTTCTTGTTTGCTCACTCACACTCTCTCAGAGAGGGCAAATCAATGGTCTTTGTCAAGCTGCTCATTCCCAATGATCTCCATCCACGTTACTTCAGTTTCATCTACCTCCCAGCCAAGATCTCGGCCATCCCCAGCTACATTTTCACTCTGCCTTCCCCTGTACACCAGCTTCACCGATCTGTTCAAATCCCAGCCTTGTTCTGTACAATGACCATCAGACCTTCAAGCTGATTAATGTCCAGTGGTACCATTGATTCATCATGGACTTTCAATCTGGGCACCGAAAGAACATGTTGAACATGACCCATCAGGCCAGAGTACTGTGTGGTGTGGCAATATTCTGACTGGGTCTGTGACAGGAACAGATGGGCAGTGGTCAAGATGGCGCTGAGCTGCCATCTCTGTTGGGATCGTGGCTCAGATTTAGTTGCTTTTTTAAGTTTGTAGGGATGGTTTTGGAAACAGAGAGGGGTCAGGTTAGGGTTTATGGATAGTGTTGTGGAATAGTTAGAGGTCAGGCCTCTGTTCCTCGCTTGAAGGCCAGCGATTTGGACATGAGCACAAAGGACATCCGGAGTCCAGGCCTCTGATTTGTGTTCAAAGACCAGCGATGTGTACGTGAAGGCAAAGGTCATCCTGGGGGGGGGGGTGGGGTGACATGTGGAGACAAGAGGGCCGGTTAGCCGGCGAGTTTGGGGTCCTATCACCGGGGGTCGATACCAAAGACTGACACCTGAAGCTCGGTCAGAAATCTGGAAGTCGAAGCCCGATGGATGTAGCCTAGAGAGTGGAGATGGGATACTGGAGGCCTGCCCTGGAGTTCGGGGGTAATCTGTGTGGGTATGGCTGCATCAGAGGAAACAGGCTTGTTTAGTTCTGTGCTGTTCTGTGGATGTGCCATGCTGCCACTGGAATGTGTGGTGACAATTACCCCCTTAGGTCAAGTTGGTTGTTAATGGAAGCTACAGATTAAATCTGAATTTTTCAGATCTGAAATTTCAGGTCAAAATTCTGTGTCAGCGCTTTAGATCGCCTGCTCCCCTGGAGTGGGGTATCTCAGTCCCTGCGTCTCACTTGAAACAAGCGATTGGAATGCATTGCACTTCAGGCGAAGTGCGGCTGACAGCCACACCCGCACGCAGTGTGCTGAGGGTGGATGCAGCCCCGTGGAGGGCAGGAATAATACTGGTCAGCTCTGCCCCAGGCTCCTGACGTGCAGTGGGGGGGCGGACACCATCCTGCTTAGAGCATTCCTTGGCACCTGACAAGGTTGCTGACGTATTTGTAGTGACGCACAACTGGGCAGCGTTGCCTACAGACCCGTGAAGTATGAACATCTGTCATTGTACCAGGATGCTGGTCCTTCTGTGAAAACAGTCAACACAATGCTGAGCTCTCAGTTCTCACCAATCTTCCACAGCGATGTGTGCATGCAGAGGTCACAGATAATGGGCTTTAACCGATGCACTCCTTGATCCTTGCTGACAAAGCCGGTTCTGACTGCAGCATACCAGTCAGCTCCTGGGTCCCCTTGTCTATTGAGAAAAGTAAGCCAGGGTGCATTCTGGTTGTGGTCCCACTGTTAGGCTGTGTGTATCGTCCGTCTGGCAGCTGAGGACAACTGCGCTACACCAGTAGAAGTGTTTGCCTGAGACCACCAACACCGGAGGGGCAACATAATCGAGGACCCCCTCATGCCGGTTATTCTCTCCCTTCTCCATCTCCCGAGAGTACAACCCACCAGCTTCTACCCCACTGTTACCAGATCCCTCAGCAGATCGCTCATATTCTATACTGTCACTGACTAACCGGATTCTGAAAACTCACACCCACTCCTCAAATACACTCCATTTACTTGTGCTCCAGGAGGACAGCCCGCCCCCGTCACCAAACTGTTCTAAATGTTTAACATTTTTATACAGAAATTTACCGTTTGCATACCGATGTTAACCAAGCAGCAATCCTGTGGTTGTTCAAATTCCTTACTTGCGTGAACAATTAACAGACACACTAATAGCCAATAGAACATCCAAGTTAAAGGCCAATACCAGTTCAGAATGAGTAAAGTAACTGACCAATAGAAAGTGCCACCCCAGAATCCTTTGCTTCTGTCCTTGTCTTGTTATGTCAGTTGTCTCCGGTCTCCTGCTGTGCAAAGGGGGGCAATTCTCTTCAAAAGCCTTTCTTGCCAGGCTAACTGCAAACTATCTGTGCACTATCCTTGCTAGACATAATCTTAACTCTTGAGCTCCCAATCTACCTCGTTGTGGGCCTTAGTCTGCCTGCACTGCACTTTCTCAGTACCTGCGACACTCTATTCTGCATTCTGCTACCTTGGTGTAATTAGGTACGGCATGATCTACCTGGATGGCATGCTAACAAAAGTGTTCCGCTGTATCTTGGTACATCTGTGACAGTAAAGGAAAGCCAGTTCTGAATGGCTGGTTGACAGGGTTAGTAAAGGTGCCCAGGAGAAGCTCTAAGGCCTTGAAATGCTACAGCTGCCCGAATGGGTGGATCAAAGCAGTTCTGCACAGGAGCCTTTGATCGGACCCCATGGCGAGTTTCTGTGTGCCCGGGTGCAAAGCTTTGTGAGGGTGGAGTCGGCCTTGCATCTGCGGCGGGTACTGTGGGCCACCACAGAGCTGTCAGGTCGTGGACAGCCTATACGGCTGGAGTTCCAGGTTGGGGGAGATAGGGGGCTGGAGTTGGAGCTGGTGGGAGGGCCCACTCTGATGCCAACACATTCAGACACACAGGTCATCTTGCAGATGCACATAGGTTTATGGACACAGCCAGACAGACAGACACACACACACACACACACACACACACACACACACACACACACACACACACACACACACACACACACACACACACACACACACACACGGGCACCACAAACATGTAGTTCATTAAGGAAAGCTTCAAAAATGTTCAGTAAAATGCTATGTAGAAAATGCTTATGGCGCAGTTGGTGTACTAACAAATAACAGTGTATTCCTGATTTCCTCTTCTGTCCATTGTTAAACCCTGGAGTAGTTGTTCCCCTGGGTTCCTCCCTCCCATGGCTGCTGTCAGCAGCTCACAGGTAGTTATCGTGCACCCATCATTTCAACCTCTCGTCCTCTTCCCCACTCTCACGCCTCCTGTGATCACTTAATGCCAGGGCAACAGTCAACAGTGGAGGGGTATGAGGAGAGTAGAGGTGGAGGAAGGTGAGGGGTAGAAGAGTGTAAAGGGTGGAGGTGAGGGCCAGTGTGGTGGAGGGTGTGAGGTATGGAGAGGTACAAGGGCGGAGAAATAGAGGGGTGTAAGGTGTGAGGGTGGAGGGGTGGGCTGGAGAGATAGAGGGATCTGAGGGAAGGAGAGGTGGAGGGTGTGGGCGATGGGGGTGAGGGATGTAGAAATGGAGGGGTGGAGGGATGGGTTGAGAGATAGAGGGGTCTGAGGAATGGGAGGTGGAGGGGTGTGAGGGGTGGAGGGATGGGTTGAGAGATAGAGGGGTCTGAGGAATGGGAGGTGGAGGGGTGTGAGGGGTGGAGGGATGGGTTGAGAGATAGAGGGGTCTGAGGAATGGGAGGTGGAGGGGTGTGAGGGGTGGAGGTGAGGGCTGGAGAGGGTGTGTGTGGAGGGGAAGGGTGCAGCAGGTGTGATGGACAGAGGGATGTGAGGAGTGTGAAAAATGGAGGGTGGGTGGGGAGTGAAGAGTTGAGAGGCATGAGTTGTATTTGTTTCTCTTCCCCTCCATTTTGCCAGTAGCCAGATGTAGCCAAGCTTCACAGACTAGATTAAACAAAACCCTCACATCTACAGTATCCACCGCCTGCAGCATTTATATGATTCCCCTCGCCTCTCTTCGCCCCATGTCATCTCAAAGGAGTTTCTGCTCACTCGAGTCTCCCCTCTGTCACCTCAACAGAGAATGCACTGCCCTCCCAGAGTAGTGGTGGTCCTGTCCTGTTGGCACAACCTCCTCCAAACACGGTTTGGAAGTCCAAAAGGTTCAAAGTGCAGAGTTGGAAGTATATTTATTATCAAAGTATGTACAGTATACCGTACACATCCTTGAGATCCGCCACCTTGCACCATAGAATCTGCTTTAAAAAGCACCCACGTCAGACCACCGGACGTGCAGAAAAAAAGAGAACAGATCACACAAACAGCAAAAAGCGAACAAGTAACACACAAAATATTAAGCATCAAACCGTAGAGTGGCCAAATGTGAATCCACAACCACGAGCTACCGGCATGAACAAAGCCCGGCCTGGAGCTGATGCCCACGGTCACAGCCACTGAGTCAGTCAGTTCACTGCTGTGTTGATGGCTGCAGAACGCAATCAAATTGCGTAAATAACCATATAACAATTACAGCATGGAAACAGGCCATCTCGGCCCTTCTAGTCCATGCCGAACGCTTACTCTCACCTAGTCCCACTGACCTGCACTCAGCCCATAACCCTCCATTCCTTTCCTGTCCATATACCTATTCAATTTTACTTTAAATGACAATACCGAACCTACCTCTACCACTTCTACTGGAAGCTCGTTCCACACAGCTACCACTCTCTGAATAAAGAAGTTCCCCCTCGTGTTACCCCTAAACTTTTACCCCCTAGCTCTCAACTCACGTCCTCTTGTTTGAATCTCCTCTACTCTCAATGGAAAAAGCCTATCCACATCAACTCTATCTATCCCCTCCATAATTTTAAATATCTCTATCAAGTTCCCCCCTCAACCTTCTACGCTCCAAAGAATAAAGACCTAACTTGTTCAGCCTTTCCCTGTAACTTGGTTGCTGAAACCCAGGTAACATTCTAGTATATCTTCTCTGTACTCTCTCCATTTTGTTGACATCTTTCCTATAATTCGGTGACCAGAACTGTACACAATGCTCCAAATTCGGCCTTACCAATGCCTTGTACAATTTTAACATTACATCCCAACTCCTATACTCAATGCTCTGATTTATAAAGGCCAGCATACCAAAAGCTTTCTTCACCACCCTATCCACATGAACTATGCACCATTATTCCTAGATTGCTCTGTTCTACTGCATTCCTCAATGCCCTATCATTTACCATGTATATCCTATTTTGATTATTCCTACCAAAATGTAGCACCTCACACTTATAAGCATTAAACTCCATCTGCCATCTTTCAGCCCACTCTTCTAACTGGCCTGAATCTCTCTGCAAGCTTTGAAAACCTACTTCATTATCCACAACGCCACCTATCTTAGTATCATCTGCATACTTACTAATCCAATTTACCACCCCATCATCCAGATCATTAATGTATATGAAAAACAACATTGGACCTAGTACAGATCCCTGAGGCACACCACTAGTCACTGGACTCCAACCTGACAAACAGTTATCCAACACTACTCTCTGGCATCTCCCATTTAGTCACTGTTGAATCCATTTTACTACTTCAATATTAATACCTAATGATTGAACCTTCCTAACTAACCTTCCATGTGGAACCTTGTTAAAGGCCTTACTGAAGTCCATATAGACAACATCCACTGCTTTACCCCCGTCAACTTTCCTCATAACCTCTTCAAAAAATTCAATAAGACTTGTCAAACATGACCTTCCATGCACAAATCCATGTTGACTGTTCCTAATCAGATCCTGACTATCCAGATAATTATATATACCATCTCTAAGAATAGTCCTTGCTATTTCTACACTAAGTTCCCTCAAGGTCCTAGGGAATATCCTGTCAGGATCCGGAGACTTATCCACTTTTATATTCTTTAAAAGCGTCAGTACTTCCTCCATAACGAAGTGCGTTTAACACTGAGGACATTAAACTTCAAACCGCAGCCAAAAGTGAGTCTATAGCCACGAGTCACAAGCCTCTGGGTGATCAAACCTTGCAGCATGGGACCCAAGACTCCGGTACCTTCCACCGGCAGCAGAGGGAAATATTTACTTAAACCATCCAAGTGATGGCTTGTCGAAGCACAGCATCAAAAGCAGAAAACCCCAATGGCCTAATTCTGTTCCTACGTCTTATGGTCTAACATCTGTGTTAGAAAGACAATTAAGATTTCAGATCAGATTCCTGTTTTTTTTAAGTAAACTGCAGGGAGTTATTTTTCCAACAGAATCAGGTTTAATATCACTAGCATATGTCAGTTATCGGTTCTGGATTTTCGATGTATTTTAAAAACAAATACAATTGAACAATTTTGGGGGGGGGGGCATAAACCTGTTCTGTTGTCAGGCGAGGAAATGCGGTCGGAGTAGGAGTGTTGACTGTTGTAGATCCCTGCCTCGTCACTTTGTCCAGTTTTGACCGTGGCTGACCTGGGATGGCCATGTCAGTGACCCGGAAAGCAAAGCAATGAGGACTGGAACTACTCTGGCATCTCCACACCTCCAGTGCTGCCAGTTCAAATGAGCCTCCATAGCACAGCGGCAGGGACCATCGCATGGGCCACAGGACTCATTTACCAAACGATGAAGGAAATTGTTTAACTCAGAAAATATTACCTGGGAATTCAACTACATGATGGTTTTACTTTCAGCATTATACAACTAAAAGTCAATCTTTTCTGGAGTTAACAACTGTTTTGGGTTCAGAAAGTTGGGCAGGTCACCTTATAATCCCCGTCCAACACATCAGAATCAGAATCAGGTTTTTAATTTGAAAGGGGAATAAATTTTAGATAAAGCATAGGGGGAATGTCAGAGGTAAGTTTTTTTTCACAGGGAGAGTGGTGGCTCATGGAACTCTCTGTCTGCGTGGTGGTACCGACAGATACATCAGGAACATTTAAGAAACTCTTTGATAGGTTCACACATGACAGAAAAATAAAGGGCTATGTAAGAGGGAAGGGTTAGATTGATTCTAGAGTAGGTTTAAATGGTGGCACAGCATTGTGGGCTGAAGGGCCTGTACTGTGCTGTGATCTTCTATGTTCTCTGTTCTAAAGGGATGGTTGTGGTCACCAACCCACAGCACCTTAATGGGAGATTGGAATCTCTGGACAGGCGTGCGGTACTGAAGCCGGTGATTGTTAGAAATGGTTTCAGCTTCCACATCCTGGGAAGGACACAGATCACAGCCCAGCAATCTGCTCTAACGTGTCTTGTGACAACGGTGGCACCTGAACGCTCTCGGCCTGCTGACGTACGAGTCTCGAGAGGCCGGTGAAAAAAATGGCCCCTCGGTCCATCTCACTGTACAGCTGGATGCAGCGGCAGGCGTGAGGAAAACGTGAGCGGTGAGGTGACATCACTGCCTCACGGTACATTTGTCAGATCTTCCGGAACAGAGCGACTGAAAAAGCCGTCACGAGAGCAGCTAATGACTGATGACGTTTGAGTTTTTGTTTTAAAATAGAAAGCTGGATCCCCGTGGGAGATGAGGGACATGTTGTGCGCACCACGCTGCTGCCGTGTCAGCTCCTGGGATCGGTCGCTGAGCTCAGCCTTCACACAGGGGGCCCCTTGTTCTCTGCCCAGAGCATCACCTTTAGTAATTGATGCTGTTGACCCACAAGGGCACAACACATAGCCTGAGGCAACCTCCAGGGAGGCTCCTGAACTCAGCATCCCCTGGGTAACTAGCCGTGAGCTTGTACCTGGCTCATTCAGCTGTGGTGGGTTTTGGCTGCAGGACTGACCCCTCCACAAACAGTTAACACTCGGACAATGACCATTTCTCCAGCTAAGGGAAAAAAGTTCTTTTGGAGAGTTAGTAGAGGAGATTATGTCAATGAGGAGAAGAGGGAAGTGTTAGGGAAAAGACTGGTGTATGAAATGTGGAGATACTTGTTAAGGCATTTTTAGACATCAGTCATTATAATTTCTGAAATAGTTTTACTATTAGCAAAGACCTCAGTCAATAGCTTCACATTTTGTGTTTTATCAGCTGGTGACATTAGCTGCTCATTTCCAGCGACTCAAGCCTGTATGGCTATTTTCTCTTTAATTTCTAGTGTGTGTGCCTGTTGTTTTGTCCATATGAACACTCACAGCACTAGTCCATGCTATTGCTGACTCCGTGACAGGGTCAGGACTGGCCAGACACAGCCCAGCTTGCTCAAGACTGTTCTCTGGGCCTATTTTCTCCTCAGATTTAGGGCAAAGCAATTGTCCTCATCCAAAAAGTATTTATCACACAGATCCAAAGTTCAGGGGGAACTTTTAAAAATATAAGACCGTAAGACCATAAGACATAGAAGCAGATTTAGGCCATTTGACCCATCGAGTCTGCTCTGCCATTCAATCATGGCTAATCCTTTTTTTTCTCCACCTCAATCCCAGTTCCCGGCCTTCCCCCCGTAACCTTTGATGCCATGTCCAACCAAGAGTCTATCAATCTCTGCCTCAAATACGCCCAATGACCTGGCCTCCAGAGATGCATGTGGCAGCAAATTCCACAAATTCTCCACCCTTTGGCTAAAGAAATTTCTCTGAATCTCTGTTTTGAGTGGACGCCCCTCTATTTTGAGGCTGTGCCCTCCTGTCCTAGACTTTCCCACCATGGGAAACATTCATTCCATATCTACTCTGTCGAAGTCTTTCAGCATTCGAAAGCTTTCAATGAGATCCCCTCTCATCCTTCTGGAGTACAGACCCAGAGCCATCAAACGTTCTTCATGTGATAACCCTTTCATACCTGGAATCATCTTTGTGAACCTTCTCTGGACCCTCTCCAATGCCAGCATATAATAATCATAGAGTGATAGACGGAGAACACTACAATACAGAAACAGGCCCTTTGACCCATCTAGTCTGTACCGAACCATTAATCTGCCTAGTCCTATTGACCTATACCCTCCATATCCCTCCCATCCATGTACCTAACCAAATTGCTCTTAAATGTTGAAATCACACTGGCATCCACCACTTATGGTGGCAGCTCATTGCACACTCTCATCACCCTCTGAGTGAAGAAGCTCACTTCATGGTCCCCTCAAACATGTCACCTTTCATCCTTAACCCGTGATCTCTAGTTGTAGTTTTATCCAACCTCAGTGGACAAACCCTGGTTGCATTTACCCCATCTATAGCCCTCATAATTTTGTATATGTCTAGCAAATCTCCCCCTATCTTCTATGTTCTAGGGAATAAAGTCCTAACCTATTCAATATTTCCCCATAACTCAAATTCTCAAGTCTCAGTAACACCCTTATAAATTTTCTCTGCACTATAAATCAACACAACGTAAGTGCCAATGGCAGAGCAAGCAGGTATTGGCCATCCTTACTTGTTCTTAAGAAGTGGTGATGAACCATTTTTTTCAACTGTTGTATTCTTTCTTGAGGAAATCTACCCCCCCCCCCACCCCCCACAGTGCAGTTGGGAAGGTAGCTCCTGCATTTAGAGCCAGTGACGATGAAGAACCATTGTTATATTCCCAAATCAGGATGAGGGGTGACTTGCTGGAAAAGCTGAAGGTTCCCTTTCAAGTGAGCTGCCTTAACAACTATCGCTTGGTAGCACTCACATTGACTGTGATGAAATGCTTTGCGAAGTTAGTCATGACTAGAATGAACTCCTGCCTCAACAAGAACCTGGACCCACTGCAATTTGCCTATCACCAAAATAGGTCAACGGCAGACACAATCTCAATGGCTCTTCACATAACCTGAAACCATCTGGACAACACAAACACCTACGTCAGGATGCTGTTCATTGACTATAGCTCAGCATTTAGGAACATCATTCCCAAACAACAATAATCTGGCACTCAACGTCAGTAAGACGAAAGAGCTGATTGTGGACTTCCGGAAGGGTAAGATGAAGGAACACATACCAATGCTCACAGAGGGATCAGAAGTGGAGAGAGTGAGCAGTTTCAAGTTCCTGGATGTCAAGATCTCTGAGGATCTAACCTGGTCCCAACATATCGATGTAGTTATAAAGAAGACAAAACAGTGAACATACTTCATTAGGAATTTGAAGAGATTTAGTATGTCAACAAATACACTTAAAAACTTCTATTGATGTACCGCGGAGATCACTCTGACAGGCTGCATCACTCTGACAGGCTGCATCACTATCTGGTATGGGGGGGAGGGGGGGTTGCTACTGCACAGGACCGGAAGAAGCCGCAGAGGTTGTAAATTTAATTGCCTCCGTCCTGGGTACTCACTTACAAAGTACCCAGGACATCTTCAAGGAGCGGCGTCTCAGAAAGGCTGCATTCATTATTAAGGACCTCTAGCGCCCAGGGTATGCCCTTGTCTCACTGTTACCATCAGGTACGACGTACAGAAGTCTGAAGGCACACACTCAGCAATTCAGAAACAGCTTCTTCCCCTCTGCCAATCGATTCCTAAATGGACATTGAACCCTTGGACACTACCTCAATTTATATATATATATATATATATATATAGTATTTCTGTTTTTTGCACGATTTTTAATCTATTCAATAGATGTATACTGTAACCGATTTATTTATTTGTTTTTGTTTATTATTTTTTTTTCTCTCTCTGCTAGATTACGTATTGCATTGAACTGCTGCTGCTAAGTTATCAAATTTCACGTCACATGCCGGTGATAATAAACCTGATTCTGGTTCTGATCCTGATGTGTGTTCCTGAGCTCTGTTCCTCTGTACCTGAAGCATTGTTCAAGGTCAAAGGTTTAGGAGAGTCGTACCAATTGCCCATCTTGTAGGTGGTACACCCTACAGTCACTGTGGACAAGCAGCTGAGCAATAAAATGTCTCATCGGTTTCATCTCAAAATCCTTAACAGCACAGAAGTCCTGCACTCTGTGTGTGTGTCAAAGAAGCCCAGAGCCAGGACTCTGATATGAAACTGATGACTGCGAACCACCGACCCTCCCGGTTTAAGACCAACCAGTCACCTCCTCCATGATGGTGCAACACCATATATCACATTTGGTTACAAAATTCAAATACGTAAAGATCAGATATGCTTTATTCATCACATGTACATCGAAGCATCGAAACATACAGTGAAATGCGTTGCTTGCATCAACAACCGTACAGCGTGAGGGTATGGCGGGGTCAGCCCGTAAGTGCTGCTACACACCCAGCACCAACATGGTACTCCCACAACTTCCCAACCCCAACCCACACTGTATGTCTCTGGAACACACACACACAACGCCGGAGGAACTCAGCGGGCCAGGCAATGGACAGTTTTAAATGACTGGCCCCTTGTTCAGGAGACTCCCACCAAGGGAAAGATTCCAACATCTACCTTGTCAAGCTCCCTCAGGTCATTCTCATTCTTCTAAAGAGTAGAGAATATCAAACCAAACTGTTCAACTTCTTTTGACAAGGCAATCTTCTCAACCCAGGAATTATCCTGCTGAATCACCTTTGGATTGTCTCCAATGTAATACAATATCTTACTATAGCTAGGGGGCCAGAACTGTGTACAGCATTCCCACTGCGGCCTCACCGACATCCTGTCCATTCTGTGACCAAGCTACAGCCCCTTTGTAATACAGACATGTCAGCCATTTAGCTTCTCATTGTAACTACCTCATGTGTTTTTGTGATTCCTGCATTAGAACACAGAAGCTCTTCAGAACTTCACTCTTCTCTAGCTCCTCTCCATTTGGATAATTGCCTGACCTTTGACTCCTCTTATTGAGGCAGATGACCTCACACTCTCCCACATTAAACTCCCGTATTTCACTCAGCCACTCAGTCTGTCTACATTCTGCTGTGGAATCACAGTGTCCTCATTAATTTATGCACAAGCCTCTTTAGTGGCACCTTTGCTGTTACTTCACCACAACTCCCTTAATCCACGATCTGTAAACACAGATGATTTAGAACAACAGGGGTTTGCATATGTCTACAGATCCACAATCCCTTCCCAGTTTCATACATCTGACTTCAATCCCATTGCCTTTTGTAAATCTAACCAGGAAGCAGGCCGACTGTCTCGATAACTACATCTATACGCTGCACTCTTATCAGCTCTCCCCCGTACCCCCTCGAATACCTAGAGCAAACAAAGTTTACCAGTCATGACACCATATCGAGTTTTACAAATTCAGTTTAAACAACTGATCAATTATTTCCTCTTTCACTATTGACGCTAGCATTTTGCCATCTAACTGGCCAATACAGCAGCCTTCGTCCTCCTCCCATCTTGTACAAGGAGGGTCAGGTTGACTACCACAATTTAGAGAGTTTTCAAAAATGGCAACCTGTGGATCCACCGTCTCTGCAGCCAAATCCTTTAAACCCCTTGCGCATAGGCCATTGGGTCCTGGTTTCTCTCATATTCTGTCCTTGTGGTTGGGACGGTTACAAGTTCGTCCATGTTATTTGAAATTAGTCCATCTGTTATCCGAGGGGTATTGGTAGCGCCCAACATAGTGAAGACTGAAGCAAAAAGTTGATTTAACTATCCGGCCAAGTTTAACTAAGTTTCTTGTTAGATATTCACCTGCCTCTCGCCTTCCATACTCCCTTTTCTTCCTTTCTGTAACCCACGGAAACTTACACTGTCATTTTGCTATTACTCACAAGTTTTCTCCCAAAGTTCATTTTCTGCCTTCTTGCAAGCTTTTTAGTCTTCCACTGCTAGGTCCTTTTTTTCTCTGAACATTTGCCACCCTTCTGGACTACCACCAGCCCTTGCCACTTTGCTCTACAATTTACCATTCCCTCTGAACTCCTTTGTTAATCCCATATTGTGTCTCTTTCTCTTGGAATCCCTCCTTCTAATTGGGACAAATTCCTGCTGACCATTATGGACAATCGTTTGAATCTCGATCACTGTTCTCAGCTTATTTTCCTGGTCCACCTTAGACCACTCCACCTTCACCCCTTTATACAATAAGTGTCCCTATTTAAGTTGAAGACATTGGCCGTGGACTTTAGAAAGAAGGCTGTGATCCTGGAGTACTTTTGTTTTTTTTAATCTTTCCCTTTACATCTCTTTCTACTCCAACAGAGAGATATTTCAGTGAACTATTACTCATAAGACATAAGAAATAGAAGCAAGAGTCGGCCATCTGGCCCATTGAGCCTGCTCCACCTTTCAATAAGACCATGGCTGATTGGCTGTGAACCCAGCTCCACCTACAGTAGGTATCCCAAGATACCACTGATGCTGCCTGGCCTGCTGAGTTCCTCCAGCATTTTGTGTGTCTTGCTCCACCTAGAGTCCCTGCCTTTTCACATATCCCTCAATGCAAAAATTCTTATCTAACTGTGTCATAGTCACAGCGAAGTGCAGCACAGGAACAGGCCCTCCAATCTATCTAGTCCACGCCAAACTAATATTCTGCCCAGAACTATCAACTGGCACCTGGACCATAGCTCTTCCCATCCCACCTGAGTTCTTGCTCAAACTTCTCTTAAGTGTTGAAACCGAAAACCTGCATTCACCATTTCCACAGGCAGCTTGCTCACCGGCCTCTGAGACAAGAATGTATTTAATGAGATAGCTTCTAGGCAAGAATTCCACAGATTCATTACTCTCCGGGAAAAGCATTTTCTCCTCATCACAATCCTAGATCTATTCCTCTGAATCTTGAGGCTACGTGGCCTAGTTCTGGCTCTCTCACTTGGTGGAAGCACTTATTTTACCTCTACCTTATCAATTCCTTACATAATTTTATATACCGTAATTCTGTAAGATGCCCTCCCATTCTCCTGAACTCCAGTGAGTGGATGAAATCAAATTCACCAACATTGCTGGATCCTTGCCCACTCATCTAACCTATCTATGTCTTCTTGCAGACTCTCTCCATCCTCTGCACAATTTATTTTCCACTCAATTTTGTGTCAACAGCAAACTTAGATAAGCTACATTTCAGTCCCCTCTTCCAAATCGTTAATGTACACCGTGATCATATTTATGGGCTCAGCACACCATTGACTGCCAACCTGAGAAATTCCCAATTATCCCAACTCTCTGTCTTCTATTGATAAACCAATCCTCTATCCATGTTAATATGTTACCCCCAAATTCATCTATCATTGTCGTTAAGTCTTTTATATGCTACCTCATTGAACGTGCTCTGGAAATCCAAGAACACAACATTTACCTGTTCCTCTCTGTCTATCCACTATGCTCATTATATCCACAAAGAACTCTACTAGGTTGGACAAACATGTCCATCAGAATCCACGCTCTGTCTGCCTGATGGAATCACTTCTGTCCAGCTGCCTTGCTATTTTTCCTTAATGGGCACCACAGTAGCAAAGCTGTTAGTTCGATGCCATTACAGCTTGGGACATCGGAGTTCAGAGTTCAATCCTGGCATGGTCTCTAAGGAACCTCTTTGCATGCGTGGGCGTTCTCTGGATCCTCTGGGTTTCCTCCCATGGTCCAAAGACATGGCAGGTAGGTTAATTGGTCATTGCAATTAGATTAGGTTTATTTAAACCGGGGCTGTTGTGGGTTGCGGGGCAGTACAGCTTGAAGGGCATTAGGGTTGCCATGTTGCAACTCTACAAATCTCTGGTGAGGCCGCACTTAGAGTATTGTGTACAATTCTGGTCATCTCATTATAGGGAGGATGTGGAAGTTATGGAGAGGGTGCAGAGGAGATTTATCAGGATGTTGCCTGGTTTGGAGAACAAGTCATATAAAGCAAGGTTAGCTGAGCTGGGACTTTTCTCTTTGGAGCGTAGAAGAATGAGAGGGGACGTGATAGAGGTCTACAAGATTGAGAGGCATAGGTAGGGTGGATAGCCTGTTTCCCAGGGTACCAATAGCAAACACCAGAGGACATATGTACAAAATTAAGGGAGGGAAGTTTAGGGGAGACATCAGGGGTAAGTTTTTTTTTTACACAGAGGGTTGTGAGTGCCTGGAGTGACTTGCCAGAAATGGTGGTGGAGGCTAGAACATTAGGGGTATTTAAGAGCCTCTTGGACAGGCACATGGATGAAAGAAAAATAGAGGGTTATGGGGTAGTGTGGGTTTAGTACTTTTTTAAGGATTATATGGGTCAGCACAACATGGAGGGCTGAAGGGCCTGTACTGTGCTGTAGTGTTCTATGGTTCTATGGCAGGAAGCGTCTATTCCTAAATAAATAAATGAAATGATAGCCTCGAGCATTTTCCCAGCTACAGATGTTAAGCTAATTTGCCTATCGTTACCCATTTTTTGTCTACATCATTTTTTAAACACCGGGGTGAATCCATACTGCCTTCCGATCTGCCCAGAGCCCAGAGAATTTTGATAAGCTGTCTACTACTATAACTTGCACCATTTCTTTTAGCACTCTGGGAAGCATCCAATCAGGACCAGGGGACCTGCCACCCTTCAGCCCAGTACTTTGCACATCACCACCTATTTAGAGATGGTGATTGTATTGAGTTCCTCATCTCCCATCGCATCCGTAACATCTCTCTCTGGCTTTAAGACATGTCCTCCACCGTGAAGGCCAACACAAAATAGTTGTTCAAGGTCTCGACCATGTCCACATTACTGAGCATTAATTCTGCCTTCTCATTTTCACTGTAGGCACCCTTCTCTGCTTTACATAATTTAAAAAAAACCAGTTTTTATATTTTATGCTTGGTTTACTTTCATAAACTATCCTGCTTTTCCTTGTCGCTGGCTTAGCGGCTCTTTGTTGCTTTTTAAAGTTTTCCCAGAACCCGTACTCCTTCGCAGTTGGCTCAGATCCTGGCCCACTCAGATGAATGTCTCCTGTGTCTGCTCTGTGTAAGGATACTCCGCAAAATGAAAGCAGGTTTCTTTTAATCCATTTCACAACTGGAAGTGGGCCCATTCCGAGATGACCCGTGGCTGCCACCGGCTTGGAACCAGACTCAGCAAGCTCTGGGTTCTCACAGGGCAGTGCAAACCTGGCTTCATGTGACCAGTTCCCCACAGATACCAGATATCACACCACATATCTCTCCACTTATCAAGCTGCGTGTGAAAACATTGTACACCGGCAAGGCCGGGTACAGGCTGATTCCAGGCAGTGGGGTCCCGGCTCTAAAGTGTATCGGGGAGTTGAACCCAATATTTGGACGTCGGTTTAGGCACTGGGCCAGATTGATAAGGTCAGGATGTCAGGGATGGGCCGGTTCAGCTCTCTGCTCCACGACTTGGCTCAATGCTGAATTATGCTGAACTCTGGCACTCTCTTTGTGTAATTCAGTTCAGGACACTATTCGCTTATGTTTATTGTTTGCATGACCTGTTTGATTTGGGAGTTTGACGTTTTTTTTTAATGGGTTCTTTAGGGTTTCTTTGTTTCGTGCCTGCCTGTGAGGAGGTGAATCTCAAGGTTGTAGAATGTACACATACTTCGATAATAAGCGTACTTCGAACGTTGAAGCAAGGCCTCCTCTGGTGTTTGAGGACAGTCATTGTACAAAGAATGGAGCAGAGACTGAAAAGGTCTGAACTCTGGGTTTAAATGGAACTTCCTTGTCTGTTTACTGTGATAAGTCTGTGCTGTCTGGGCTCTCCAGGAAGTTCTTTGTGAATGTGAATGCAGAACAGAGAGCAACAGAGACAGAAACGCAAGAGATTCTGCAGATGCTGGAAACCCAGAGCAACACACACAAAATGCTGGAGGAACTCAGCAGGCCAGGCAGTAACCATGGACAGTGATCGCCTTGGACTGAAACCCTTCATCATCAAGACTGGGAAGAGGGAAGAAGCTAGACTAACGAGGTGGTGGCGGTGGGGTGGGGGGAGGGTTTGCAGAAGAAGTATGGGCTAGCAGGTGAGAGGTAAAACCAGGTGAGGGGTAGGTGGGTGGATGGGGGGGGGGAGAAGATCTGAGAAGCTGGGGTTTGGGGGTGGAAAAGGTAAAGGGCTGAAGAAGAAGGAATTTAATGACCCAAACCATCAACTGTTTATTCCCCTCCATAGATGCTGCCTGACCTACTGAGTTTAAAGAAGCTCCAGATTTTGCTGGGGTGTCTTTACTCCACAAAAGCCTTCCTTCATTTTAAACATTCTACCCGTACAGCTCCCTTTATGCCTTTTCCTTCAGAAACATGAGCGAAAACCTCTGGAGCCTGTGAGGGCCTCTTTTGAAAATGCACAGAAGTTCATCTACAAGCTGGAAATCTCGCTCGGAGGACGATCAGAAGGGAGCTGCATGAAAGGGAGAATTGTTGGAGGGACGCAGCCTGCGATGCTGTTTTGAGGTTGGGACTGAGGTGCTCTGTTAGGGGCTAATTACTAATGTTGACTAAGTCTGCAGCTTAGCCTGCCTAATACCTGAGCAGGAGTTGCTGATGCAGACACTGTCCAAAAATGGAACATTTCCATTCCTCAGCACTACAACCTCTCACCTTCAAAAGCAGAAGGAAAATACACAGAACTGGTACAGCGATGCAAAGGGGAGAGGGGGAGGGAGCTGCAGCAGCTGAGCTCAGAGCAGCACAGTTGGCAGTAAAACTACTAATGTTGCAATTTTGCCATCAGCAATCTGCCATTTAAACTTATGCAACAAGATGCTCAAATATTAATTATAACATAAACAGGAAGTGTTGGAAAGACTCAGCAGATTGGGGGAGGGAGGAAGAGCAGTTCAGTTTTGCTGGTTAGGTTGGAAGGTGTACAGAGACACGGAGGGGGGGAGCAGCAGGAAAGGGGATGGAGAACAGGAGGCACTGGGGTGCTGAGTGAGGAGTGCTTCCAATCTGTACTTGGCCTCTCCACTGTTGAGGAAACAACATCTCAAACTGTGAAGATAAACTGAAGAATTAATCGCTGTTACATCGTATTGGCTCTAAATCACTCCTCAGCTTAGGAGCAATCAGGGACGCTCATAAATCTCGGCCTCGAGACTGGTGTCTACAATCACGAGGAAAGGAATAAGAAAAATTCCGATTATATCACAATATTGCTAGTGGTCAGAAAGAGGCCATTTGGCCCATCAGGTTTGTGCGGGCTCTATGAAAAGACAGTGTGATCATTCCTTTCCGAACAGCCCGAAATGTTGATATTTCTCTACAATTCCTATGAAAGTTATTGAATTCTGCAGAGCCCGTTCAGACAGTGCATTCCCAAATCTCGATGACTTAACCAGCTCTCATCTCACTTCTATTGCTAGTCACTTTAAACCTGGTCCTGGTTATCCAAGTTGAAGGTTATTGTCATGGGCACACATACCCAGAGTATAAATGCCATGAAAATTCGGTTTTTGCTGCATCAGCACACTGCACTTTGCAAACGTGACAAATTGAAGTTAACATAAACTTAAGTGAACATAAATTATGCATGACTTATGCAATAAAAGAAACAAAAAGCAAATACAGCAACATTAAAGCAAGCTGACGGGACTATAGTCCGAAGTGAAAGTAAGATTGCTGGGTTGGATCAGGAACCCCATGGCAGTGGGGAAGAAGCTGCTGTTGAACTTTGAGCTGTTAGTCTTCAGGTTCCTGTACCTCCTGTCTGATGAGAAAAGGGCCTTGACAATGGATGTTGTCTTCTTGCAGATGTCCTTGATGGTGGGAGAGTTGTACCCATGATGGGGCTGACTAAGTCCACCACTGTCTGTGGCCTCTTGTGCTTCTTGCACATTGGAGCTTCCATACCAGGAGATGACACAACCAGTCAGAATACTTTCCACTATACATTTGTAGGGGTTTATCATCTTCTTCCATGGCATGCCAAATATCCTTGAGTTTATAAGTAAATAGGGGCACTAGTGTGCCTTTTCATGGTTACCTCTATGTTCTGGGCCAAGGATAGGTTCTCTGAGATGTTGACAGCAAAATACCCGAGGTTGCTCAGACCTTCCACTGCAGACCCTTCGATGAGGACTGGTGAGCTTTCACCTGACTTCCCCTTTCTAAAGACCACAATTGATTAACCTAGCTTCTGCGTCAAAACCACTTCTCAACCTTCTCTGTCTCCATGGACCATACCAGCTTCTCCAGATAGCTGATGGCCTTCTATGAGCTCACACCTTGCACCCTTCTGAGGCTTTGAGATTGTTCCTAGTGTATGTTCCCACATCTGAAATAATTATTTTATCTAACCAGTGATCAATAAAGGTTTAATGTGAATTGTTTCTAAAGGATTTAGACGAAGAACTCTCTGCATTTATTTAATTAGTCCTGCAATCTTTATCTTTAGAAAGGCTCACAGCTCTGTGTTTCTGCAGGCCTTTTAAAGTTCTTTTGTTTGGTTTATATGGCATTATAAGACATAGGAGCAGAATTAGGCCATTCGGCCCATTGAGTCTACTGTGCAATTCAGTCATGTCTGACTTATTATCCCTCTGAACCCCATTCTCCTGCCTTCTCCCAGAAATCTTCGACACCTCTACTAATCAAGAACTGTTAACCTGCACTTTAAATATACACAATTGGCCTTCACAGCCATATGGCAATGAATTCCACAGGTTCACCACCTTCTGGTCAAAGAAGTTTCTCCTCATCTTTGTTCTAAAGGGATGTTCTTGTATTCTGAGACTGTTCATCTGGACCCAGACTCCTCCACTATTGGAAACATCCTCTTCACATCCATGAGGCCTTTCAATATTCAGTAATTTTCAATGAGATCCCCCTCATTTTTCTAACTCCAGCGAGTACAGGGCCAGAGCCATCAAACACTCTTCATATGTGAACCCTTCAATTTCAGGGATCATTCTCGTGAACCTCCTCTGGACCGTTGCCAATTATAACAAACCCCTTCACAATTCTAAAAGATAAAAAAAAATCTATCCATTTCTCCAGCCAATATACATTCTCCTGATGTCATTCTCCACAGTATTAACTACTGTTCTTAAGGCTTTGGTCAGTAATAGGTAAAAGGCTGTGATCACATTGGACCTTGAAGGACATCCCTGTATTTACAACTTACTCTGGGGAAAAAGCCATCATTCTTTGTATTTTTTCACAATTAAATAAAAAATTCTCTGAAGTCAACCATGTAAGTTTATCTTATGAATAGTAACTCTTCCTGATTGTGTTCACTTCCGCTTATTGTGCGTCCCTCACCCTTACGTCCCTGGTACCCATGTGCAATGATGTAATCGTTCATGCAATCGGCATCACAGGGATGTGGATTAAAACTTTCTGAGTCGAGCCAGCCTGAGAGAACTAACTCTTCCTAGTTCATCAGTGAAGAGCTGTGTTCTTCCTTCTTGTTCCTATGATGGCATCATTCCTCCAACCCCAGACCCTCTGACCCAACACAGCTCTCAAATATTCCTGATTCCCATGTTCCCTTCTGAAGCATCAACTCTTTAACCACCTATAAACCTAAACCCCGAGACCACTCTGCTCCCTCCAGCCCCGAAATCCCCTAAGATTGCCAATGAAACCTTCACCTTTCCTCATCACCGCCCACCATTTACCAATCACTCTTCCTTCTCCTCTCAGACCTTCAACCGTGCTTCTCAGCTGCAGCCTCAAGCGTACCCCTCTCCCCCCTCACCCCACAACAACTGCACAGCTCCTGTTCCTCCTATAGGGCCACTGACCCCTCCCACACACCAAAAACTAGTCACATGATCCACATCCCCTCGTTCTCTGCACATTCAGCTTATTAAACACCTTTCTCAAGTTTGCTTCTATCACCCCCCCTGGTAGTGAGGTTCAGGCACCCACCACTCTCTGTACACCCCCTTTGATCTTAGTCCCTCTCACTTTAAAAGCATAGCCTCTGGTATTTGATAATGCTACACTGGGAAAAAGATTCAAGTGTTTACCCTATAATTGTCCTTCGTAACATTATAAATTTCAAACAGGAGTTTCCCGATACCCTGCCCCGGTCAAACTCCAGGCTATCTGGACACCAATACCTAACGATTCCCTTCCACGTTCTTAGGAAGATCTTAGGGATTGAGGTTGACTTCCTTACGCTGTGATTCTGTGAGTTCTCAGGGAACTGATGTGAGACTCCCGACGTCTGTATCAGGTGTGACTGGTGGGGATCGACAGAGCAGGTGCGTGGGTATTTGGGAAGGTTTTGCACTTTTCTCATCGTTACAGTGGACTCCTGCGTGCTCCCGATGAGGGGATATCTACTCAATGCCCAGAGGTAACTGCAGGAGTTAGTGCAGACTCAGAACTGCATGGGGAGGTGTGCCCACCACACAGATGAGAGTGATGTAGTTAAATTCAGCATGTTCACAGAGCAGCTGGGTCCGTGTGTGGGCTGGGTCCTCCAACATATTAACGAACAGGTAGCAAGTTTGGATTACATGTGTCAGAACTGCTTTTTCTCTTGTATAAAATGTACATATTGTATCCTGGCAATACATGAACCTGATTTGTCTGTTATGTGAGGTGGAGAGAAGAAAGCCTTGCCTTGTCTCTGTAAAATTGGGCTCCAGTAGCTTCCTAGAGTTGTCTGATTAGAACTCAGGGATGGGAGCAGCCTGCCCTCCAGTCTGAGAGGACATGTGGGAAATCACACATGAGACATCCCATGGGATCCTACATGGGCCACTCTACGTGGACAACCTGGGAAAGCAAGCACTAAGTTTTTGTAAGAAGTCGGGCTGGAGATCATTCTCTCTGTCAGGTACAAGCTGGAGCATCTTTCTTTTCCTCTGTAAAACACCTTTGCCTTTTGCTGCTTTTTGGATTCCCTTTGTTTCAACGTTCAGTTCACTCAGCGCCAGTGGATCTCTCTGTGGGGGGTTGCTGAGAGGGCATGAGTTGCTCTCTCCGACCCTCAGCTGACCGTGAACACGTGTTTCTGCAGATGATCAAGATCTTGAGCAAGACACAAAGTACTGGAGGAGCTCAGCAGGTCAGGCAGCATCCATGGAGGGGAATAAACAGTTGACTTTTTGAACCAAGACCCTTCACAGGACTGGAAAGGAAGGGGTAGAAGCCAAGATAAGAAGCACTGCCTTCCTTTGGCAGATGCAGCCTCCCGACCCTGAAGGAAACTGGTCAGCCGACCCAGGACCCGGTGGGGGGGATACTAAACCATGTGAATGTGGCATCGGGTGCACAGTGTGGAATTACGAAGGCATGCTAGTGACTGCATTTCATAAGGAAGCAGAGGACATTTTGTATGTCATCAAAAACTAGCAGATTTCTACCGATATACTGTGGAGACATTCTAGCTGGTTGTGTCACCGTCTGGGTATGGAGAGGCCATAGGGCACAGGATTTTAAAAAGTTGCAGAAAGTTGTAAACTCAGCCAGCTCCATCATGGGCACCATCATGGCCATCTTCAAAAGGTGATGCCTCAGAAAGGGGCATCCATTATAAAGGCCTCTCACTGTCCAGCAACGCTCCCTTACCATTACCACTGTCGGGGAACTTCTTTCCCCTCGCTTTCGGATTTCTGAACTTTCCATAAACCCATGAACACTACTTATTTAATGATATATGTATGCATTTGTAGGTATAAATTATTTATTCTATATATCTAATTAAGCAGTGTAAGTAGACACTCAGTGGCCACTTTATTAGGTACACCTGCACACCTGCTCATTAATGCAAATATCTAACCAGCCAATCATGTGGCAGCAGCTTAATGCATAAAAGCATGCAGGTGTGGAAAGGAGGTTCAGTTATTATTCAGACCAAATATCAGAATGGGGAATAAATGTGATCTAGGTGATTGTAATTGTGGAATGATTGCTGGTGCCAGACGGGGTGGTTTTAGCATCTCAGAAGCTGCTGATCTCCTGGGATTTTCACGGACAACAGAATGGTGTAATAAGCAAAAACAGAACACCCAGTGAGCAGCATTTCTGTGGGTGAAAACATCTTGCTACTGAGAGCGATCAGAGGAGAATGAGCAGACGAGGTGACAGTAACTGGTTAAAACACCAGCGTGCCGAATCAGAATCAGGTTTAATATCACCGGCATGTGCTGTGAAATGTGTTGACTTTACAACAGCAGCACAATGCAATACACGATAAAGAGGGAAAGAATGAGAATTACTGTGAGTACATAGATGTTAAATAGTTAAAATTCAGTAGTTCAAGGGTTCAATGTCCATTCAGAAACTGGATGGCAGAGGGGAAGGAGATGTTCCTGAATAGTTGAGTGCGTGTCTTCAGGCTCCTGTGCCTCCTCCCTGATGGTAACAGTGAGAAGAGGGCACGTCCAGGATGATGGAGGTCCTTAATTATGGACGCTGACTTTCTTTCGACCCTTTGCAGTGCCCCACCCCCCAACACTAGGTGGTGGGGCACTGATCTCTGAACGCACAACACGGTGAACCCTTGGAGTGAATGGAGTACAGCAGCAGAGAACCAGACCGGGTTCCAAGGTCTACAGAATAATGAGGCCCCTGAGTCTATACAGTATGTATACATATATCAAATATTGTAATTTATAAGGGTATTTTATTTATTACGCTGTACTGCTGTTGAAAACAAATTCAATGACCATTTATCACTGACAATAAATTTGATTCTGATTCTGGAAGAAGCCCAATAGCCTCTAACGGGCGCCACGATAGCTTAGCGGTTAGAGTGATGCTATTGCAGTTCAGGCTGTCAGAGTTCAGAGTTCAATCCCCACGTCCTCTGCAATGAGGCTCTGCACGTCCTCCCCCTGGAATGCGTGGGGCTTTTCAGATCCTATGATCTCCTCCCAGGGTCCAGATGTACTGGGTAGGTTCGTCAGTGTTCGATGATTAGCTCAGGCTTAATGTGAGGTTGTCTGGGGCTGCTGGGTGGTGTGACTCTTGGGGATGGAGGGTTCTATTCTGCACTGTATCTCCAAATAAATAAATAAACGGTTTTAACAGGCAAGCTGGCAATACCCGGCTGACTTGCACCCAGCACAGCCTCCATGCCACGGTCCGCACTGGCACTGAAGTCCACAGGGTTACAGATGGTCGGCTATGCCCAGTGCTGCCAGGGTGCCACACACGTGCGGGCACACTCCAGCTTGACTATTAGATCACCTTCTGGCAGCGAAGCTGATCATGAAACAGAGGCGTACGTACACTGACGTTACCGCTACCTCAGTAGGCGCTGGGTGTGTCTCTGCTCCACCATGTGCTGGGCGTTTTGTGTCTGTGCTGAACTTCAGTTTTTTCCCGCTCAGAGTCCAGCCTTGCCCTCTGAAAATCCTTTCCCAAACATTTCAAATCTCCCATTGGCCTGGAGTGTTTATTTACTCTTTAGGTGAACACATCCAGTAAAATTAGTTAGTAACACAACAATATTTGGAGTATTTTATATTTTCTGTGTAGCCAGGGAATGCTGACAGTTATACTGGTGGTAGAATTGGGCCAAAATGTGCTGGTGCCCAGATTGGTGGTGAATATGAGAGTGGTACCCTAGTTGGTGGAACTTCAGGTGGAGATGAGAGGTTCTACAGGAGCGAGATATACCAGCTAGTTGAGTGTTGTCTTGGCAACAACTTTGCAATCACCATCAGTAAGAAGAAAGAGCTGATTGTGAACTTCCAGAAGGGTAAGAAGAGGGAACACATACCAATCCTCATAGAGGGATCAGAAGTGGAGAGAGTGAGCAGTTTCAAGTTCCTGAATGTCAAGATCTCTGAGGATCTAGCCTGGTCCCAACATATTGATGCAGCTATAAAGAAGGCAGGACAGCAGCTATATTTCATTAGGAGTTTGAAGAGATTTGGTTTGTCATCTACAACACTCGAAAACTTCTATAGATCTACCGTTGTGAGCATTCTGACGGGCTGCATCACTCTTTGGTGTGGGAGGGTGGGCTACTGCACAGGATCAAAAGAAGCTACAGAAAGTTGTAAAACTAGTCAGCTCCATTTTGGGAACTAGCCTCCATAGTATCCAAGACATCTTCAAGGAGCGGTGCCTCAGAAAGACAACGTCCTTTATTAAGGACCCCCATCATCCCGGACATGCCCTCTTCTCACTGTTACTGTCAGGAAGGAGGTAAAGAAGCCTGAAGGCACACACTCAATGATTCAGGAGGTGAGTTTTACAGCTCTCGTTACATGCACATGCAGGTCAACTCTCTGAGTGATTATGCAGAAAGTTTGAAGTTAATAACCCATCTCCTTCTACCTTAGGCCACAAACTTATCAATCACCCCTCGTATATATACACTTACTGTAATTGATTTACTTATTATTTTTTCTAGATTATGTATTGCATTGAACTGCTGTTGCTAAGTTGTCAAATTTCACGACACATGCCGGTGATAATAAACCTGATTCTGATTCTGAGAGTGAGTTCTGAGGGACTGTAACACCAGAGTCAGCAGGAATTGGCAAGAGGTTGGAGAAAACATGTTATTGCTGACCCACACTTTCAGATAATCAGGCAATTAGAAGGTCACGCTGGGTTTATGAAATGTAATGCTGTACTACATTGCACGAGCCAGCTTTCAGTGCAGTAGCAACTTTAACACTACACAAGAGGGTTATCAAACCGAATTTTCCCAAGCCGTGCCAACAGCCTGTGCTGTGACCTGGTTACTGGCTGATTTTGAGAAACTTTGTGCAAGCCTTGGTCTGAGGTTCTTATATTGGCTCCTCTGTGACGTTAGGTGAAGGGAGTGCGAACATACTGACGTCAGCCAATTCTCCCGAGGGTCACTGATGGCTTAATGGATTTGGTGATGTTGCAGTATGTATGTGTGCTGCACTTAACGATTTCTCCTCAGCCAAGTTAAAATATCCTTCTTGTGTTTGTGTTTGTGTATCCCTCTACAGTGAAAATTCTCATTGGCTGCACGGACAATGAGGCGACGGGCAGTGGCCTGTCAGTTAATGGGCACTGGTCACCTTCAACAACTGAGCTGAATTTAGCCAGCACTTTTGCAGGGTGACTTCCCCAGCGTTTCCACGTGGGCAGGATGCACAGCGTAGGGGCCTCAGAACTCAGCGGCAACACTACGAGAGTTGGAGATGAACCCTGGACTGCCGTCACGCACACCGATGCATACAAAGATCTTGCCCTTGCTTAAAACTGTGTATGGGACATGAAGCTGGGGAGAGGATCACTGGGGACAGAACAGGGATGGGGGAGGGAATGGGGAGAGGATGGAAGTGGTTGAAGAAGCAAAGGAGAAGGTAAAGGAGTTGGAAAGAAGATGTCTTATAGATAGGTTGAGTGAGCTAGGGCTTTAACCTTTGGAGCAAAGGAGGAGGAGAGGAGACTTTATAGAGTTGTACAAGGTGATAAGAGGCATAGATCAAGTGGACAGCTGGGGTGGAAGTGGCTAAAATGAGGAGGCTTAATTTTAAGGTGATTGAAGGAAATTATAGGGGGGATTTCAAAGATAGGTTTTTTACACAGAGAGTGGAGGGTGTGCGGAACACATTGGCAGGGGTTGTGGTAGAGGCAGATACGTTAGGGACACTTTTAGATAGGCACGTGGATGATAGAGTAATTAAGGGCTACATAGGAATGAAGGATTAGATTGATCTTAGGGTACGTCATAAGTTCGGCACGGCACTGTGGACCAAAGGGCCTGTACTGTGCTGTGCTATGATTTATATTCTGAGATCTGGTTACGAGAGAAAGATCAGTCCTGGATAGGGGCAGGTCAGCCGTGGATGGGGGCAATGAGACAAACATGTTTTTGAGTTGATGTGGCTGCACTCATCTAAAGAAATGGAGAGTGTTCCCCCTCACCCCTCAGTTGCCCTGGAGATGATGAAAAGGCTCAGGGAGTTGGAAGGTAGCTATTCGCTATCAGGTAAACAACATCTTCCAGTCCCATTACATTTCGAGTTAGTGGTGACCCCCAGGATGTTGATAATGGAGGCTAATTGATGGCAATGCAAAGGTAAGTGGTTCAACCTTCTCTTGTTGGTCACTCCCCCAGCAACTTCTCCTAAACCTCCATTGACACCAGAGGTCCATGTTGCTGTATCTCACCTCTGGAATTCAGTTCTTCAGTTAATGTTTTGGCCAAGGTTGTTATGGGTTACAGGTCTCCCCACGGAGGATGCGGTATGTGCTGTTGGTGGCTAGCTCTGGTCTTACTCAACTGGCCTGCTCCCATCACTCCTGACCCATGACCCAGAAGGTCAAGGGTAACAGGTGCTCAGGGATGCTGCCCCCATCAGGAGCCACACCATCCAATCTGGGAATGTCACTTCTTCCCAAATTATTACTGTGTCAGCATCCTGCAAGTTCCCAATGGCAGTGAAAGGTGACCCCATCATTGGCCTAGTGCTGAATAAAGACTTCAGTCAAAACCTGGAGACTGTTAAACTGTGATGCCTGCCAGTTTACTCAAGTACTTTATCATAGGCCATAAAACAGTAGAGCTCAGGTAAAAGCCCTTCGGCCCATAATGTCTGCACCAAACATACTGCTGAATTAGACTAAATCTCTTCTACTGATACATAATTCATATCCCTCCACTCCCTGCACATTTATCTGTCTGTCTCACAGCTACTTAAATGCCTCTATCGTATCAGCTTTTACCACTATTAATCTGTTATTGTTCATCATTGTACACCTCAGTGACCTGTAATAAGAAATTATAGGCCAGTTAGCCTGCTGTCAGTGGTTGGGAAGATGTTTGAGTGCATTAGTAAGGATGAGATTTCAGGATACTTGGAGGTGTATGATAAAACAGGCCAAAATCAGCATGGTTTTCTTCAGGGGAAATCTTGCCTGACAGATCTGTTGGAATTCTTTGAGCAAACAACAGGTGGATTGACAAAGGAGAGCAGGTGAACGTTGCTTCCTTACATTTTCAGAATACCTTTGACAAGGTGCTGTACATGAGGCTGCTTAAAATGTTAAAAGCCCATGGTATTACAGGAAAGATACTAGCGTGGATAGAGGATTAGCTGATTGGCAGTAGGTAATGAGTGGGAATAAAGGAGGCCTTTTCTGGTTGGCTGTCAGTGACCCGTGTTGTTCCGTGACAGTCAGTATTAGATCTGGCTTATTTTCACATTACTGTATATGTCAATGACTTGGATAACAGAACTGATGGCTTTGTGGCCACATCTGCAGATGATACAGAGTTAGGTAGAAGGGCAGGTAGCACAGAGGAAACAGGGGGTCTGCAGAAGGACTTAGACAGATTGGGAGAATAGGTGAAGAAACAGCAGATGGAATATAGTGCTGGGAAATGTATGGTTATGCACTTTGGTAAAAGCAATTAAAGTACAGACTGTTTTCTAAATTGGGAGAAAATTCAAAATTCAGATGTACAAAGTGATTTGGGAGCCCTCGTGCAGGATTCCCTAAGGGTTAATTTGCAGGTTGGAGGTGAGGAAGGCAAATGCAATGTTAGCATTAACTTTGAGAGGACTGGAATACGAAAGCAAGGATGTGATGCTGAGGCTTTATAAGGCAATGGTCAGACCACACTTGGAGTATTGTAAGCTGTTTTGGGCCCCTTATCGAAGAAAAGATGTGCTGCATTGGAGAGGGTTCAGAGGAGAATGATTACAGGAATGAAAGTGTTAATGTATAGGATCATTTGATGGCTTTTGGACTGTACTCACTGGAGTTTAGTAAGAATGGTGGGGGGGGGGGGGAACTCATTGAAACCTATTGAATATTGAAAGGCCTAGATAGAGTGGATGTAGAGAGGAGGTTTCCTATAGTGGGCGAGTCTAGGACAAGATGGCACAGCCTCAGAATAGAGTCATGTCTATTTAGAATGGGGATGAGAAGGAAATTCTTTAGCCAGAGGGTGGTGAATCTGTTGAATTCATTGCCACCGACGGTTGTGTAGGACAAGTCTTTGAGTATATTTAAAGTGGAGTTTGATAGGTTCTTGATTAGTAAGTGCATCAAAGGGCATTAGTAAGGAGGGAAGGTAGCAGAATGAGATTGAAAGGATAACAAGTCTGCCATGATGGAATGGTGAAGCAGACTCGATGGGCCAAAAGGCCTTATTCTGCTCCTATGTCTTGTGGTCTTATAGTAATGAAATGATCTGTATGGATAGAATGCAAAACAAAGTTTGTCACTGTTTCTCAGTAAATGTGACAATAATAAACCAACTTGCCAATTTAGCAATTTACCCTGACAACCCATTCTATGTCCTCGCCACTCTGTGTAAAAATCCTACTCCACACATTTCTTTTAAACTCCTCCCCTGCTTCCACAACATAAGAGACTCTTTCTGCCCTGGGAAATGGACTCTTACTGACAATAATAAGAACAAAAGACAAAAGAGCAGAAATAGCAAAAGAGCATCCTCTCCACGTCCACTTTATCTATCTTCTAAACTCCAGCAGGTACAGATGCAGGCCCACCAAACTTTCCGCATATGATAACTCTTACATTCCTTGTGTTTCTATTAGTGGGACAGTCTAGGTTCAGAGCGCACAGCCTCAGAAAATGTTTCAAAATGAGGAGGAATTTCTTTCGCCAGAGGGTGGTGAGTCTGCTGAATTCACTGCCACAGGCGGCTGTGGAGAGCAAGTTTGGGTACTTTTAAAGAGATGGTTGTTAGGTTCTTAATTAGTAATGCAGAAGACTGGGATTGAGTGGAAAGATAAATCACCATGATCGAATGGTGGAGCAGCCTCAATGGGCTGATTCTTATCTTATGGTCTAATGCAGAACATATTGCAACAGCTACAAAGGAAGTGCAGTATACGTGGGCAAAAAGGTGGAAGATCATAACCATGTAGATTGTGAGGTTGAGTCCATTTTCTTGCACAAGGGAACCACTCAATGTAACAGTGAGATAGAAGCTGTCCTTCAGCCTGGTGGGACGTGCTTTTGGGCTTTTGCATCTCCTACCCAATGGTAGAGGAGAGGGGATAGCATGTCTGTGATGGGTGGGGGGTCTCTTCTGAGGCAGCGAGAAGTGTAGGCAGAGTCCACGGAGGAGTGGCTGGTTTCCACGATGTGCTGAGCTGTGTCTGCAACTCCCTGCAGTTTCTTGCAGTCATGGGCAGAGCAGTTGCCGTACCGAGCCATTATACATAAAGGTAGCATGCATCACAGCTTAGTATTTAAATTCCCTGTATCTGCTGCATCCAAACTGGAGCATCCAGAGGAAATGCCCATAGTGAGAACAGATTCCTTCTCCTTCTACTGCCGAAACCAGTCAGGATCTTCATCGATCCCTTTGCTTCAGAAACATCAGCTCCAGCTTCTCCATTCTAAATTTAGAGCTGAAATCTCTCACCCATGAACCATTCCATTAATTAGCTAGTCAAGTTAGCATTGTTAAATTACCCTCAGTGAGCAGAATTTGTGCCATCTTCAATACTTCTGCAAATTATTAATTGCTAAAAGCAAGGAGGCAAGTGCCAGAATCAATCCCCTTGGACAGGGTCCTGGAGCCAGGGGACGATGTAGTGACCAGGACTCCAGAAAGCTGGACTCAGGAGTCCAAATCCCACCATGGCAGCTGGAGAATTTAAATTTAGCTCAACGGTCAGAAAAAAAAATCTGTAATAATCACCATGAAAGAACTGAGTTGTCACAAAATCCCAAACAGTAACAGTTCTAGAAATGGTATTCTTCAACTTATTACATCTTCTTTTTGAAGACGGGCTCACATCAGTACTGTTCTAGATCCTGTCCAGAACACATCAATGGCCTTGATTTCCTGAAATACCCAAGGAAACTCGCCACCTTAAGCTTTGTTTTCATGTGTATTCTGATCCACTAAATGAAAATGTTGTGTCTTGAAGTTTTGACTTCAACTAATAATTGAGTGAGAGGGTTATTTCTGAGCAATATCCACAAATTTTCCAACCTGCTCAAAACCACCGGTATAACTGACAATCGGCCGTCGCAGTAAAACGACAGTGGGATGTGAGACAGTAACAGGCACAATTCGTTTCTCATACTGGGTCTTCTCCTCCCCTCTGTTATCTGAATCCATGAACACTGCCTCATTATTCCTTTCTCTGCATTATTTATCTGTAATAGCAACTTCTTAATATTTTTGCATGCAAATCAACAAATTCCACGTCATATAAGAGTCTGAAACTACAGAGGTAGGAAGCAGCAGAACTTACATCACCCTGAGATGTCTCTGGTGAATTACCTGTCAGGATGGTTTGTTCAGGAACAGTGTTCCAACAAGCACTGTTTTTTTTTAATGGAATTGCAGTGTGGATTCTGTCTGCATATGACATTTAGGGAATGCGGGAGGAAACTGGAGGCAGTTCACGGAGTCAAGGGGAGAATGTACAAGCTCCTTGCTGCCACCAGTGGAAGTGAACCTGTGTCACTGGCATTGTAATAGTCTTACATTAACCACTACACTATTGTGCTGCCCCAAATACATGTCAGACATTGGACTCAAGCTCATGCCTCTGCCTGGAGACGAAATCTTCTGCAGTTCTGCAAAGAGATTTCACTCCTTAAGTCTGGCGCCTTAGACCACGCAGCCATCGTGATATCCAAACTCTGTCAACAGGAGAGCATGCAGAGTTCATTCTGCTGTCTTGCAAGCTCCCAGCAAAAGTAGAGCATTGAGCACAAGAAGTTAGTTGCTTGTCATTTTGTCTCCCTGGACTAGAACTGTTCTCTCTGTGCTGAACAAGTCTGCCCACTTTCTCAGCTTTTCAGTGTTTGAAGCCAAATCACAGGCCTCTTCCCAGTGCCTCCTCCATCAGAAAAGATTCTGCCAAAGAAATAGAATTCAGGGACATAGCCTTAAGATTCGGGGGAGTAGATTTAGGATCGAAATGAGGAGGAACTGCTTTTCCGAGAAGGTGGTGAATCTGTGGAATTCTTTGCCCAATGAAGCAGTGGAGGTTCCCTCAATAAGTATATTTAAAACAAGGTTGGATAGATTTTTAAATAGAAAATGCTGGAAGTACTCTGCAGGTTGGACTGCATCCGTGGGAAGAGAAATGCAAAGTGGAAACTAAAACTTAGTTTCTCTTCCCACAGATGTTGTTTGACCTGTGAGTGTTTTGTTAGTGTTCTGTGCTTTGTTTTAATCCACAGACTGTCTGCAGCATCGTTCGAAATTTTGTTGGTTGAGGGATTGACGTGAAACGTACAGAGATGGATAAGCTGCCCGTAATGTCAGCTTTAGCTCCTGAGGCCCTGGTTCTCCTGACATTCTTTGTTCCTGTGTTCCCAGCTGCCCAATGCTAAGAGACCCTGTTGTGACGGCTGCTGGAAAATGTACAAGTTGAAACCACAGGTGAGGCACGGATTGGGTTGTGAAATCCTCCACAGTTAAATGATCATTATTCAGACCCATTGAATGAACCCAGCTGTTAAAATTGAGCCACTCAGCAGAGGCCTCAGTATCCAAACAGATGGAGTAAGATGGCCGAGTTTAACCGGTGACATCATACGCTGAGTATTCTACGGAGAGCAATATCAATTTTGCTGAAAGATGAAAGGATCAGACAGTGTGCCTCAGAGTTTAAATCTTAGACTGTTATTATTTTGATGTGATCTGTTTCTTGTCAGAAGCCAGTATTTTTTTTCAGCTCGATTTAAGGAGTAGTTTAGCGTAAGTGATTACAAATTGAATCCACAGAGTACTTCAAAGGTGGAGACTAGGCTTGAACTGGCAGAGGGAAAAAGCCATGAGTGATTGGGAAGCAATAGAAGAACAGAGAGTGTGGAGCAACCGCTTCTCTGACCTCTGTGAATATCTGTGGTCAGCAAATGCCCCAACATCTGTGAACATCTGTGGTCAGCAAGTGCCCCAACAGCTGTAAACACCTGCAGCCAGCAATTGCCCCACCAGCAGTAAACATCTGCAGCCAGCAATTGCCCCAACATCTGTGAACATCCACAGTCAGTGAGGGCTCCTGCAGGTGACTGCTGACTGGTTTATATGTGTAGTTGATATACTTTATGAATTTTGCACAAGCTTGTATTTTCTGCTCGCCTTTACAGACCCCTCTGCATGGTCCCTTCCATACCCCTCTGTACAGTCCCTTCTGTATCTCACTATCCAGACCCCGTATACCCCATGCAAGGCTTACTGAGAAAGTAAGGAGGCATGGGATCCAAGGGGACATTGCTTTGTGGATCCAGAATTGCCTTGCCCACAGACGGCAAAGAGTGGTTGTACTCGGGTCATATTCTGCATGGAGGTCGGTCACTGGTGCTGTGCCTCAGGGATCTGTTCTGGGAGCTTAACTCTTCGTGATTTTTATAAATGACCTGGATGAGGAAGTGGAGGGATGGGTTAGTAAATTTGCTGATGACACAAAAGTTGGGGGTGTTGTGGACAGTGTGGAGTCAGAGGTTACAGCAGGACATTGATAGGATGCAAAACTGGGCTGAGAAGTGGCAGATGGAGTTCAACCCAGATAAGTGTGAGGTGGTTCATTTTGGTAGGTCAAATATGATGGCAGAATATAGGATTAATGGTAAGACTCTTGGCAGTGTGGAGGATCAGAGGAATCTTGGGGTCTGAGTCCATAGGACACTCAAAGCGGCTGCACAACTTGACTCTGGTTAAGAAGGCATACATTGGCCTTCATCAACCATGGATTGAGTTTAAGAACTGAGAGAACATGCTACAGCTATATAGGACCCTGGTCAGACCCGACTTGGAATCCTGTGCTCAGTTCTGGTCGCCTCACTACAGGAAGGATGTGGAAACTATAGAGAGGATGCAGAGGAGATTTACAAGGATGTTGCCTGGATTGGGGAGCATGCCTTATGAGAACAGGATGAGTGAACTTGGCCTTTTCTCCTTCGAGTGACGGAGGATGAGAGGTGACCTGATAGAGGTGTATAAGATGATGAGAGGCATTGACCTTGTGGATAGTCAGAGGCTTTTTCCCAGGGCTGAAATGGCTAGCACGAGAAGGCACAGTTTTAAGGTGCTTAGAAGCAGGTACAGAGGAGATGTCAGGGGTAAGTTTTTTACGCAGGGAGTGGTGAGTGCGTGGAATGGGCTGCCAGCGACGATGGTGGAGGAGGATACGATAGGGTCTTTTAAGAGACTTCTGGATAGGTACATGGAGCTTAGAAAAATAGAGGGCTATGGGTACCCCTAGGTAATTTCTAAAGTAAGTACATGTTCGGCACAGCTTTGTGGGCCGAAGGGCCTGTATTGTGCTGTAGGCTTTCTATGTTTCTATACCCCAGTACAGTCCCCCCTGTATTGTAAAGAGAAGGATATCTGCTTTTTTACTGTACAGACCCCTCTGCACAGTGCTCTCTGTGTCCATTATAGAGTAACTCCTCGATTCCTGTGTGCAGTTTCCTCATACAGCCCCCCTGAACAGTGCTCTCTGTGACCCTCTGCATAGTTCCCCTCTCTCCAACCATCCCCAGAGTGGTACACACAAAATGCTGGAGGAACTCAGCAGGTTAGGCAGCATCTGTGGAAACGAGCAAACAGTCGGCATTTTGGGCCAAGGCCCTTCTTCACAACTGGAAGGGAAGGGGGAAACCCCAGAATAAAAAAGATGTGGGGGGGGGGTGGTTTGGTGGTGGAAGGTGGGACCAGTATTCTCTAGAATTCAGTTGCTGTGATCCATCTCCTTCTGTTACTTTGGACGCCTCCAGAATAATTAACTTACTTCCCTTGGCCCTCTGTAACTACAGGAGGGCTGCCCAGAACTCTCTCCAGACCCTTGAGTTGATGGCTTATTCCTTTAGGTACTCAACAGCCAGAGATGATGCAACGTTCTCTCCGTGCCTAGAGCCCTACACACACACACACACACACACACACACACACACACACACACACACACACACACACACACACACACACACACACACACACACACACACACACACACACACACACACACACACACACACACACACACACACACACACACATTCTCTTGTCCTGTACTACCTCAAGGCGGTTTTGTAATGAAATGATGTGTGCGGACAGGATGCAAAACAAGTTTTTCACTGCATCTCAGTTTGCGTAACAATAATAAACCAATTTACCGATTTACATTGTCTCCGTCCTCTATACCAGGAACAACCCTGGTTTCCCAGCTTCTCACTGCTGTGAGGAAGGTGCTACAAGAGCCTCAGGACTCACACCATCAGGGTCAGAGCAGTTATTACCACTCAACCATCAACCACAAGAACTCCCAAGTCCCCTTGCATCGCAGGTTTTTGGATTTTCTCCCCATTTCAAAAAGTCTGTACATATATTTCTACTACCAAAGTGTATGACCATACATTTTCCAACATTGTATTTCATTTGCCACTCTCCTAATTTGCCATTCTCCTAATCTGTCTTAAGTCCTTCTGCAGCCTATCTGTTTCCTCAACACTATCTGCCTCTCCACCAATCTTCATATCACCTGCAAACTTGGCAACAAAGCCATCTATTCCATCGTCTAAATCATTGATATACAACATAAAAAGAAGTGATCCCAACACCGACCCCTGTGGAAAGCCACTAGTCACTGACAGCCAACCAGAAAAGGATCCTTTTTATTCCCACTTGCTGCCTTAACTTGTTTAGCAGCCTCATGTGTGGCACATTATCAAAGGCCTTCTCAAAGTCCAAATATACAACATCTACAACAACTTGTTTATTTATCCTACATGTAACCTCCTCAAAGAATTCCAACAGGTTCATCAGGCAACATTTTCCCTTAAGGAAATCATGCCTAGCTTTGTCCTATCTTGTCCCATGTCACCAAGTACACCATAACCTCATCCTTAACAATTGACTCCAACATCTTTCCAACCACTGAGGTCAGGATAACCGGTCTATAATTTCCTTCCTGCTGCTTTTCCTCTTTCTTAAAGAGTGGAGTGATGTTTGCAGTTTTCAAGTCCTCTGGCACCATGCCAGAGTCCAATGATTTTTGAGCAATCATTTCTAATGCCTCCAGAATCTCTACCGCTACCTCTTTCAGAACCTTAGGGTGCAGTTCCTCTGGTCCAGGTGGCTTATGTACCTTTAGGTCTTTCAGCTTTTTGAGCACCTTCTCCTTGTAACAGTAACTGCACTCACGTCTCTTCCCTCACACCCTTCTACATCTGGCACACATGGTAATGTACCTCCTCCCTGGAACCACTCGCGTTCTTTTGATTTGGCTGTCCTCTGCTTTCAGTGGCTATTGGGTGAGCTCTGTTTCATGTCACACAGGTGTAATACATGTTTATAAGTGATATTGTCATTTGTACTTTACATAAAAGCAGAATATCATAATGTTTATCCACCAATCTCCACTTCAAAGTAATTACAAGGATAAAAGCAGGGATTTAAGATCAGCAGTTTTCGTGGAAGACTTTGAAATGATCAAAGGCCCATGCTCTCATCCTGCTGAAGATGTCATATTACAAAGCACTATTGTCAAATGGAACACCAGTAGATGATAACAACTTGGGAGCTGTTTTGCCAGAAACTATCATAAAATTTACAACTATCAGAAGCTGTGTTATTTCTTCACAGGTCATTCTCATTTAAGGATGATTGTCCCGCTACACAAAATCCTCCAAATCCTTTGACAGGATAAGTGTGTCAATCTCTCCTCCGTCTATATTTCCAGCTGCGAGTCCTCAAACAGGCCCATGTTGACATGAGCAGACGTGTTGTTCACATGCCTGGTACCTGACTCTCAAACTTTGATCTTTGCCATGGGAAGAGATTATCAGATGGACAGAGGGAACTAATGTCATAGAAATATGGCAGGAAATCAAAGTTCAAAGTACATTTATTATCAAAGTATGAGTACAGAATACAACACTGAGGTTTGTCCTCCCACAGGCAGCCACGAAACAGAGAAACATCAGGGAATCCGTTCAAGAAAACATCGACCACCCAACACACAAACAAAAGAAAATTGTGCAAATGGCAAAAGTGAGTGAAGAAGACACAGACATCAAGCCAGTAACGTTCAGCTTTGTTCAGTTTACCACTGCTCCGCTAGCTAGTGCAGGCCACAGGACTATTCTTGGCTGAAACACCCCAGTCCCCATCGATCAAACCACTCAAAACCAGCAGATCTGCAAAGTAACCAGAATCCTGGAACACATGCAACATAAACCTCAAAGTCACCCCAAAACAAGTCCATGGCCACACCGATCAAACCTGGTAACGTGGATCCCAATCAGAATCTGAATGAGAATCAAGTTTGCTGTCATGAAATGTTTGTTTTGTGGTAGCAGTACAGTGCAGTAGATAAAATATGCAATAAATTATAACAAGAAATGTGAAATATATCTAAATAAGGAAGTAGGCCTTTGGGCTTATTTGTCCTGTCCTGACCATCAAACGTCTGTTTGCACAAAGCTTGTCCTTAACTCCCCACAGATTCCTCTACCCAATAAACCTGCACATTATTGGGATGTGGGAAGAATTGGGAGCTCCAGAGGAACACCCACACAGTTACAGGGAAAATGTATAAACTGCCCATGGATAGGATTGAACCTGAGTTGCTGGATCTGAGATAGGAAGTATAGGACTAATTTTGTACCACAGGGATCATTATACCACAAACAAGAGACAATCTGAAGAGGGTGGAAATCCAAAGAAACACACACAAAATACTGAAGGGACTCAGCAGGCCAGGCAGCATCTACGGAAAAGAATAAACCAGTCCTGATGAAGGGTCTCGGCCTGAAACATCGCCTGTTTACTCTTTTCCATGGGTGCTGCCTGGCCTGCTGAGTTCCTCCAGCATTTTGTGTGACACTGTATGTTAACAATTTAGAGGATAATTTAGGAGGTATGATTACTAAGTTCACTTGCAACACAAAAGTTGAAGGAGTTGCTAATGGTGAGAAGGATATTGTGTGGATTCAGAAAGATACTTTTCAGCTGGGCAAAAGAATGGCAGATGGAATGCCATTGGGATATAAGGAGACTGGTGCCCAATATCTGTGAGTTTGAGAGCCTCGGGCCAAGGACAGAAGGCTCAGAAGAGGCTGGTCCTGGGACTGGAGGCCTGTGTGTGTGAGGGGGTTGGAGAGTGGGAAAGGGGCTCATTTTGCTGTTGTTGTCTTGATTTGTTCTGTTGTTGCTGCTGCTGATGACGTTGTTCTGTGCTGTGCGTTGTGATGGGGCTTGTGGTGAGAATTCTGGGCCTGTATGTTGGTACTGTCATGTGTGATAACTCTTGTGGGGGTCCCCCAGCCCATCCTTGGGCGTGCTGATTGTTAACGCAAATGATGTCTGCTTCAATGTATATGAGATAAAAAAATTGCTAAATCTGGATCTGGATCTGTGAAGCAGTGCATGTTGGGATGTCATATTGGAGTGGGACAGGAGAGCTCTAGGCAGTACTGAGGAACAGAGGGACCTCGGTGTACCTGAGTCCCTGAGGCAGCACGTGGTATTAAAGGGCAGCCACTGTTACTGTACTGAGTGAAAAGTATGCTCTTTAGCATTGCTTGTGTTTGCTACTAGTCAGCGACAGAGATTTCTGCTTGCTCTATCCATTTGACACAATAATCAAAAATCCACTCAACACCAGGTAGTAAACAAGCTCATTACATAAGCAATACCGTTTCTGCTGGCACAGCACAACCCTCAGTTCAAAACCACTTCTTTAAACAACTGTGTTTCAATGTCCTGCAAAGTAATTCCGTTCCCAGAGTCTAAACTGCAAGCTCGCAGTGCTCGTGCTAGGATGTAAAGAAGGTGGTGAATGGATCAGGGGTTTTCACCAGGAAACTTTGTGGTGAGGTTCCTGCCTTTTGGAACCCCCCTGATTGGTAGGTATACCACACCAGTCAGCTGGACATTAGAAAGGTAACCTTTAAAATGTGTTGGCAGCCTCTCTCTTTTAATACCCCTTGAGTGCAATGAAGCGAAACTAAGAAAAGAACACAATGACATTTGAAACCAGACAAAAATCAGAATTGGATTGATGAGATCTTTTCTTTCCGACCGTACATGAAAGTGCTGCATTTTCACAAATACATAACTAATTTGTCTTTTTTTTTTGCTGAGTCGGGCCAATCTGTGAGCAGAAGTTGCTGTGCTCCTGATTTTGCTGTAGTGCATATGTCGGGTATGAATACTGGGGAACAGCATGCCGAAAGCCTCGGGGAGACCTCTGCTCTCACCCTCCGAATGTGCAGATCATGGACAATGCCCCTCGCTCAGAGTGCGGCACTGGGCCACCACTGCTGGGACTCTCTGGCCTCTTTCCCAACGCCAGTGGGCAAAAAAACATGTTGTAGAATCAATATGATGCTACTGGGTTTCAAGAATAACTTGGGATAGCAAAGTGGAATAACAGCTGGTTATATTGGTTTAGAGCACTTAACGGATTCTTTTGTGTCTGCTAATTTAACCAACCTGTTTAAAATAGCATTGATTATCTCCTCTGATAAAACAGACCTCAATTCTATTATATTCCTAGGAGGCTGTTTATCGTCCAGAGTAACACACACAAAAATGCTGGAGAACTCAACAAGGAAGGCAGCATTTATAAAAAGGAATAAAGAGTTGAAGCTTTGGGCCGAGACCCATCATCAGGACTGGGAAGAAAGGAGGAAGAAGACAGAACACGAAGGAGGGGTGTGGAGAAGGAGTACAGGCTAGAAGGTGATAGGTGAAGCCAGGTGAGGGACAAGATGGATGGGTGAGGTATGGGGCATGAAGGGAGAAGCTGTGGAATGCAGTATGTGGAAAAGGTAAAGGGCTGAAGAAGAAGGAATCTGATAGGAGAGGAGAGTAGACCATGGGAAAAACTGAAGGGAGGTGACAGGCAGGGAAGGAGAAGGGGTAAAATAGGAGTCAGAATGGGGAATGGAAGAAGAGAGAAGGTGAGAGAAATTACCAGAAGTTAGAGAAATTGATGGTCAGGTTGGAGGCTACCTAGACGGAATATGAGTTGTTGCTCCTGCAACTTGAGAGTGGCTTCATCTTAGCAGTAGAGGAGGCCATGTCAGATTGGGAATGGGAATTAGAGTTCAAATGGTTGGCCACAGGGAGATCCTGCTTGTTGTGGATGGAGCGAAGGTGCTGGACAAAGCAGTCCTCCAATCTATTTCGAGTCTTACTGATGTAGAGTAGGCCCCAGCGGGAGCACCAGATAGAGTGGATGGCCCTGACAGACTCACAGGTGAACCCTTACTTCACCTAGAAGGTCTGTTTGCTCCAGAACATAACCTCACTCATATTGTCCTCACCGTCATCAAGTTCCCTCTGTTCACCTCTGTTCTAAAGGGATGTCCTGGTATTTTGAGACTGTGCCTTCTTTCCTAGATTCCCCCACAATATAAATAAAATCCTCTTCACATGCACTCAGTTTAGGCCTTTCAATATTAAATAGGTTCCAATGATATCCCCCGCCCCATTCCTCTAATCTCAAATGAGTACAGGCCTAGAGCCATAAAACTGTCCTCATATCTCTATGCTATAAAGCCAAGAATCATATATGACTTTCGTGGCTTATCAATTTGACCTGTCACCTTCAAACATTTCTGTATGCTTTAGTAGTATAATGCTTCTATATCAAACCATTAAAATGTATTGCTTAATCTAACGTGTTGTTGCCTATGTCACACTTGTGTTTTGTGCTTCCCAGACCACATTTAGTGACCGGCCACTTTCCATTTGGATGTCTATAGATAGACTGGGCATCTCTGGTGTTGTCTGGACTCATAAGCACCATGCAATGCTTTGCAATAACTAATGCCTGCCAATTTCCTAAAACAAACTTGCAGCCGTCTCAGTTTTACACAAATGCTCACGTCATCTGCAAATTCCATAAATGGTTCTGTTTAGATCACCCATGCAAGGTCATGAACTACGATGAACAGAACCCTGGCAAAGATCAAAAATCATAATTTCCCAGACTGAATGTATCATTAATAAACAATCTGTAATAATGCAGTGTCACACAGCTCTCAAACGACTCAATCAATTATCAAAATATTACAGTACATCATTATAACCAGATACATTCATCCAAGCTTACTGGAAATCAAGTCGTCACTGGACTTCCTCAATAAATATCCTGTCTTGAGCCTTCTGAAAGTTTATTGAGCAACAACACAATTAAATAATCAATCTCATACCATCTAAATTACAGATTCTCCTTTAAATATACAACTCCATAACACAAACCCATGGTACAGCACTATATTTTTAACCGCTCTCCAGTTAACACTGGCACTCTCTAAAAAGAATACACGATGACTGTATGAAGGAGTTATACAAAGCTTCTTGCACAATGTGAAAGAGAATCCAATCAGTTAATGGAATCCTGACTATTGTACTTCTCTGACAACACACACAAAATGCTGGTGGAACACAGCAGGCCAGGCAGCATCTATAAGGAGAAGCACTGTCGATGTTTTGTCCTCCCCCTTCTACTTTCAAATCTCTTACTATCTTTCCTTTCAGTTAGTCCTGACGCAGGGACTCGGCCCGAAATGTCGACAGTGCTTCTCCTTATAGATGCTGCCTGGCCTGCTGCGTTCCACCAGCATTTTGTGTGTGTTGCTTGAATTTCCAGCATCTGCAGATTTCCTCGTGTTTGCTATAGTACTTCTCTTTCAGGTGGTAGAGTCATAAAGTCAGACAGCACAGAAACAGGCTCTTCAGCCATCTGGTCCATGCTATCAATTGCTCTGGGGGAGTTATCAATAACTCTACAACTCTACGACTTCAGTATTCAGTGAGGTGATTTGCAGTAGCTCAAGTGCAGTACGAATAAATTCACTGCACAAGGAGGATTTTCAAACAACTGTAGCACACAATTCCCAACACTTGGACTCTATCAGAAGGGATTTCCTAATAAATGAGGGACACTGTAAGGGAATCCCTCAATCAATGCAGTGCCAAATGAGAAAATCTTAGCAGCTGGATTTCATTATGAGAAGCTCCAATATCTGGGACATACTACAAGGGAGAGCCCAATTATGGCTCTAAGCAGTAAGGAAATCTCCGTAAATGGAGCTTACAATCCCCAAACACCAGAGCGTGGAGATAGCAACACAGAGAGAGCAAAACATTGGAGCAGGAGTAGGCTATTTTGCTCTTCGAGGCTGCTCTGCCATTTAATATGTTTATGGGCGAATTATCTCAATATTGCTGCTCTTTTCTTCCATGCCTTTTTACCCTAAATGACTAGGAATCTGTTTATTCCCTTCTCAAATATATTCAATGACTTGCCGTCCTCCTCCTTCTGTGGGAGGGATTCCTACAGGATCATCACCCTCTTGGTGAAGACATTTCACTCTTAGATCTCACTGATTTGGTACGTCACCAAAAAATATGGAATATTACAGCAGAGTACAGGGCCTTTGGCCCTTAATATTGTACTGCCCTTTAAACCTACCCTAAGATCAACCTAACCCTTCCTTCCTACTCAGACCTCCATTTTTCTGTCATCCATGTGCCGATCTATGATGTTTCTTAAGTGCCCCTTCAGTTTCTGCCTCTGTCACCACCCCGGCAGGGCATAGCACACACGCAGCACTCTCTGTGTAAGGAACTTACCTCTGATATATTTTCCTACAATCACCTTCAAATTATTAAAATTATACCTCCTTGTATTGGCTATTTCCACATTGGGGAATAGTGTCTGGCTGTCCACTTGATGTACGCCACTTATCATCTTACAGACCTCTATCAGTCATAAACGCACCTGTCCTGATGAAGGGTCTTGGCCAGAAACATCAACTGTCTCAACACACACAAACTGCTGGAGGAACTCAGCAGTCCAGGCAGCGTCAATGGAAACTGTCGACGTTTCAGACCGAGACCCTTCATTAGTAACATCAACTGTTTATTTCTTTCCTTAGATACTCTCTGGTCTACTGAGTTCCTCCAGCATTTTATATGAATACTTCAATCAAGTCACCCCTCATCCTCCTTCACTCCAAAGGGAAAAGCCTGAGCTCAGTAAAACTATCTTCATGAGACATATTCTCTTGTCCAAGTAGCATCCTGGTAAATCTCCTCTGCACTCTCTCTAAAGCTTCCATTCCCTTCCTATAATGAGGCAGCCAGAACTGCACACAGTATTCCAAATGTAGTCTAAACATTACAGAGCGGAAACATTACCTCACAGCTTTTGAACTCAGTTCCCTGCATAATGAAGGCTAACACACCATATGCCTTCTTAACAACATTTTCAACGTGTGGCAACATTGGGGGACCTATGGACATGGAGCCCAAGATCCCTCTGTTCCTTGGCACTGTCAAGAATCCTGCCATTAGCCCTGTATTCTGCCTTTAAAATTGACCTTTTAAAATGAATCACTCAACATTTTTCTAGATTGAACTCCATGTGCTGCTTCTCATCAAGCTCTGCATCCCGTCACTGTCCTGCTGCAACCTAGAACAATCCTCCACGCTAATTTATGGACATCTTCAACCTCTTGCTCCAGCCGTTGGAGGTGCCCACTTGCCCACTGGCATCAATGTGCCCATGAGGAACATGATAACCTGCATCAATGACTATTGTCCAGTAGCACTTGTATCCACTGTGATTTGAGAGGTTACTCATGGAGCATATCAACTCCTGGCTGAGGAATAACCTAGATCTGCTCCAATTTGATTACTAGGACAAAAGGTCAATGCGATATATCATTTCATTTTCTCTTCACTCAGCTCTGGACACCTAGACAGGATGCTCTTCATTGACTATAGCTCATATCCTCGAAACTCATCACTCAGCTCCAAGGTCTAGGCCTTGATGCATCCCTCTGCAACTGGATCCTCAATTTCCTCACTGGTAGACCCCAATTAGTACAGATTGTCAACAATATCTCCTCCACACTCACCGTCAGCACAGGTGCACCACAAAGCTATGTGCTTAGCCCCCCCCATTCTACTCGCTTTATCTTATGCTCCAATGCCATATTTAAGTTTACTGATAACACCACTGCTGTTGACCAAATCAAAGGAGGTGATGAATCAGCATATAGGAAGGAGATTGAAAATCTAGTTGAAAGGTATGTAAACTCAACATAAACAGGAAAAAAAATGGTTATTGATTATAGGAAGAAGAAGCTAGACCTCATCTGGGGACTGGAGGTGGAAAGAGTCTAGAGGATCTGTCTTGGAACCAGCACGTAAGTGTCATCACAAAAAAGGAACAATAATGCCTTTACTTTCTTAGAAGTTTACGAAGATTCAGTTTGAAACAGTGGAGTGTAACAGAAACAGTTTTTAACCTACAGCCATCAGGTTGCTGAACCAGTATGGATAACTTCATTCACCAAATGAAGATATTAATTTCAAATGAAAATGAAAATAATGATAGAAGATGCCATTTCATTGGCTCTTCATCAAAATGCTCCTCATTGACCAAAATTCGATACTATCATCCCCTCAAAGAGGTTTTACAAAGAGCTTCTTCACCTTTGCCATCAGATTTCTGAACCCTCCATGAACCCATGGTCACTATCGCCGTGTTCTGATCTTTCTTGTTTGTTTATTTATTCTTGTTGTAGTTTATAGCATTTTTGTATTGCCTCTGCAAAACAATGTATTCACGACATACCGCTATGTCAGCAATGATAAACCTGATTCTGATTCAGTACGGATGCCACAAATTCACAACTTTACGTCACTGAAAACAAACCTAATTCTGATCCTGATTCTGAGATCTTTTACTCTGTATTCTAGGATATACCTTATAGCCTAAGTCTCGATAACAGGATTAATAAATTGATACACAATATCTCAAGAACAGGTTTACATATTGAGGTGCAAAGTTAGGAAATCTCAGTAACAATTAAATCTACAAGATATGCAGCTCTCGATATGAAACTCATTAATAACTGAATAGTATCACCTTCACTATTTACTCAGAATTAGGATCCCCATCGGCTGATTACTTTGAGAAAATCATCAATAATGATAATAGGACGTAACGGTAGCAGAGCAGTTAGCGCAATGCTTTACAGCCTGAGAGACTTGGGTTCAATTCCCACTGCTGTCTGTGAGGAGCTTGTAGATTTTCCTCATGGCTCTGTGTGTTTCCTCTGGGTGCTCCCATTTCCTCCCGTATTCCAAACACGTACAATTCATCTGGTCGAACTCAGGGTGCAATCACACTGATGGGATTATACTACAGGCCTCCTAATAGCCACCCCGACATTGAGGAACAGTTATGTAATCAGATTAAGGAAATGTGTAAAAATAATAGGGTTGTTGTCATGAAAGATTTCAGCTTCCCTAATATAAACTGGGACCTTCTTAGTGCAAGGGGTTTAGATGGGGCTGAATTTGTTAAGTATATCTAGGAAGGTTTCTTAAATCCATATGTGAACGGACCAATGAGAGTAGAGACTGTATTGGACCAATGAGAGGAGAGGCTGTACTGGACCAATGAGAGGAGAGGCTGTACTGGACCAATGAGAGGAGAGGCTGTACTGGACCAATGAGAGGAGAGGCTGTACCGGACCAATGAGAGGAGAGGCTGTACTGGACCTGGTGCTGAGTAATAAGCCTAGCCAGTTGGCTGACCATTCAGAGGGTGAGCAGTCTATGTTCTATGTTCTGTGTTCTGTGAGTTAGGGTCAGGGTCAGTAAGTATGGACATACTAGGGTGGTGCCAATAACACGTCAACACTTGCCCCGGCTCATCCTCGGGCTGAGCTGGCTGCTGACACAAACGACATATTTCACTGTACGTTTCGATGTTTCAATGTACATGTGACAAATAAAAGTAATCTATAGCTCGTTTCGTACCAAGATACAGTGAAAGTTTTGTTTTGCATGCCAGGCAGACAGATCTTGCAACACGTTACAGTATTACAAAGGGGAGAGCAGTAACAGAATGCAGAACATAGGTGCGGTTTCAGAGAAAGGGCAGTGCAGGGAGACAGGTAAGGTGCAAGAGGTAGAATGCGAGAGAAATAGTTGACGCAGTTTGATATTAACAGCCACGTTGGTGGCAACGCACTGCTGAAGATAGATTGATAACTACCGGAATTTAATAGGAGATCCAAAACCACTAATATCCAATAGAAGAAAATCCAAATCACTGCAAGTGAATCAGAAACGTGTTTAATATTACTGAGAGTGCAGTAGCAGCACAGTGCAATGCACAAAGATACTATAAATGACAATATACAGCATACAGAAAATGAAATTAAATATGTAATGCAAAAAGAAAGCAAAAATAGTGAGGTAGTGTTGATGGGTTGGTTCATTATCCATTCAGAAATCTGATGGGTAAAAGACCAGGGTTTATGGACTTGTGCACAGACACAGTCATCAGTAGGAAGTCCTATCCTTAACATCCACGTCCATTGCAGCAATGGGTTGTATTTCAGAGGACAGTATTTAGCCCACCACACTAGGGGCTCTGTCTCTGTCTCTATAACAGAAGAGCAGCAGATTTCATTAACTACTGACAGCCTTTGCCCATGGGCCAATAATGACGGCTGCTCTAACATCTTAGCCACTCTGCTATCAGGACAGATTGCCAAACATTATGCTCTTAATAAATTACTGGTTTAGATCCATAAGAGGATTCCACATTAATTGTGCCATTGTAATGGAATCTCCCTTAAATGGATTAAACTGTAAAGAAAACTTCATTAACAGGAGTTCACAATAGAGGGAGGTGGTATCCTTAAACACTAGAAAATACGATCTGGAAATACCCAGAATGTGCACTGCACCAACACAATACCTAAGACCTTGCAAGAGAAATTTCACACATTGAAATGCATTAGAAAGTCATCTCTAAAATAAAGGGAAAACAGGATACCAGTAAACTACAAGGAATTTAGGACAACTGCAGCAAATGTTATGTATCACCAATATTTGGACATATTAAAAGGCAAATCCAACTACCTGCAATATGCTTCAGGGAATCCCTATCCACTGCACAACTCTAAAGAGCAAACTATAGTATCTGCTTGACTTTGCAAAAAAAAATCTCCAATGAGAACAATACTGGAAACTGCAATAACAGCTAAACTCTGAAGGAAATGACAGCAATTATTGCGCACAACAGTGGAATCTCCCATTTCTGCAGAATTCTGTTAGAGGATCCTCATTGAATGTGGCATCCTGTAACAGAATCTCCCCAGCAACTATGCAGCTCTAGAAAAGAACTTCTAATAAAAGCAGAATTCTACAAAGATATTTTTATAGAATCCACAGTAAGTGTGAACTGGTGAAAGGGGGCATTAGCAGAGAGACGTTAGAAGAGATGCTGATGAGCTCAAAAGCTAATGAATACTGAAGATCAACTTTCCAGTGATGTGAACGGGCTGTCTCTCTCGGTGTGTCAGGTGTTTGTGATTATCCAAAGTCTGTAGATTCTGGAATTGTTCCTGCAGAACTCTCTAATGTATCCCCTATAGCTGCAAGATCCTCCCTGTAAGGAAACCCTAATCAGCATGAACAATCAAAGCAAACACGAGGAAATCTGCAGATGCTGGAAATTCAAACAACAACACACACAAAACGCTGGTGGAACACAGCAGGCCAGGCAGCATCTATAGGAAGAAGCACTGTCGACGTTTCGGGCCGAGACCCTTCATCAGGACTAACCGAGAGGAAAGATAGTAAGAGATTTGAAAGTAGTGGGGGGAGGGGGAAATGTGAAATGATAGGAGAAGACCGGAGGGGGTGGGATGAAGCTAAGAGCTGGAAAGGTGATTGGCGAAAGTGATACAGAGCTGGAGAAGGGAAAGGATCATGGGACAGGAGGCCTTGGGAGAAAGAAAGGAGGGAGGGGGAAGCACCAGAGGGAGATGGAGAACAGGCAAACAACTAAATATGTCAGGGATGGGGTAAGAAGGGGAGGAGGGGCATTAACGGAAGTTAGAGAAGTCAATGTTCATGCCATCAGGTTGGAGGCTACCCAGCCAGTATTTAAGGTGTTGTTCCTCCAACCTGAGTTGGATTCATTTTGACAGTAGAGGAGGCCATGGATAGACATATCAGAATGGGAATGGGACGTGGACCCCAGAAAAAGCAGGATCTCCCAGTGGCCACACATTTTAATTTCACGTCCCATTCCCATTCTGATATGTCTATCCATGGCCTCCTCTACTGTCAAAATCAATCCAAACTCAGGTTGGAGGAACAACACCTTATATACCGGCTGGGTAGCCTCCAACCTGATGGCATGAACATTGACTTCTCTAACTTCCGTTAATGCCCCTCCTCCCCTTCTTACCCCATCCCTGACATATTTAGTTGTTTGCCTGTTCTCCATCTCCCTCTGGTGCTTCCCCCTCCCTCCTTTCTTTCTCCCGAGGTCTCCCGTCCCATGATCCTTTCCCTTCTCCAGCTCAGTATCACTTTCGGCAATCACCTTTCCAGCTCTTAGCTTCATCCCACCCCCTCCAGTCTTCTCCTATCATTTCACATCAGGTTCAAACATCAGAGGTTCAGAGGGACTTAGGAGTCCTCGTGCAAGACTCCCAGCAGGTTAATTTACAGGTTGTGTCTGTGGTAAAGAAGGCAAATGCAATTAATTCAAGGGGAATAGAATATAAAAGCAAGGAGATAATGCTGAGCCTTTACTAGACACTAGTCAGGCAGCACTTAAAGTATTGTCAACAGTTTTGGGCCCCATATCTCAGAAAGGATGTGCCGTCATTGGAGAGAGTCCAGAGGAGGTTCACACGGATTATTCTGGGAATGAAGAGGTTAGCATGTGAGAAGCGTTTGGCAGCTTTGGGCCCGTACTCACTGGAATTTAGAAGAATGTGGTGGTGAGAATCTCATTGAATGTTCAAAGGACTTGATATGGTGGCTGTGGAGAGGATGTTTCCTATGGCAGGAGGTATCCAGAACTAGAGGGCAGAGCTTCAAAATTGAGGAGTGACCTTTTAGAACAAAGGTAAGAAGGAACATTTTTAGCCAGAGAGTAGTGAGTGTGTGGTGCGCTGTGGTGGAGGCCAAATCCATGGGTATATTTAAGATGGGAGTTGATGGTTTCCTGATCAGTCAGGGCATCAAAGGATACTGCGAGAAAGCAGGTGTATGGGGTTGAGTGGGATCTGGGATCAGCCATGATGGAATGGTGGAGCAGAGACTCGATGGGCTGAATGGCCTGTTTCTTATGGTCTTATGGTCCCTAAAAATTGTAAAATATTCTGAGATGATCACCAACAATGCTATGGTTCTGTAAAAGAATCTACATGAATTACAGCTCTGTAAACTGAATTGCTGAGGAGCAGGACCAGAAGAAATAAAATAGAAGAGAAACAACCACTATAACAATACTCCGGAGAGGGCTCACTAATTACTGGTATACACTATAAATTACCACAACATGCCAGGAGGAACTCCCACGTCAGTGGAATGCACAAAGAGAATGATCAATTACAATAATATTTATAAGGAATTCTCTATTATATCAAGTGGCAAGAAATCCCCTGCATAATCCCAAGTAAACATAGGGAAATCTTTGATTATTAGATACATATAGGAGCATCCCCATCAACTTGGGGCCACAACACAGGTTCCAATGTATGTCACGTCTGCCTACGTCAGGAAGGTAACCCTACCTGCAGGTCGGTGATGAGTGGCAATCCACTGGGACCCTTGTGATTCTTGTAAAAGACTTGGATGAGGAAGTTTGCAGATGACGCGAAGGTTGGCGGAACTGTAGATTGTGTGAAGGGTTGTTGTGGCTAGCAACAGGACTTTGAGAAGGTGCAAAGCTGAGCCGAGAAGTGGCAAGATGGAGTTCAAGCTGGAAAAGTGTGAAGTGATTCATTTCGGAAGATCCAATCTGAAAGGCAGAATTCAAGGCTAATGGCAGTGTGGAGGAGCAGAGGGATCTCAGGATCCACATCCATCGATCTGTCAGAGTTACCTCGCAAGTTGAAATGCTTTTTAAGAAGACATATGGTGTGTTGGTCTTCATTAGTGGGGGATTGAGTTCAAGGGCCATGAGGTAATGTTGCAGCTCTGTAAAACCATGGTTAGTCCACACTTGGAATATTGTGTTCAATCCTAGTCACCTCATTATAAGAAGGATGTGGAAGCTTTAGAGAGGATGCAGAGCAGATTTGCCAGGATGCTGCCTGGATTAGAGAGCATGTTTTGTGAGGAAAGGTTGAGCGAGTTAAGACTATTCCCTTTGGAGTGAAGCCGGATGAGATGAGATTTGACCAAAGTGTGTACGACAATAAGAGGCATAGGTAGAGTGGACAGACAGAGACTTTTTTTCAGGGCAGAAATGGCTAATGTGATGTTTGTAGGGAGGTATAAGGGGGATGTGAGAGGAAAAGTTTTTACACTGAGAATGAAGGATGTGTAGAATAACCCTACCAGGGGTGCTGGTAAAGGACGATGCATTAAAGACATTCAAGAAACTCTTAGATAGAAATATGGATGTGAGAAAAATGGAGGGCTACAAGGGAGGGATGGTTTAGATTGATCTTGGAGTAGATTAAAGGTTTGATATCGCATTGCAGTCTGAAGGGCCTGTACTGTGCTGTAATGTTCTATATTCTGTGTCCTATGTTCTAAACAGTAACGCATTGGGCAATCTTTGATTATTAGATACCTTATAGGGGTATCCCCATTAGCTGGAGAACACAACATACACTCCAGTGTATATCATCAGGGCAGAGGACATAATAGAAGGATCTGAATATAGATTCACCAGACTGACTCCTGGGATGATGATGATTCCTGGGCTTTTCACATGAGGTGAGACTGATAGTCTCTGCAGGTAACAGAGAAAAAGAAGTGTTCTCACCGAAAACTGCAAAATTCTTGGGGAGCATACTAGGACAGGTGGAGAGGCGAAGTTTCCCCTGATTATGATCTATCAAGATAAGGGGTCGGCCATTCAGCGTGGAGATGAGAACAGAAGTCCTCACCCAAGAGTTGTCCTCCTCAGAATTCTTAATCCAAGAAGGCTTTGGAGGCTGGGGCCCTGGTTATACCCAGGTCTGAGACTGATAGTTTTTAAGGGAATTGAGGGATTTAGGTTTGTTACAGAGCTAAGGTGTGCTTCTCAGATCAGAGGGAAACCATCTTACTGAGTGCTCAAGCAGACTTGAGGGAGTGAATCACCTACTCCTGTTTCTATTTCTTGTGTTCATAGGTAATCCAAGTGACTGGAATACATCACTGGGGAATCCTAGGTAACTGGACTACATCATAAGGGAATCCCAAGTGACTGGAATACATCATTGGGGAATCCCAAGTAACTGGACTACATCATAAGGGAATCCCCATTAATTGGAGTCATGACAAGTGAATCCTCAGAAACTTGAGTCTGTCACTGGCATCTTCAGTAACTGGACAACAAGAAAATCTCTAATAACTGGGGTGCAGTGTACAGACTCTTATAGTCATTGAATTACATGGATTGGAAACTAGACCTTCAGCCCAACTTGTCCAACCGATGGAGAAGCCTATCTAAACTAATACAAATGGCCTGAATTTGGCCTTATCCTTTCTAATCCAAGTACCTGGACAAATTTCTGCAAGAGCCAAACAAATCTGCAAAAACTGCGAGGGTAAAATGATCCTTATATATACAGGACTCCGAACAGAAGCCAGGATGTGGCATACAGATTATAATGGGAGATAGAAGAGGCATGAAAACAGGCAATGTTACAATGGTCATGGGGGCTTTCAATCTTTAGGTGGACTGGGAAAATCAGGTTGTTGCTGGATCCCAAGAGAAGGAATTTGTAGAATGCCTGCAAGTGGCTTTTTAAAGTAGCTTGTGATTGAGCCCACTAGGGAAAAGACAATGCCAGATTGGGTGCTGTGTAACGGTCCATGCAAGATTAGGAAGTTTAAGATAAAGGAACCCTTAAGAGCCAATGATCATAATATGATAGAATTCATCCTGCAGTTTGAGAGGGAGAAGCTAAAATCAGATGTAGCAATACTATTGTTGAGTAAAGTGAACTACAGAGGCATGGGAGAGGAGCTGGCTAAGGTTGATTGGAAGGGGCTACGAGCAGGGATGATGGTAGAGCAGCAATGGCTGGAGTTTCTGGGAGTAATTTGAAAGATGTATTATCAGTTCCTCCCAAAGAAGAAGAGTGGCTTGTGCTCTTAATTATGTAACGTATAAGGAATCCCCAAAATGTAGTACTCAATAATGCAGTTAATATATATAAAAGCATCCCCAACTGATTCCATCATTTTATGAGGCGATCACTACTTTCAGCTGCACTTCAAAATGGGAGTGAACACAGCCCAGGAGGAAAACACAATAAATGAAAACTTCTGAGCACACTTTAATGGCATTCCTATTAACTCAAACAACTCAAGATGGAATGTTCAATATCCAAAGATCATCATCAATGTTGAAAGGCCTCGACAGAGCAGATATGGAGAGGATGGTTCCTATGGTGGGAGAGTCTAACACCAAGGACACAGCCTCAGAATAGAGGGGAATCATTTTAGAATGGAGATGAGAAGGAATTTCTTGAGCCAGAGAGTGGTGAATCTGTGGAATTCTTTGCCACAGGAAGCCGTGGAGGCCACGTCAATGTATATTTAAGGCTGGGGTTGAGAAATCCTTGATTGGTCAGGGCATGAAGGGATACCGGGGGAAGGCAGGAGATTGGGGCTGAGAGATAAATTGGATCAGTCATGATGAAATGGAGGAGCAGACTGGATGGGCCAAATGGCCTATTTCTGCTCTTATACCTTATGGTCAATGAACCCTCAGTATCTGTGACATTTTGCAATGGAAGCCCCACCATCTGCAGGAAGTTGAAGTTGAAGGCGTCTACAGGGCTTATGGCAGTATGAACCATAGAACCATAGAACATTACAATACAGAAACAGTCCCTACGGCCCTTCTTGGCTGTGCCGAATCATTTTTCTGCCTAGTCCCACTGATCTGCACCTGGACCATATCCCTCCATACCCCTCTCATCCTTGTACCTGTCCAAGTTTTTCTTAAATGTCAAAAGTGAGCCCGCATTTACCACTTCATCTGGCAGCTCATTCCACACTCCCACCACTCTCTGTGTGAAGAAGCCCCCCCCCCCAATGTTCCCTTTAAACTTTTCCCCCTTCACCCTTAACCCATGTCCTCTGGTTTTTTTCTCCCCTAGCTTCAGTGGAATAAGCCTGCTTGCATTCACTCTATCTATACCCATCATAATTTTATATACCTCTATCAAATCTCCCCTCATTCTTCTACGCTCCAGGGAATAAAGTTCTAACCTATTCAACCTTTCTCTGTAACTCAGTTTCTCAAGTCCCGGCAACATCCTTGTAAACCTTCTCTGCACTCTTTCAACCTTCCTGTAATTATAAAGGTAAATGTACCAAAAGCTCTCTTTATTACCCTATCTACCTGTAACGCCACTTTTAGGGAATTATGTATCTGTACTCCCAGATCCCTCTGTTCTACTGCACTCCTCAGTGCCCTACCATTTACCTTGTATGTTCTACCTTCCAAAGTGCAATACCTCACACTTGTCTGTATTAAGCTCCATCTGCCATTTTTCAGCCCATTTTTCCAGCTGGTCCAAATCCCTCTGCAAGCTTTGAAAACCTTCCTCACTGTCCACTACACCTCCAATCTTTGTATCATCAGCAAATTTGCTGATCCAACTTACCACATTATCATCCAGATCATTGATATCGATGACAAATAACAATGGACCCAGCACTGATCCCTGTGGCACACCACTAGTCACAGGCCTCCACTCAGAGAAGCAATCCTCCACTACCACTCTCTGGCTTCTCCCATTGAGCCAATGTCTAATCCAATTTACTACCTCACCATGTATACCTAGCAACTGAATCTTCCTAACTAATCTCCCATGTGGGACCTTGTCAAAGGCCTTACTGAAGTCCATGTAGACAACATCCACTACCTTCCCTTCATCCACTTTCCTGGTAACCTCCTCAAAAAACTCTAATGACCTACCACGCACAAAGCCATGTTGACTCTCCCTAATAAGCCCCTGTCTATCCAAATACTTAGAGATCCTATCTATTAGTACTCTTTCCAGTAATTAACCTACTACTGATGTCAGACTTACTGGCCTATAATTTCCCGGATTACATTTAGAGTCTTTTTTAAACAACGGAACAACATGAGCTATCCTCCAATCCTCCGGCACCTCACCTGTAGGTACCAGCATTTTAAATATATCTGCCAGGGCCCCTGCAATTTCACCACTAGTCTCCTTCAAGGTCCGAGGGAATACCCTGTCAGGTCCTGGGGATTTATCTACTCTGATTTGCCTCAAGACAGCAAGCACCTCCTCCTTTTCAATCTGTATAGGTTCCATGACCTCACTACCTGTTTGCTTTATTTCCATTGACTCCTTGTCAGTTTCCTTAGTAAATACAGATGTAAAAAAACCATTGAGGATTCCCCCATTTCTTTTGATTCCATACATAGCTGACCACTCTGATCTTCAAGAGGACCAATTTTATCCCTTACTATCCTTTTGCTCTTAATATACCTGTAGAAGCTCTTAGGATTATCCTTCACCTTGACTGCCAAAGCAACCTCATGTCTTCTTTTGGCCCTCCTGATTTCTTTCTTAAGTTTTTTTTGCACTTTTTATACTCCTCAAGTACCTTATTTGCTCCCTGTTTCCTATACATGTCATACATCTCCCTCTTCTTTATCAGAGTTCCAATATCCCTCGAGAACCAAGGTTCCTTGTTCTTATTCACTTTGCCTTTAATCCTGACAGGAACATACAAACTCCACACTCTCAAAATTTCTCCTTTGAACGTCTCCCACTTACCAACGACATCCTTGCCAGAGAACAACTTGTTCCAATTCACGCTTTTTAGATCCTTTCTCATTTCTTCAAATTTGGCCTCTTTCCAGTTTAGAACCTCAACCCGAGGACCAGATCTATCTTTATCCATGATCAAGTTGAAACTAATAGTGTTGTGATCACTGGAACCAAAGTGTTCCCCGCCACACACTTCTGTCACCTGTCCTAACTTGTTTCCTAATAGGAGATCTAATATTGCATCCTCTCTAGTTGGTACCTCTATATATTGATTTAGAAAACTTTCCTGAACACATTTTACAAAATCTAACACATCTAGACCTTTAACAGTATGGGAGTCTCAATCAATATGTGGAAAATTAAAATCCCCTACTATCACAACTTTATGTTTCCTGCAGTTGTCTGCTATCTGCAGATTTGCTCCTCCAATTCTCGCTGACTATTGGGTGGTCTATAATACAACCCCATTAATGTGGTCATACCTTTCCTGTTTCTCAGCTCCACCCCTATGGCCTCAGTAGACAAGCCCTCTAATCTGTCCTGCCTGAGCACTGCTGTAAGATTTTCCCTGACTAGCAATGCCACATTCCTACCCTTCATTCCTCTGCCTCTATCATATCTGAAACATCTGAACCCTGGAACATTGAGCTGCCAGTCCTGCTCCTCCTGTAGCCAAGTTTCACTAATGGCTATAATGTTGTAATTCCGTGTGTCAACCCATGCCCTCAGCTCGTCTGTCTTCCCAACAATACTCCTTGCATTGAAATAGACACACCTCAGAAGATTATTCCCACCACACACAAACCTTCTACTTGTGACTTTGCATGAACTTTTAACGTCATTTATTTTCACCCCCGCTCCACTATCTACTCTGGCACTGTGGTTCCCATCCCCCTGCAAATCTAGTTAAACCCCCCCCCCCCCCCAATAGCACTAACAAAACTCCCTGCAAGGATATTGGTCCCCCTGTAGTTCAGGTGTAACCCGTCTCTCTTGTACAGGTCCCACCTGCCCCAGAAGAGGTCCCAATGATCCTGAAATCTGAAACACTGCCCCCTACACCAGTTCCTCAGCCACATGTTCATTCTCCAGAGCATCCTATTCTTACCCTCACTGGCACGTGGCACGGGTAGCAATCCTGAGATTACCACCCTCAAAGTCCTGCTTTTTAACTTCCTACCAAGCTCTCTATACTCACTCTTGAGGACCTTCTCACTCTTTCTTCCTACGTCATTGGTACCGATGTGTACCATGACATCTGGCTGACCACCCTCCCACTTCAGAATGCTGTGCACGCAATCAGAGACATCCCTGAGCTGCTTAAGAGTGTGAAGGATCCCTCAAAGCAAGTTGATAGAATAGTTACAAAGGCATATGATGCATTGTCCTTCATTAGCCGGGGGACTGTATTCGAGAACTGTGACGTGATGTTGCTGTTCTACAAAGTTCTCATTGGACCACACTTGTTGGCAAAAAATGAATTCAAATCCTTAGAAAGAGGTGACATAGGACTGGAAGATGTAGAATCCTTGTGGATTAAGAAACTGCAAGGGTAAAAGTACCCCGATGGGAGTTATATGTACAGGCCTCCGAACAGTAATCAGGATGTGGGCTACAAATCACAACGTGAGATAGAAAAGGCATGTCAAAAGGACAATATTACAATAGTCTTGGGGGATTTCAATGTGCAGGTAGGTTGGGAAAATCAGGTTGGTTCTGGATCCCAAAAAGGAGAAGTTGTAGAATGCCAACAAGATGGCTTTTTAGAGCAGCTTGTGGTTGAGCTCACTAGGGGATCAGTTACTCCTGACTGGTTGTTGTGCAATGAACCGTCAATAACAACAGCAGCCTATAAAGGGATTCCCTGTAACTCAGCATTCCTCCACGGAGTCTCCAATAAAGCAATATAATTCCCAATAACTGCAGCAATCAGTAATGGATCCCCCATAATGACAGCATTCCTTAATGGAATCCGCATTGCTGGTCTGCTCTGCAAGGCCGTTGCCAATAATTGCTGCAGCCCAAATTCCAGGAGTGTCTGCAGTCTACATCTGTACAACTGGGTGGAATCACTTGTCACTCGCACAATGGCACTGTGAACATTAGAGTGAACATCTCTCCCAGCTACTTGGTGTTCATGTTTAAGTTGTCTGGGTGGCCAAGCCACACAGTGCAACCCTGCCCACCCCTCCCCACCACAGCCAGGGCCCCACGACCTCGCTGGAAGTGGCCATACATGGAACTGAAGCTATCAATCAGCTGGCTCCATGCTTATCAGTTTGCGTGACCCCTGCTAAGACCAATGGGCACAATCAGACTCCAGCTGGACACTCATTGTTGATAATCTGACCTAGGGTCCTTCAATTTAACCACAGATTATGTAAGATACAAGATTTAAGATTGCTTATTGTCATTCTTCGGTATATAAGAGTAAAGGAGAGTGAAATAACCGTTACTCTGGATCTGATGCAACGTAAAGAGCAGAATAAAAAGCAAAGCTATGTGTAAATATAAAAGCAATCCTATGAAACACAATGTGCAATGTTATACACTGTACATACATACAGTGACACTAGGTGATGGCGTGGTGGAGGTTTGATCAGCCTCATGGCGTGGGGGAGGTCATTCTTTTTGAATCTGGTGGTCCTGGCATGGGAGCTCCACGGCTTCTTCCCTGATTGGAGTGGGCCGAACAGTCCTTGAGCAGGGTAGCTTTTAAACACGCCTGATACACTTAAAGAGCACGTGGCCAGGGGCATTCCCTGAAAGCCAGCTCGATTCTGCACTAAAAGTAATCAGCTCCAAGCTAAACGATACTACTGCAGGGCAGCACGGCAGTGTGGCGGTTAGCACAGTCACTTTAGAGTGCCAGCAATCAGGGTTCAATTCCCGCTACTGTCAGTAAGGAGCTCTCCGTGACCACCTAGGTTTCCTCTCACATTTTAGTGATGTTCAGGTCAGAGTTCGTGAGTTGTGGGCCTACCCAGTTAACACTGGGAGCATGGTGACATTTGCGGGCCGTCCTCAACACAATCCTTGTTGATTCGATTTGACACCAACAACACATTTCACGGTACGTTTGAATGTTTTGATGTAATGTAATGAATCTAATTTAATATACTAATCAGAGACCCAGGCAAGTGGAGACACAAAGGACTGCAGATGCTGGAATCTGGAGTACAATCTGCTGGAGGAACTCAGCAGGTCGAGCAGCGTCTGCAGGAGGAACAGAATTGGGCGGGGGAGGGCAATGACATTCAGAGGTTTCGACCCAAAACTTTGACAGTCTCTCTCCTCCCACAAACGCTGCTTGACCTACTGAGTTCCTCTAGCAAATTGCTTGTTGCACCCGGGCAAGTGTGGTGCTTCTTCATCTGGAAATCCCACTGGCGTGTTTGCCTGTCGCACAGAGAGGGTTTGGTCTCACCTGTTGGGATGACGGCAGCCGCTGGGATCTCCCTTCGGCCTTTGAGCCTGAGGATGGCTTTTAACTGTCCAATTTCAATGGCCACTCAGCTGCTTTTGACTAATTTCCCCATGATTTTGATTGTTACATTCGTCAGCTGGTAAGGCATAGGCATCTAATTGGTCAAACTTCAGTGGTTCTGCTCCCTGGATTAGCTCTGTTCTTGCTCTACCGCATTTCCAGCCAAGTCTACAATTGACTACAATCCCAGTAAGCAGTCAGAAGTGAACCTAGTACTGTGCAGTCAGCCCAACACATCGCGGGCACTTCCTTCCCCACCGTCGGAGGTATCTATCGGAGGTGCCACCTCAAGATGGGTTAGAGTTCCCCATCACCTGGACCATGCAGCTGCCACTGGGCTGGAGATGCAGAAGCCTGAAGGCCCACACCACCAGGATCAAGAACGGCTATTTTATTTCTTCTCAGTGATACGGTTCTTGAGCCGACCAGTACAACTCTAATCACTACAGTTCTGCAACTTCGGTCACTTCGCATTAAAATAGATTTTTTAGAAACATAGAAAACCTGCAGCACAATACAGGCCCTTCGGCCCACAAAGTTGTGCTAAACATGTCCCTAACATGTCCCTACCTTAGAAATTACTAGGGTTTCCCATAGCCCTCTATTCTCCTAAGGTCCATGCACCTATCCAAAAGTCTCTTAAAAGACCCTATCGTATATTCCTCCACCACCATTGCTGGCAGCCCATTCCACACACTCACCACTTTCTGAGTAAAAAACTTACCCCTGACATCTCCTCTGTGCCTACTCCCCAGCACCTTAAACCTGTGTCCTCTTGTCTTGTGGCAACCATTTCAGCCCTGGGAAAAAGCCTCTGACCATCCACATGATCAATGACTCTCCTCATCTTATACATTTCTATCAGGTGACCTCTCTTCCTCTGTCGCTCCAAGAAGAGAAGGCCGAGTTCACTCAACCTATTCTCATAAGGCATGCTCCCCAAGTCAGGCAACATCCTTGTAAGTCTCCTCTGAACCCTTTCTATAGTTTCCACATCCTTCTTGTAGTGAGGCGACCAGAACTGAGCACAGTACTACAAGTGGGGTCTGACCAGGGTCCTATATAGCTGCAACATTACCTCTCGGCTCCTAAATTCAATTTCTCAATTGATGAAGGCCAATACACTGTACGCCTTCTTAACCACAGAGTCAACCTGTGCAGATGTTTTGAACATCCTATGGACTCAGACCGCAAAATCCCTCTGATCCTCCACACTGCCAAGAGTCTTACCATTAATCCTATATTCTGCCATCATATCTGACCTACCAAAATGAACCACTTCACACTTATCTGGGTTGAACTCCATCTGTCACTTCTCAGCCCATTTTGCACCCGATCAATGTCCCGCTGTAACCTCTGACAGCCCTCCACACTATCCGCAGCACCTCTAACCTTTGTTTCATCAGCAAACTTACTAACCCATCCCTCCACTTACTCATCCAGGTCATTTATAAAAATCACAAAGAGTAAGGGTCCCAGAACAGATCCCTGAGGCACAGCACTGGTCTCTGACCTCCATGCAGAATATGACCCATCTACAACCACTCTTTGTCTTCTGTGGGCAAGCCAGTTCTGGATCCACAAAGCAATGTCCCCTTGGATCCCATGCCTGCTCACTTTCTCAATAAACCTTACATGGGGTACCTTATCAAATGCCTTGCTGAAATCCATATACACTACATCTACTGCTCTTCCTCCATCAATATGTTTAGTCACATCCTTAAAAAATTCAATCAGGCTCGTAAGGCACGACCTGCCCTTGACAAAGCCATGCTGAGTATTCCTAATCATATTATACCTTTCCAAATGTTCATAAATCCTGCCTCTCAGGAACCTACTTTACTTTACTTTATTGTCACCAAACAATTGACACTAGAGTGTAAAATCATCACAGCGATATTTGATTCTGTGCATTGCGCTCCATGAAGTACAAATCAAATTAAATATAATAAAAAATTAAATTATAAATCATAATTAGAAAATAGAAAATGGAAAGTAAGGTAGTGCAAGTCAGGTCCGGATATTTGGAAGGTACGGCCCAAATCCGGGTCAGGATCCGTTCAGCAGTCTTATCACAGTTGGAAAGAAGCTGTTCCCAAATCCAGCCATATGAATCTTCAAGCTCCTGAACCTTCTCCCGGAGGGAAGAGGGACAAAAAGTGTGTTGGCTGGGTGGGTCGTGTCCTTGATTATCCTGGCAGCACTGCTCCGACAGCGTGCGGTGTAAAGTGAGTCCAAGGATAGAAGATTGGTTTGTGTGATGTGCTGGGCTAGGTTCATGATCTTCTGCAGCTTCTTCCGATCTTGGACAGGACAACTTCCATACCAGGTTGTGATCCATCCTAGAAGAATGCTTTCTACGGTGCACCTATAAAAATTAGTGAGGGTTTTAGGGGACAGGCCAAATTTCTTCAGCTTTCTCAGGAAGTAAAGGCACTGGTAGGCCTTCTTGGCAGTGGACTCTGTTTGGTTAGACCAAGTCAGGTCATTTGTGATATTTACCCTGAGGAACTTAAAGCTTTTGACCTGTTCCACCTGCGCACCACCAATGTAGATGGGGTCATGCGGTCTGCTACTCTTTCTGAAGTCAACAACCAATTCCTTCGTCTTGCTGACGTTGAGGGATAGGTTATTGTCTTCGCACCATGCCACCAGGTTCTTAATTTCCTCTCTGTACTCAGACTCATCATTACCCACGATGCGACCTACAATTGTGGTGTCATCAGCAAACTTATATATTGAGTTTGATGGAAACTTGGCTACACAATCATGGGTGTACAGTGAGTACAGTAGGGTGCTGAGTACACAGCCTTGTGGGGCACCGGTGCTCAGAGTGATTGTAGAGGAGAGCTTGTCCCCTATTTTTACAGCCTGGATCCTGTCTGTGAGGAAGTTGAAGATCCAGCTGCAGATCTGAGTGCTAAGATCCAGGTTCCGGAGTTTAGAAATCAGTTTATTTGGAATGATGGTATTATAGGCAGAACTTCTCTATCAATTTACCAACCACTGAAGTAAGACTCACTGGTCTATAATTTCCTGGGCTATCTCTACTCCCTTTCTTGAATAAAGGAACCACTTCCGCAACCCTCCAATCCTCCGGAACCTCCCCCGTCCCCATTGATGATGCAAAGATCATCGCCAGAGGCTCAGCAATCTCCTCTCTCGCCTCCCACAGTAGCCTGGGGTACATCTCTCATTTTTGTTCTAATTGTTCTTTTTCTGGTAAATATTGCAAATAATTTGTGCTTAGTTTTGCTCTTTTTTGCAGATCCTGATTATCTATCGCTACAATCCTGTGATGCTGCAATGAGTAAGTTTTTCACTGTGTCTGTGCGTGCACGTACTGGAAACTCAACTCGGATGATGCGCCTCATGTGCCTCACTGTAGCTTGTAAAATTTAGCCACAACCTTTGTTCTCAAGATAGGAAGCAATTCAGAGATGGTGGTGATGATAAGATGGGGAAGTGGGTGCAGCATTTTCACAGCACTTTGGGGAAGAGTCTCACTGAATATTTGCCATCTGGAGCAGATTCGGGAAGAGAAGAGTTAATCACTCTCAGAGGAAAGAGTACAATTGGGTTTTACTTAGTTCCCAATTGCTTAATGTACCCAACACCAGCTCAGTGCTTTGTCTGAAAGTTAATCAGCCCTCAGTTCATCATGACACATTCTGGTAAAGCAATAATTTATTTTCATATTTAGTCTTCATTGTTTAATGTGACAGAATGCACGCTCAGAGATTTTCAAAATGGAAAAGGTTATTGCAAGTTATAAAACATTGAGTTATGTAAAAGGATTTTTTTCTTTTGCTATGAAAGTGATCTGGCTGAGGAGTTCCAAGTCAAATAAACCATATGTTGAAGTAGAAATAAGCTATCAGCTGGCTTAGGATCGCTAAGAAACCCAAAACGGGTTAATGCCCAGGGAGAATGAGAGACCTGTTACACCCTCCACTCCCCTGACAGAGAGCTACCAGCAAGCTGGAGACACCAGAGACTGCAAATGTCCAACCAGCAGCAACACACACACAAAGCTGGAGGAACTTTACAAGGATGTTGCCTGGATTGGGGAGCATGCCTTATGAGAACAGGTTGCGTGAACTCAGCCTTTTCTCCTTAGAGTGACGGCGGATGAGAGGTGACCTGATAAAGGTGTATAAGATGAAGAGAGGCATTGATTGTGTGGATAGTCAGAGGCTTTTTCCCAGGGCTGAAATGGTTGCCACAAGAGGACACAGGTTTAAGGTGCTGGGGAGTAGGTACAGTGGAGATACAGGGGTAAGTATTTTACTCAGAGAGTGGTGAGTGTGTGGAATGGGCTGCCGGCAACGGTGGTGGAGGCGGATACGATAGGGTCTTTTAAGAGGCTTTTAGATAGGTACATGGAGCTTAGTAAAATAGAGGGCTATAGGTAAGCCTAGCAATTTCTAAGGTAGGGACATGTTTGGCACAACTTTGTGGGCCGAAGGGCCTGTATTGTGCTGTAGGTTTTCTATGTAACTCAGCGAGTCAGGCAGCATCTGTGGAGGGAAATGGAGAGTCAACATTTCAGGTTGAGACTATTTACTCGGGCAGGAATAAGCAGGTGAAGGAAAACCCCCTGTAACACCGGCAGACAGGAGCACTGCGGCACCAGGTGAGAATGAGGCAGGAGCCAAGGTTTATCGTTACAGATATTGTAGAAGGGCCTCTACCCTCTCCCCATTAATCATTACAACACAAAAGCAGGCACTTCGACATATCCAGTCTGGGCAGAACTGTTATTCTACCAAGTCCTGATGACCTGCAACTGGATCACAGCTCCCCATACTCTTCCCATCTGTGTACTTCTCCCAAATTGTCTTAAATGTTGAAATCGAACCCCGATCCATCACGTCCACTGGCAGTTCATTCCACACTCTCACCACCTCTGAGTGAAGAAGCTCTTCCCCGTGTTCCCCTTAAATAGTTCACATTTCACCCATAACCCATGCCCTCTAGTTCTCAATGAAAAAAAAGCTGCTTGCATTCACTCTGTCTATACCCTTCATAATTTGTGTCAAATTGCCCCTCGTTCTCCTACGCTCCAGGAAATAAAGTCCTAAATTTCCCTGAAGCCCAAGTGTCCAGCTGAATGGCTATGGTCTGTTACACGGTGAATCATCACTCTCCTGGCAATCTTCTGATATTAAAATGACCACTCGCTCCTCCTTGGGCACGGCTTGGTTATCTGGTCTTTGGCCAGCAGTGCTGGCAGTCTAGAATTAGAGGGAATGCTTCACCCTTTCCTCACATTTCACAGCTTTATTACTGATTCCCTCATTGAGGATTTTCCCACCACTCAAGGATGAGGAATGCCAGGATTTCCAGCTCACATCTCCTCACCCCAATTGATGCTAATTTACCAGCTTGTCTCCACAAGGCCTCAAATGTTGGCTTACAGACGGGACCAATCACTTCAGCTTCCTCTATCTCAGCAGGCTATTCACGTGTGGAAGAGATGACAGAGAAGCCCACAATTATGGAAAACCCTGAACATCCTCTACATAGCACCATCCAGAGACAGAGAAGCAGTTTCAGCGATAGGTTGCTATCGATGCAATGCTCCTCAGACAGGATGAAGAGATCAATACTCCCCAATGCCATTCGGCTTTACAATTCAACCGCCAGGAGTAAGATATGTTAAAGTGCCGGGGTTAGGACTCAATGTATTTAAGTAAACTACTTAAGAACTTTTTAAAAGCTATTATTAATGCTTTTTGAGAGGGTGTTTTTAGATGCATATCATATTTTTACTGAGTTAAGTATTGTATGTAATTAGTTTTGCTACAATAAGTGTATAGGACATTGGAAAAAATGTTGAATTTCCCCATGGGGATGAATAAAGTATCTATCTATCTATCTATCTATCTATCTATCTATCTATCTATCTATCTATCTATCTATCTATCTATCTATGTAACACCAGCAGTCAGGAGCACGGCAGAACCAGGTGGGCTTCAGAGCGAAACCCTTGCTGATGAAGTCAGAAAGTTCTACAGCTCTTACATTTCCCTAAACATCCAGCTGGATGGGCATCCTGTTACATAGTTCAGCCTCAGCCTCCTGGTTGCCTTCTAATACTTAAATTACCACTCTCTCCTTAGGCACGGGTTGGTTATCTAGTTGGATTGGGGAATGCAAACTGGGGATTGTGGACTAGGGATTGCGGAAAGTGGGTACGGACTGGGGACTGGGAACTGGGAACTGCGGACTGGGGACTGGGGATTGTGAACTGGGGACTGGGGACTGGGGACTGGGGACTGGGGACTGGGAACTGGGGACTGAGGACTGGGGACTGGGGACTGGGGACTGGGGACTGGGGACTGGGGACTAGGGACTGGGGATTGTGGACTGGGGACTGGGAACTGGGAACTGGGGACTGAGGACTGGGGACTGGGGACTGGGGACTGGGGACTAGGGACTGGGGATTGTGGACTGGGGACTGGGAACTGGGAACTGGGGACTGAGGACTGGGGACTGGGAACTGGGGACTGGGAACTGGGGACTGGGGACTGGGGATTGTGGGCTGGGGATTGTGGGCTGGGGACTGGGGACTGGGGACTGGGAACTGGGAATTGGGGACTGGGGATTGTGGACTGGGACTGGGGACTGGGGACTGGGGACTGGGAACTGGGGACTGGGGACTGGGGATTGTGGACTGGGGACTGGGGACTGTGGACTGGGGACTGGGAACTGGGGACTGGGAACTGGGGATTGTGCACTGGGGACTGGGAACTGGGGACCGGGGATTGTGGACTGGGGACTGTGGACTGTGGACTGGGGACTGGGAACTGGGGACTGGGAACGGGACTGGGGATTGTGCACTGGGGACCGGGAACTGGGGACCGGGGATTGTGGACTGCGGATTGTGGACTGGGGATTGTGAACTGGGAACTGGGGACTGTGGACTGGGGACTGGGGACTGGGGACTGGGGACTGGGAACTGTGGACTGGGGTCTGGGGACTGGGGACTGGGGACTGGGAACTGGGAACTGGGGACTGGGAACTGGGAACTGGGGACTGGGGATTGTGGACTGGGATTGGGGACTGGGGACTGGGGACCGGGGATTGTGGACTGCGGATTGTGGACTGGGGACTGGGGACTGGGGACTGTGGACTGTGGACTGGAGTCTGGGGACTGGGGACGGGGGACTGGGAACTGGGGACTTGGAACTGGGGACTGGGGATTGTGGACTGGGAACTGGGGACTGGGGATTGTGGACTGGGTACTGGGGACTGGGGACTGTGGACTGGGTACTGGGGATTGTGAACTGGGGACTGGGGATTGTGAACTGCGGACTGGGGACTGGGGATTGTGGACTGGGAACTGGGGACTTGGAACTGGGGACTGGGGACTGTGGACTGGGTACTGGGGACTGGGGACTGTGGACTGGGTACTGGGGATTGTGAACTGGGGACTGGGGATTGTGAACTGGGGACTGGGGACTGGGGACTGGGGATTGTGAACTGGGGATTGTGGACTGGGATTGGAGACTGGGGACTGGGGATTGTGGACTGGGGACTGGGGACTGGGGATTGTGGACTGGGGATTGTGAACTGGGGATTGTGGACTGGGATTGTGGACTGGGATTGGGGACTGGGGACTGGGATTGGGGACTGGGAACTGGGGACCGGGGATTGTGGACTGGGGACTGGGGACTGAGGATTGTGGACTGGGGATTGTGAACTGGGATTGTGGACTGGGATTGGGGACTGGGGACTGCGGATTGTGGACTGGGGATTGTGGGCTGATCAAGGGCAGTGGAACAACAGCTACAATTACTAAACATTACAAAAAGACTATAATGATTTGAGGAAGTACCAGCGAATTATCAGACAGAACGCTGACCACTGCATGCTGAGACTGGGAAAATTCTCAGGACGTCAATGAGACAGTGCAGATTCTTTAACTACTGTCTCATTGTCGTGAATCCCCTACTTAATAGGAAGCCTCTGTGATGAGTACACTCGAGATAGATGAATCGATCTGTGGAGAACATATGGAGGCTATATAAGAACATAAATAGGTTAAGTGACTGGATAGAGTTCTGTCGAATGGGTGTAGTGCCGGGAAATGTGAAGCCATCCCTGATGGTAGGAAAAAAAAAAACAATTTATCTAAAGGATGAGAGACTCTGAGATATAGAGGGTCCTGGGAATCTGAGAACATCATTAACAAAAAGGTTCCTGCGAGGTGCAATAAGTAATTAGGAAATCCGACAGATCATCACGGTTCATTGTGAAGGAAAGTGAAGGTAAAAACAGGGAGGTTAAGTTTCTGATTGACGGGGCACTGATGGGAACACAGTGGGAATATGTGTACACTATTGATCTGTTTCTGTAAGGCAGGAAATTAATGCAGTTCATAGATAGTTTACTAGACGAATATTGAAATGCACGGTTACTCTCCATCTCAGGAGAAGTTAGACACATAAGACCTGTGTCTGGTGGTTTAGAAAAGCGGGATGGGCCTTGATTGAAACATATAACATAGTTCCCAGAAAGTTGCCTGGATTAGGCAGTGTGAGTTTGGAACAAAATGGAGCTGTTTTCTCTGGACTGAGAGGAAACCTGATGGAAGCTTATAAGGTTATGAGAAGCATAGATTGACAATCAGAATCTTCATCCCAGACATAAGATGCCAAGTACTAGAAGACAAGATTTAAGGTGAGAGCGGGTAAGTTTGAGGAAGGTATGTTTTTACAAAGAGTGATAGGTGTCTGGACGTGGTTGTTGGTGCTGGTGACAAACCGGATCATTGTGTTTCAAAGCCCGATAGATTGACAGACGAAGATGCAGGGAATGAAGGGAATGGAAGCAATAGATCACAGACAGGCAGAGGAGACTCAGATTAATTTCGCATGATGTTCAGCACAGACATAGTGAGCTGTAGGACCTGTTCCTGCGCTGTGCTCCATGTAAGAACATGAAGGGTCTTGGAAGGGTGGGCACAGAGGGAATATTTCCTCTCATGAGAAGGGAACAAGATACGTGAATATTTTTTAAACTGGGAATAGACGGGGGGGGGGGGGGTTAAAAGGTTACTAGTGGGGAGATTGGAACAAAAAACAGGAATCAAATCAGATCAGCAATGATTTTACTAAGTGGCAGGATCGGCTTGAGAGGCCGAGTAGCCTACTGTTCTTAATTTAAATGTTCACATGTTTGAACAGATACTCAGGGAATCAAGAGGCATGGGAGTAATCCAGGGTCATGCACTGATAGAGTCATAGCATCACCGAGTACTATAGCTCAGAAACAGGTCCTTCAGCCCATCAAGTCTGTACTAGCCTCGTTTTCTGTCAAGACTCATCTACCTGCAACCTGACCATAGACCTTCATTCCCACCTCATCCAGGTAACTATCCAAACTCCTCTTGAATATTAAAACTGAACCTGCATCTACCGCTTCTGCTGGCAGCTCGGACCACACTCGTACCACCCTCTGAGAAGAAGTTTGCCCTCAGGTTCCCCTGAAATATTTCAACTTTCAATCTTAACCCACGACCTTTATTTCAAGACTCACTTAAACTGAGGTGAAAAATCCTGCATGCATTCACCCCTCATAATTCTGCGTACCCCCCTGAGATACCCCTTCATCCTCTTGCCCTCCAGACATCTGCCATAGATTCATGGAATAGTGGAGGAGGTTTGGCAGGCTGAAAGGTCTATTGTTGTTCCTTCATCTCACAGCTCACCCCTGCACAATGTACTCTGGCCTGTCCTGAGTGAACAGCAGAGGCCATACGCTTCCCCAAAGCCTCTGGGCAGTGGAGGGACCATGCACTGTGTCACCGATTATCCATGTCACCAACAGCGAGCAGACATCAGTGGTGTGGAGGTGAATCACGCTCCTCGCTCACGGAAACATGATATAAATAAGTTCAATTGGTCAGCATGGACGATGGGCTGAAGGGCCGTTTCTGTGCAGTATATAACTCCAGAAAGCCTTAAGCAAAGTATGAAAAACAGGAGGTTGCATGAAAAGGTCCCATACCTGATAAAGCAGTGGGACCAGTTTTGGCCATCACCTTTGTAGAGTCCACAGGAGATAACAAACAATAGACAATAGGTGCAGGAGTAGGCCATTCAGCCCTTCAAGCCAGCATCACCATTCAGTATGATCATGGCTGATCATCCACACAGTACCCCGTTCCTGCCTTCTCCCCATATCCCTTGACTCCGCTATCTTTAGAGCTCTATCTAACTCTTTCTTGAAAGCATCCAGAGAATTGGCCTCCACTGCCTTCTGAGGCAGAGCATTCCATAGATCCACAAAGTTTTTCCTCAACTCTGTTCTAAATGGCCTACCCCTTATTCTTAAACTGTGGCCTCTGGTTCTGGACTCCCCCAACATCGAGAACATTTTTCCTGCCTCTAGCGTGTCCAATCCCTTAATAATCTTATATGTTTCAATCAGATCCCCTCTCATCCTAAATTCCAGTGTATACAAGCCCAGTCGCTCCAATCTTTCAACATATGACAGTCCCGCCATCCCGGGAATTAACCTCGTGAACCTACACTGCGCTCCCTCAATAGCAAGAATGTCCTTCCTCAAATTTGGAGACTAAAACTGAACACAATACTCCAGGTGTGGTCTCACCAGGGCCCTGTACAACCGCAGAAGGACCTCTTTGCTCCTATACTCAACTCCCCTTGTTATGAAGGCCAACATGCCATTAGCTTTCTTCACTGCCTGCTGTACCTGCATGCTTGCTTTCATTGACTGATGTACAAGAACACCTAGATCTCGTTGTACTTCCCCTTTTCCTAACTTGACACCATTCAGATAGTAATCTGCCTTCCTGTTCTTGCCACCAAAGTGGATAACCTCACATTTATCCACATTAAACTGCATCTGCCCACTCACCCAACCTGTCCAAGTCACCCTGCATTCTCCTACCATCCTCCTCATATTTCACACTACTACTCAGCTTTGTGTCATCTGCAAATTTGCTAATGTTACTTTTAATCCCTTCATCTAAATCATTAATGTATATTGTAAATAGCTGCGGTCCCAGCACCGAGCCTTGCGGTACCCCACTAGTCACTGCCTGCCATTCTGAAAAGGACCCGTTAATCCCTACTCTTTGTTTCCTGTCTGCCGATCAATTTTCTATCCATGTGAGTACCCTACCCCCAATACTATGTGTTTTAATTTTGCCCACTAATCTCTTATGTGGGACCTTATCAAAGGCTTTCTGAAAGTCCAGATACACTACATCCACTGGCTCTCCCTTGTCCATTTTCATGGTTACATCCTCAAAAAATTCCAGAAGAGTAGTCAAGCATGATTTCCCCTTCGTAAATCCATACTGACTCGGACTGATCCTGTTACTGCTATCCAAATGTACCATTATTTCATCTTTTATAATTGACACCAGCATCTTCCCCACCACTGATGTCAGGCTAACTGGTCTATAATTCCCTGTTTTCTCTCTCCCTCCTTTCTTAAAAAGTGGGATAACATTAGCTACCCTCCAATCCTCAGGAACTGATCCTGAATCTATAGAACATTGGAAAATGATTACCAATGCATCCATGATTTCTAGAGCCACCTCCTTAAGTACCCTGGGATGCAGACCATCAGGCCCTGGGGATTTATCTGCCTTCAGTCCCATCAGTCTACCCAACACCATTTTCTCTCAGGACTGTTCCAGGGATGGAGAGAAACAGCAAGTAAACAGGTCCTGTGGTGCATCAGATCTGTACTGACCATGAAGCTCTCATTTCTATACCAACAGAGGACGCAAGGGTCTTCATGCCTGGAGCAAAGAGGAAGATGCTGGGAGAACGCAGTGGGTTAGGAAGCATCCGTGGAGGGGAGTGGACAGTTGTAGTTGCCGGTCAAGACCAGTCCTGCCTAACTAGTCTGATTCTTCCCACAGTCCCAGCAACAACCACCCAGTCTCAATCACATCAGAGGCAATTGACCCGCCAGCCCACACGTCTTTGGGATTATGGGAGGAACCTAAAGCACGCAGATGAAACACATGTTGCCACGGAGAAAGCATGCAGACTCCACACAGATAGCGTGGAGGATCAGGATTGAACTTGCACGAGTGGATGTGAGGCAGCAGCTCTGTTGGCTGTGCCGCCCAGATGAAGGGGTCACCCTTCAGGTTGAGAAACTCTGGAGAGAGGATTGTCAGAGCCAAGCTTTAGAGTTCAGGGTCCCCAACATTTACTATGCCATGGAGCAATACCACTAAGGAAGGGTCTGCGGACCCTGGGTGGGGATCCCTGCTTCAGTTAGAGAAAGTAAAGGGAGCCTGATTCCCGTGATCTGACAGATGATGGGCAGCACAAAGCTTTCCAGACCAGACAACTGGGTTCAATTCCCACCACTGCCTGTAAGGAGTTTGTACGCTCTCCCTGTGACTGAGTGGGTTTCCTCCGGGTGCTCTGGTTTCCTCCCACAGTCCAAAGCTCTACCGGTTGGGAGGCCAATTGGCCATTGTAAATAAATCATGTTACTGGGGAGAAACCTTTCACCAGTAAGTGATTGCAACCAGGATACCTAGCCTGATTGACAGTGCGAACACCTTCAATAGTGGCCTTTGGAAGCAGGGATCTGACCTGGGAAAGGAGCAGGGATCTGACCTGGGAAAGGAGCAGGGATCTGACCTGGGAAAGGAGCAGGGACCTGACCTGGGAAAGGAGCAGGGACCTGACCTGGGAAAGGAGCAGGGACCTGACCTGGGAAAGGAGCAGGGACCTGACCTGGGAAAGGAGCAGGGACCTGACCTGGGAAAGGAGCAGGGATCTGACCTGGGAAAGGAGCAGGGATCTGACCTGGGAAAGGAGCAGAGACCTGACCTGGGAAAGGAGCAGGGATCTGACCTGGGAAAGGAGCAGGGACCTGACCTGGGAAAGGAGCAGGGATCTGACCTGGGAAAGGAGCAGGGATCTGACCTGGGAAAGGAGCAGGGACCTGACCTGGGAAAGGAGCAGGGATCTGACCTGGGAAAGGAGCAGGGACCTGACCTGGGAAAGGAGCAGGGACCTGACCTGGGAAAGGAGCAGGGATCTGACCTGGGAAAGGAGCAGGGATCTGACCTGGGAAAGGAGCAGGGACCTGACCTGGGAAAGGAGCAGGGATCTGACCTGGGAAAGGAGCAGGGACCTGACCTGGGAAAGGAGCAGGGACCTGACCTGGGAAAGGAGCAGGGATCATCCCTAAGAAAAGCTGGCAGAGTAATTGTAAAGCCATTGCCGGTAAATGTAGATGCAGTTTTGTGAAGACAAGGGTTATTTACTCTGTTATCCCATGACTTTAAATAGGGTTTGGATAAGATTCAGGATTGAAATTACCTTTGATGTTCCCTGGATAAAATGACGTTTCCACTACTGACAAGGTAACAGGGGAATCTTCAACTGGAGCTTTGAAGCAACATTACTGTTTGACAAAAACAGTTTGCAGAGCTCAGCACCCTCTCCTATGCTAACAATGCTGAAGCATCAAACAATGGGACGATACTTCAGTAGCCGCAGCACTCGAGTGAACCGAGCCAACAGTGATTCTCTCTGTCTGAGTCAGGTCGCTGGAGAAAAGTGATTCTTCTAATACAAAGTCAGCTACAAAGCCTCTTGCCTCTCTCCATCCAAATCACATTAACTGCACTATTATCTTTTGATTGTATGATATATTTTCAGTTTTTTTGCAAAGCAGCCTTCTTTAAAAGCAAATGCACTGCCTCCAGTCTGAAGCAATGAAGTTATTTTAAAAAAAAATCCACATTTAGTTCTCAGTGCTGTTAAACACTGAACTTCGCTAACAAAGCAAAATATTACCGCATCAATCTACTGATACGGATCAGCAGTTCGGAGTTTCCACTTCAAGAATAATATATGGTCTATAATATCTCATTATAATGAAAACACTAACATGCAGAATATTTATCTATGAAAAACATATAAATGAGGGGACTGTTCTGGCTCAGCTCCCAAGGAAAGGATAACATAATTTACCAAAAATGGTTGCAAGTCCTGAGGAAATGGGTCAGGTTAGCTCAACAAAGCAGTGTGGGATCCTTGCTTGCTCTGTTTCAATTAACACGCAGCAGCTAATAAACCGCTGTGCAGGGTGTCGTTATGAGACGGCACGGGACTTACAGCCCTAAAGGATAGAGGTCTCCCACCGATAAATGCCGATGGAGGGAAGTGCCTTGCTGACTCTGTCACGTATCCGGATAGGCTCCTCGTCACTCCAGCTACAGCCCTGCTCTTGAATATCTTGGCAACAGAAGGCACCCCCACTGCGTTCTACACATGTGCATGAGCAGGCACCGCGGTGGACATGGGGGGGAAGGGTACGTACAGTAGGAGTGACTTGCTTGTCTTCAGTGCTGTGTGGAGCACATGGAGAGAGAGCTGGCACAGTGCACAGTGTCAGACAAAGATGTTATTTCTGAGCACATTCAGAAGCTAATGCTAACATTGTCCAGGAGCCCGAGAAGATGGTGACCTTTCATCCCGAGAGCAGATAGTGGGACGGCATCAGGGAGAGGCAGCAACCAGCTGTTTCTGTGCCTGCCATATAAAGACTGGAAAACCGAACTCTATCAGCAAGTGATTTCATCATCCTTCAGCAGAAGATTGACTGCAGTCATACTGTCTGGTCACACACACACACACACACACACACACACACACACACACACACACACACACACACACACACACACTCACACTCACTCACTCACACACACACACACACACACACACACACACACACACACACACATATACACACACACACACACACACACACACACACACACACACACACACACACACACACACACACACACACACACACACACACACCCACTCACACTCACTCACTCACTCACTCTCTATCTCTTTCTCTCTCCCACCCCCCCCCCCCCCAACCCGAGCAGACAGCTTACTCTGGGGTTTAGCATCTAACTCAGAAAGGAGCAGCAGCCTATCAGATCAGGCCTCAATACCACTGTGTAAGGGCTTCTGGTTTGGATCAGGGTTGCAACTGGCCCAAAACGAGTCCCTGCCCATCTTCTCCCGCTAGCACGCACATTAAATCCTGCCCTCGATTACATATCAACAGTGCCCGGTCAATGGCTCTGCACAGCCAGATCACAGTGTGAATCCTCCCAGACAGAGCTGGAGAGGAGGGTGCTGCAGCTCACTGTTCCCACCTCATTGGTGTGTCGCCTGCTACTAACTGTTAGAGATTTCACTGACAATAGCTAAAATAAACTGCTGGAGGAACTCAGTGGGTCAGGAAATGGACAATCGACAGTTCAGGTTCTCACCCTTAGTCTGGACTGCAAGTGGAGACAGCCAGTGTAAAGAAGTGAGGGGAAGAGTGGGGCAAGAAACAGGCAGGAGAAAGGTGAGGAAGGGTGATAGATGGTGGAGGGGGTAATGGGAATAGCAACAAAGGCTGAGAGAGGACAACTGCGGGCAACAAATGGCAACAGCTAGGTGGGGGAATCTGATAGGAGAAAGTGAGGCAAGGAACCAAATAAGGGAGATGGCAGGAGTGCAGAGATGGGTCCCAGGGGAAGGAGTACTTGGGTGATGGGCAGATGGAATGGGAAATCAAGTAAAAGAGATCCAGGGTGGGCCTAGGAGGGATTGGGTACAGGAGGAAAGAAAAGGGACTGAGGGAGAGCAGGTTATTGAAAATGGAGAACCTGATATTGGGCTGTAGGTCATCGAGCTGGGACATGAGGTGCTGTTCCTCTAGTTTGTGTTAGCCTCACCCTGGCAGTGGAGGAAGTTGAGGACAGATATGACAGTGTGGGAATGGGGAGGGGAATTAAAATGGGTTGTTGCTACTGCGGATGGACAGCAGGACTCAACAAACAGTAACCTAGTCTGCCCTTGGTCTACGATGTGGAGGAGGGTTGTTGTTATTGCTGATGGAGAGCAGGACTCAACAAACAGTAACCTAGTCTGCCCTTGGTCTACGATGTGGAGGAGGCATTTTTTTATTCACTAAAATTTTCAATCTTTAAGATAATTTCTTTTTTTTTTAGGCATTGTAAGTGTTACTTCAATGTACCTGTGTTATTTTTGAATAATAATAATGATAATAAAAAGATTTGAAAAGAAAAAAGATTCTATCATAGTTACCGTGATTCCCTCAAGAAAATGAATCTCTGGGTAGTATACGGTGACATAGATGTACTTTAATAACAAATTTACTTTGAACTTTGAACACATCTGAAGCTCTTTCCTCTCCCCTTAATCAATACCCTCTTGTTTTTGATTCCTCTACCATGGGTGAAAGATTCTATCCTGTCTATGACTCTTATAATTGAATGTACTTCCATCGGATCACAGTGAAAGGAGATAGACAGGGTGTTTTTAGGAAATTATAACTAATAGATAATACAGCCACAATTGTGACTGATGCATAATCTGTGCTAGACCAAAGATGATCTTGGGGAGATTGAGGAAGAACTCAAGGTAGAACCTGAACCCTGAACCTGAACCCATGACACAAGTTGAATGAGGTAGGAGGTCCTGTTGGAGATGATCAGAAGCTAAGATCTCATTTAAAAATTAGTTTAACAAAATGAAAGTTAGTGATCAGGAAAGTTTGTGGATGACACAGAGATGCAGTTTCAATCCCAAAGGGCAGGATGGTGACGGAGCAGCCAGTGTAACATTATTGCAGTGTTGAATTCCCACCGCAGCCTGTAAAGAGTTGGTATGTTCTCCCCTGTTTTCTCCTTCAATCTGAAGACCTGCGGGTTAGGTTTAGTGGGCTGTAGGCATGCTATGTTGGTGCCAGAAATGTGTCGACACCTCCACAGTTTCGTTTCACTGTCTGTTTTGATGCTTCAATGTACACGTGACAAATTAAGGTAATCGTTATCCTTATCCTCCGTGCAGTCTGTGTGGAGTTTGTGTATTCACCGTGGCCATGCGGGTGCTCTTTGGTAATCTGCTTCCTCCCACAAAGTCAGACAGGTCAGTCAGTTGTGTGTAGGTGAGAGGCTGAGTCTTGTGGGGTCATTAAGAATATGGGGAGAATGAAAAATGGGATCATTGCAGAATTAGTTTAAGTGGATGGCTAATGGTGGCTGTGGACTTGTGGAGAAAGGGCCCTTTTCCATAATCGACCTCTCTGTTTGCTCTGATGTAGTGGGAACGGTCTTGTCAGATGGTACTGGAAGAGGGTATGTCATTGTGGAGACAGGAGTGTTGCTGGATCAGTCTGCTCCTGAACTGGAGACAGACCAGAGTCAAAACAAAGAATGGTTAGGACTGAAAACCTGCATAATGGACAAGGAGACTAATGGTTGTAACAAGCCAGAAGGGAAAACATCTGAGATGACAGTAGAGGTCAAACCAAGGTACAGAATAAACAAAACAGATCAGATAACAGATATTGTTCTACAGATAAGTGTAAGATGATACGCAAAAATAAAGCAACCAGATCCATGAATTAAATTCCCTGAACAGCAATGTGAACAGCATACCAAACAAAATGGGAGACATGGAACATTACTTCATTAGCAAGAGACCAGGTGAAACATTGAAAGATATAATTGCTAGCAAACCAGATAGTGCCCATCTTTGCAGCACCATATGTGTGCTCACACCAGAGTGGGTCACCATAAAAACATTGGTTAAAATTAATGTGGTGTTTCTGTTCTTCTTTCAGCTGAGGTAGTCAGTTTGTGCAACCTTTCCTGCCCTTAAAATAATCCGGATTCTTAACAGCACAAATAATAAACACAAGGGATTCTGCAGTTGCTGGAAATCCAGAGCAACACGTACAGCATGCTGTAGTTGCTCAGCAGGTCAGTCAGCTTCTATGGAGAGAAATAAACAGCTGACATTTTAGGCCGAGGCTTTACAGATACTTGAACATAGTTAGTAGCTGCTTGGCCTTGTGTACTGCCAACAATGCTTGCAAATCCAGGTCCCTAAGATGCCACCTTTTCCTGCTGAGAAGATCTGGAAACAAGGAAGTTAAACGCTAATGCAATCTTCACCTCAGCAATGAGAGTAGATTGGGACCTCTCCTCACATAACAACACTCATCTCAGTGAGGACAGGGTCGTGAAACCAGAGACAATGAGGGGGTTCTGAAGAAGAAGAGAACAGCTGTATGTGCTTCTTGCACCAGTGCTAAATGGTCAGTCATGTATGTAACCTCACATCCCGGTAACTGCCTGAAAAAGCACATTTGTTTTTTTTTTGCATTAACTGTGGAATTTGAGCAGCCTGCAGTCAGCTCTGAATGTTCCTATTCAGGTCTCCCGACGTCAGCAGAAATCCCTTTAAGCTGTGTGTGAAACAATATGAAACCCCTTCCTTTTCGTTCCACTGAGACTACGTTCAACTGCAGTGTGGAGATCTCTGCTCCAGCTCGCGTTGAGAGGACCAGAAATTACTTCCTTCGAGAGGCAGGCCAACAGCAATCAAACTGGAGGTGCTCAGGCCAATTTCACATTTGTAGTCTGTTCACCAAAAATGACGTCTGGTGAGACCAACTCCGAGTGTGATCAAAGTTTAGAACCATGGCTTGATAAGGCATGGAAACATCTGAGACTCAAGACATCTCATCAAAGAAACCAGCCTCCCCTCCATGGACTCTGTCAACATTTCTCATTGCATCGGGCAGGCAGCCAGCGTAATGAATGACCCCATCCATGCCAGATATTCACTGTTCTCCACCCACCCCCCATTTTCACTGTGTCTCACTACATGTGAAAATAATAAGCCAATTCCAATTCCAGTTCACCCCCTCAGTTACACTTATCCTTGTTTATTCTTCCCATTTCTTGTCAACTACCCCCAGATTCAACCACTCAACTACACACTAGGGACAATTAACCTGCCACAGAACAGAGTTTTAGAGTGTGGCAGGAAAGCAGGGCACTCGCGGGTCACAGGGAGAGTATGCAAACTCCACAGAGTAGAATACAGCTCCATTAGTTAGACCACTGTGCCACCCATTTGCTGTGGGTCTAATACCTAAAGACTGTAAGATCCATTTTCAAGGTTAACATAAGAGATGGAGAAATAATTTAGAAGGGAATTAGAGTTGATATAAAAGGAGCAGGTGACAGGAACAAAGCCAACACTGAGAAAGAACAGACTGAGATAAGGATGAAGCAGCATCAATGGGCTGAATGGCCTAATTCTGCTCCTATGTTATATGGTTGTATTAGAAGATGGGGCGGTGGGGGTGGCAGGGAACTGATTGAAACCTATCAAATACTGAAAGGCCTAGATTGAGTAGGTTTGGGAAGTCAAGCAGGGCACAGCCTGAGAAATGAAGGACATCCCTTCAGAACAGAGAAGGAATTTCTTTCACCTGAGGGTAGTGAATCTGTGGACGTCATTGCCACAGATATCTGTGGAAGCAAAGTCAATGGGTATATTTAAAGCAGATGTTGATAAGGTTCAATCACCTTTCTGGTTCTCAGCTTCACCCCACCCCCTCCGGTCTCCTATCATTTCACATTTCCCCCTCCCCCCACTACTTTCCAATCTCTTACTATCTTTCCTTTCAGTCAGTCCTGACGAAGGGTCTCGGTCCGAAACATCGACAGTGCTTCTCCCTATAGATGCTGCCTGGCCTGCTGTGTTCCACCAGCATTTTGTGTGTGCTGGTTGATAGGTTCGTGATTAGTCAGAGCATCAAAGGCTATGCGGAGAAAGCAGGAGAATGGGATTGAGAGAGATAATAAATCAGACATGTTTGAATGGCAGAGCAGATTCGATCAGCCAAATGGCCTATAGTCTTGTGGTCTAGGATGAGAAGGGACTGATAACAAGCTCATTTTACTCTGAGGACACATTATGGGGAAAGGGGGGCAGGCGAGGCATTTGAAAACACACTTACACAATGACACTCAGGAATGCAGCCAGTAAAATATTCAGGAATATTTCTGTTTTCTTCAACACTTCTAAAACCTTTGAGATACCCTCCACAACATTTTGTGCACCACAGTCCTGGGGCAACACCGGATTGCCTGGGGGGGAGAGAGAATTTAAAAGAAGCGAATGGGAGCAGTGGGCACAAGCCTGAGGAGACCCTGGGTTGCTTGAGGGGAGAAGGTAAAAGAAGCTAGCAGGGTCAGTCGCACATTTTACACACCATAGTCCCAAGGAGTCATCAGCTTGCATAGAGGGAGATAGGGTTTAAAAGAAGCAAGCAGAGGAACTGAACACATTGTCTGTGCCACTGTCCTGAGGAGGCATAAAACATAAGGAGACATTGCACATAATTAGGCATTTGCAAAATCCAAAAATAAGAACTTAAGTTTAAAGGGGGGGGGGGGGAACACCTGTACTGCGGAGGTCTGCTGGCATCTATGGGAATGGAAAGGTCTTCAACCCCACAGATGCTGCCTGCCCTGTCCAGTGTTTCTCCCATTTTCTGTTTTGGTTTCAGATTTCCAACATCTGTAGTTTTTTTAGCCTGACACTGCCTGGGACACACTTACTAATAAGGTATTCACAATTTATGATCAAATTGGAAACAAGTTGGCCCCCTCTATCTTGTACAACAATCTTAGGAATATTCAATAATCACGATAAACTCTCAAAAGGTAAAGAAGGTGAATTCTGTGCCGAAGACGCTCTGGTGCTCAGTTTATAGAAAGCCCAGTGTGAGGACTAACACGGCTGATCAAGCAACTAGGACTGACAGGAGAACAGGCAAGAGACCTTCACAGAAAACAAAAGACACAAAGAAAGTAAAAGCCGGAATAATAAGTTGGCCATGGTTTTGAAAAAAATAACTTGCATCACTAACAGGAGAGGTTCTGCTGGACACCTTGAACAACACCCACAAAGTGTGGGAGGAACTCAGCAGGTCAGGCAGCATCTATGGAGGGAAATAAACAGTCTACATTTTGGGCCAAGACCCTTCATCAGGACTGCATGACTGTTATCAAACTAGATGCACATGATAAAAATGGTTAGGGTGGAATGAAGTGGGTATGATTTGTTTATTGGAGGTGATAAGCCGCTGATGTGGATGGACGGCCGCTGTAAGTAGTAAAGGACGTTAGACTGTGATCACAGCGTCAATATGATATATTTATAATGATTCAAGCAAAGGGGAAAAGTAACGTGATACCTATATTTACAAAGAAAAAAAGCAGAACAAATTGAGTGAACTATTGACCATTTTGGCTAGTGGCAGGAAAGATAATGGAATCTATATTCAAAGATGTAATAACATCTAGAAACCAAAAACACAATAAAAATAAGCAGCATGGATTTCGAAAGGAGAGGTCATGTTTCTCTACCCACATTGAATACACTGAAGATGTAACAAGGGCAAAACAGTAGAGATTTACAAAATGCTTTCAGCAAGGTGCTCCAGGAATAGCTTGAACCGTGAACGGAGAGCAGAAGCACAATTTACAGAGAGTGAGTTCCTCAGACTGGTAAGGGAAGTGTCGTTCCCTGGGGACCGGCAGTCAGAGCAGTGCCATTTCACCACTCGCGTGCACGGGGATTCGAAACACGACTGCAACATCTGCCACAGCAGGATGTGCAGTGAGTACTGAGGAAGATTTGTCAAAATAGAAGTTGTTATTAAGACAGAATCAATGTCCAAGTGGAAAATCAATTTCAATGTGGGTAGTGCGACAGGAGGCATTTTGACTGCAGGGCTCATGCTGGAAAATACAAGTTTAATTGGGCAGTAAATCAGAAGGACTCAGGGCCATGGATTCACTAGTAAAGGTAAACTTTGCTGTCTTTTGCTTCGATTCTTCCAGAATTCTACTTATAAATCAAAGAACTGAGTACCGGAGTTGGGATGCAATGTTTAAGTGGTATAAAACATTTCAGTGAGGCCTAAATTTGAAGTATTGTGTGCAATTCTGGTCATCTACTTACAGGGAAGACACCAATAAAAGTGCTGAGAAGATTTACAGGGATGTTGCCGGGACTTGAGAATATGAGTTTCAGGGATAGGTTGAATAGGAAAGGACTGGAGCGTTGGAGAACGAGGGGAGGTTGATAGAGGTATACAAAATCATGAAGGGTATAGGTAGGGTAAATGCAAGCAGGCTTTTTCCACTGAGGTTGGATGAGTTTAGAACTAGAGGTCATCGGTAAAGGGTGAAAGTTGAAATATTTAAGAGGTAGGTGAGAGAGAACTTCTTCACTCAGAGGGTGGAGAGAGTGTGGAGCGGGCTGCCAGTGGAAATGGTGGATCTGAGCTTGATTTCAATACTTAAGAGAGGTCTGGTGAAGTACAGGGATAGGAGGAGGATGTAGGGCTATGGTCGATGGGACTTGGCATGAACGAGATGGGCTGAAGGGCCTGTTTCTGTGCTGTATACTCTATAATAAAATAAATAAATAAAATTCACTGGGAGTTTTGCACAACAGGGGTGTTTATTTGGAATTCAAACTGGATTTGGTTTATTCTTGACGCCTACCTCAAGGTTCAAAAGTTGAAAGTGCGTTTATTATCAAAGTATCTACACTGTACACAACCTTCAGATTCATCTTCTTGCAGACAGCCTCAAAACACCAGAATCCGTTGAAAACCCCCGCACAACAAAGATGGCTAAACACCCAATGCGTGACAAAAAATCGTGCAAACAATAAAAATGTAAACAACGCGCAGAAGATGAACCGCAGCTTCTCTGAAAGTGAGTCCACAGCCACGGAGCCTGTTCACTGCCGAAGCACCCCTGATCAAGTTGTGCTGATAGTAAAATAAATTAAACAAGAACACCTGGAACATGAACTGGGTCCCTGAAAGTGAGTTCACAGCTGCAGATCCAGTTCAGCGCTGGGTAAGTGAAGCGGGCCCAGGAGCCCAATGGCTACAGGGAAACTACTGCTCTCAAACCGGGCGGTGTGAGACCCAGGACTCCCATGCCTCCTGCCGGACGGTGGTAGCAAGAAGAGAGGCATCAAACGCAGGCAGGTGGCGGTTAACACCTGATCGTCTTCACTCTCATCCTCGACCATTTCAATCTTGCCCGACACTTCGATCAGCCCAAGTAAAGGAGCCGACCACGTGCTCGTGTTCCTCTGTCAGGAATCGAAGCAGCGTCCGCCACCCCCCAGCAAAGGCCGCCCCGACTGTACCTGCATTATCAAGAAGATGGTTCACCAAATCCACAGGTGACCGTAAAAGTACCAGATCATTTAGTCAGTTCAGAAGTACATTCTTAAAAGGGATATTACAGGCTCCAATCGATGACGGTTCACAAGTAAGTCCAGAAGACGAGTTCTGCGAGCTACCTGCAGCACATTGTCAATGGTCACTGGCACCATGTCACTAACGTAGATAACCTGTATACTGAAGTACAGTGGCGAGTGTGCCTTGCACATTTTCATTACCAGTGTACTGAGGTAAAACAATCACAGAATAGTGAGTAAACTGCAGAAGCTACAGAGAGAATGCAGTGCAGGTAAGCCATAGTGAAGACTGTGAAGTCAAGAGTCCACCTTATTGTACTAGTGAACCATTGAATAGTCTTATTACAGTGGGTAGAAGTTCTTCCTGAGCTTGGTGGTACATTCTTCCAGGCTTTTGCATCTTCTGGGAGAGGGGAGAGCGGAGAAGAGAGAACGCCCAGTGTGGGTGTTTATGCCGGCTGCTTTCCTGAGGCAGGAAGAGTCCTTTAAGAGAGTTATACCCCAGATCCCCGTGTTTCCTTGTCCAATTAGATCCCTTTTTTCAAGGTGTGCCTGCTTTTCTAAGCCCTAACAAAAATTCCTGACCCCCTCCTATGATCTACGTTGGTGGTTTAACACTTGCAGATTGATCCAGTATATATCAGCATCTTGCATTTTGGTAGTATCTTCATTGATATCAACTCTACACCCTAATCTGGCAGACTTTAAAACAGCGCCTCTGATCCCTGTGCTTTCATTGAGTTGGAGGATTGTGCCGAGCTCCAGACCCTGTGATGCACAGAGGGTTTACAGAGGATGTTGGAGAGCTGCAGCAATGCCTGTCAGACTGACAGACCAGAACACAAGAAATACTGGATGGAAAGGACTTCTAGTCTGCATTCTTCCTTCTTGAAAGAAAAGGCTGAAATGTGAGGTAAGATGGTGGCATGCTTGGATGTAGCAGCTTCTATGGGGCCAACCAAACATACTATTATCTTTTGTAAATGTATTTGCCATGATAGCAAGACCCTAATGGACATTAAGAACTTAAAGTACTGCAGGTCTACCCCATCAGCTGATTTGGCAAGGAGAAGGAAACCAGGGTGTTAGGGTCGAGGAAGAGGAAAACAGAAACAAGTCAAAGATACTGAGCAGCAAAGATGGCAAGAAGGACAGGCAGGTGAATAGACAGGATAATTTGCTGTGTGATAGAAATATAGAAAAATCGGTAACAGATACTGATCTAAATGTACTGTACTTAAATTCCCGCAGCATTAGAAATAAAGTGAATGGCCTTGTACAGCTACAGGTTGAAAGATACGACATTGTGGCCATCACTGAGTCACGGCTAAATGATGGATGTGATTGGGAGCTGAATGTCCAAGGATACACCGTGTATAGGAAAGATAGGAAGGTGGGTAAAGGGGGTGGCATGGCCCTGATGGTAAGCAATGACGTCAAATCACTAGAAAGAAGGCACATAGGATCAGAAGAGGTAGAATTCTTATGGGTCGAGTTAAGAAATGGCAAGGGTAAAAAGACACTAATAGCAGTTATATACAGGCCTCCAGACAGCAGCCGGGATGTGGACTACAAGTTACAGCTGGAAATAGAAAGAGCGTGTCAGAAGGATAATGTCAAGATAATTACGGGGGATTTTAATATGAAAGTGGATTGGGAAAGTCAGGAAGATACTGGATCTCAGGAGAGGGAGTTTGTAGAATGCCTACTGGATGGCTTTTTGGAGCAGCTTGTCCATAAGCCCACCAGGGGATCGGCTGTTTTGGATTGGGTGCTGTGTAATGAACCTGAGGCGATTAGGGAGCTAGAGGTAATGGAACCCCTTGGAAATAGTGATCATAATATGATCGAGTTCAGTTTCAAATTTGAAAAGGAGAAGCTGGTATCAGGTGTATCGATATTTCAGTGGAACAAAGGAAATTACAGTGGTATGAGAGAGGAACTGGCCCAAGTTGATTGGAAAAGTAAGCTAGATGGAGGGACAGTAGAGCAGAATTGGATGAAATAAGGAAAGTGCAGGAAAAATATATTCCAAGAAAAAAGAAAATCATGAATGGAAAAGTGTCACAAATGTGGCTAATGAGAGAGGTTAGGGCTAAAATAAAAGCAAAAGAGATGGCGTACAAGGAAGCAAAAATTAGTGAGAAAACTGAGGACTGGACGATTTTTAAAAACTTACAGAAGGAAACTAAGAAAGTCATTAGGAAAGAAAAGATGAATTATGAAAGGAAGTTGGCAATTAACATAAAAAAGGATAGTAAGAGTTTTTTTTAAATATATGAGGAGTAAAAGAGTGACACGGGTAGATATAGGACCAATTGAAAATGATGCCGGAGAAATTATAATGGGTAACAAGGAGATGGCAGAGGAACTAAATGAGTATTTTGCATCAGTCTTCACAGTGGAAAACACTAGCAACATACCTGATAGCCAGAGGTAACAGGGAATAGAATTAGGTACAGTCAAGATCACTAGAGAAAAAGTGCTTGGGAAGCTAAATGGACTAAGGGTAGATAAGTCTCCCAGACCGGATGAAGTGCATCCATGGGTTCTAAAGGAAGTGGGTTTGGAGATTGTGCAGGAATTGGAAATGATCTTCCAGGAATCAATAGACTCTGGCATGGTTCTGGAAGACTGGAAGGTTGCAAATGTAGTTCCGCTGTTTAAGAAAGGAGGGAGGCAGCAAAAAGAAAATTACAGACCTATTAGTCTGACATCGGTAGTTGGAAAGTTATTGGAATCGATCCTCGAGGACGAGGTTATGAAATACCTCGAAGTGCATGACAATATAGGCCCAAGCCAGCATGGTTTCATGAAGGGAAGATCCTGCCTCACCAACCTAGGAATTTTTTGAGGTAATCTCAAATAAGATTGACAAGGGAAAGGCTGTGGATGTTGTGTATTTGAATTTTCAAAAGGCCTTCGATAAGGTGCCGCATAAGAGGCTGCTTAATAAGATGAGAGCCCATGGAATTACTGGAAAGATATTAGAATGGATGGAGCATTGGCTGATAGGCAGAAAGCAAAGGGTGGGAATAAAGGGATCTTATTCTGGTTGGTTGCCGGTTACTAGTGGTGTTCCACAGGGGTCGGTGTTGGGGCCGCTTCTTTTTACACTGTATATCGATGATTTAGATTATGGATTAAATGGTTTTGTGGCTAAATTTGCAGATGACACCAAGAGAGGTGGAGGAGCAGGAAGTGTTGAAGAAACGGAAAGTTTGCAGAGAGATTTGGTTAGTTTAGGAGAGTGGGCAAAGAAATGGCAGATGAGATACAATGTTGAGAAATGTACGGTTGTACATTTTGGAAGAAGAAATAATCAGGCAGATTATTATTTAGAGGGGGAGAAAATTTAAAAGTTGGAAGTGCAAAGGGACTTGGGGGTCCTCGTGCAGGATACCCTAAAGGTTAACCACCAGGTTGGATCGGCAGTAAGGAAAGTGAATGCTATGTTGGCATTCATTTCAAGAGGAATAGTGTATCAGAGTAAGGAGGTGTTGATGAGGCTCTATGGGGCACTGGTGAGACCTCATTTGGAATACTCTGTGCAGGTTTGGGCCCCTTATCCTAGAAGGGATGTACTGACGTTGGAGAGAGTTCAGAGAAGATTTACGAAGATGATTCCTGGAATGCAGGGGCTAACATATTAGGAGCATTTGTCGGCTCTTGGACTGTACTCATTAGAGTATAGAAGAATGAGAGGGGATCTCATAGAAACATTTCGAATGTTGAAAGGGTTGGACAGAGTAGATGTGGAAAGGCTGTTTTCCTTGGTGGGTGAATCCAGGACAAGAGGCCACAGTCTTAGAAATAGAGGCTACCCATTTAAAACAGAGATGAGGAGAATTTTTTTTAGCCAGAGGGTCGTGGATTTATGGAATTCGTTGCCACGTACAGCTGTGGAGGCCCAGTTCATTGAGGGTGTTTAAGGAGGAGATTGATAGGTATCTAATTAGTCAGGGTATCAAGGGATATGGGGAAAAAGCCAGAAATTGGAACTTGATGGGAGAATAGTTTAGCTGATGGTAGAGTGGCAAAGCAGACTTGATGGGCCGAATAGCCTACTTCTTCTCCTTTGTCTTGTGATCTTGTGATCAGCGAGTTTCTCGTTGGCAGAGAAACTGAAGGAGCTGGACTTAGTGGGGTTCATGCCGCGGCCAGCATCAGAGAGATGTCGATGTGCGAAGGCAGTGTGTGTGAAGGTTTTAGTCCCTTTTCCTGTGATCGCAAGATCCTGTCAGACATTGCCAATGTGGAATGTTACAACTCTGATTCACTGTTTTATTGGCGAATGGCAGGGCCGGACAGCCGGGGAGCTGTATAGTCTCGGTCATAACAAACTCCAGGCCTCAGACTGCAGTGTCATCTATTTGCAGCCACCCAGGAGAGAGGGGTCAGAGTTGGTGCACTCCACCCAAAGGGGTGCAGTGCAACATCCATGCTTGGGTAGGTCTTGCCCTTCAGTGTTTGCTCGGCAGAAGACAAGATGTATTGTGTTTGACTGCAGACTGCTGCAGCAGTCATGGACTTAGGGACTTGGACTCTACATATATACACACACACACATATACATATAGTGTGTATACACATGTACTATGTTTGTACCTTGGCTCCAGGGTCACGTTGTTTCGTTTGTCTATATTCACGGTCGTTCATGTATGGTTGAATGACAATTAAATGAATTTGAACTAGACTATTTACATTCCCTAAAATTATGAGAGAGTTTATTCGGAATGATATGGACAAACTGCTTCAAATTATGGGAGAGTCCAAAATACAGGACAGCTACTGAAATATTCAGTATAAGAGTCAGGGGCAACTCTTGTCTCAGATAGTGTTAGGATGTGGGTCTTGTTACTTGTGAGCCACAGGTGTATCTGAGGATGGCTAGACAGTGTACGTAATGAGAGTAAAGGACAGAAGGACATACTAACAGTAGTGGAGGAACCAGACTGAGGCCTGAATGGAGCCAAACCCCAGGAGTGAGCTGAGTAAACCTTGCTCTGCTTTGTAAGTTCTACAACCTGCCCTTCGCCCTGATGAAAATCTAGAATCTCCAAGCTAACATTTGACTTAGAATGTTACTGCTGCTGGCTATAAAACAGAACAGCCCAATTACAGCATGCTTAATGCCGAGAGACGGGACAAGCCACTCAGCTGGTGCCACAGGGCTCCTCTCTACATTCTCCTAGTCTGCTGTACCAGAAAACATGAACATCAGAATATTGTGAGTCGGCAAGATCAATGTGGAAGTGACAGCTCAAACTGAATTCTTTCACCTTTAAAGGATGGGCGGCCAATATTCTTAATGTACAGGGCTTATAGCCTGTGTCTAAGCTGGACTATGTGAAGTTTATATCAGGGATCATGGAAATTAAAGTGAATTACGAAAATAGTTGTGAAAGCCACAGATAGCAGTCAAATCTGGGCCTAAAAGAATGGGCTCTCAACTACAGGGGTACTACTGTTGGGAATGGCTGACCATCCAATCACCAGGAGATGTGTGTCTGGATTATAAGAGAGAGGAGTTAGTACCAGCCATGATGTTAAGACACGTTCAGCTCTGAAGTCAAAGCGAGCCATCAAAGAAAAAATAAATTCCGGTGAGTTGTCTTTCACAAAGTCCTTGGGTCTGAGTGGATGTGGAGCTGGTTCCACTGGGGAACCTGGTGGAGGTAGCATCCTATACCGGTCAGAGGGTCATTACACTGCTCCAGTTGTTAACACAGAAGTAGTTTGTTTCCTGTCCTTCCTGTCATTCAATTAGACTGGCGATGCACAACCTACTTGAGTCAGGTTCAGGTCTATGCTCCGAATCACCTCAGAGGGACACACGTTTTACTTTAACCACCCATATCTATAAACGAATATAGACATATCCAAGTGGATTCCAGTTAATTGTGACACATCAACACTAGTACATCTTAGCCTAATCAAAGGGCTGCCCCGATTTACTGAAGTTTCATGGCAATTGTTAAAACAGGTACAAACTTCTAACTACCATTTAACTGAGTAACAAATTACATATTTAAAGGAAATACAGAACAAATTAGAACACTACCAATACTACTATAGTACTATAAAACTGCGTATTAGTTCCTAATCGTTACTGATGGAGGAATTCATTGAGTGTACGCTGCTGTATTCTTATGATTGACCACAGATGAACAAATTCATCATCAACACCTACTGCAGATAATAGACTGTCTTCATACAATGCTTTCAATGGTTGCATCCTTTTCATTGTAACCATCAAGATTATTGTCAATACCTTGAAGTAGAGAAATAATTTCATTTTTACTCTCTCCAAGCCTCAATGCTTGAATCTGCAGTGAGCAAAACAGTTCTGAATTGTCTTGCTGCTTGCTTCTAGCCAACTATCTTAAAGCGATTTATTTGTTATCAAAGCATGTATCCATATACAACTCTGAAATCTGTCTTCTTCAGATAGCCACGAAACAAAGAAAGAAGAAGAAAGTTGTTCAGAGAGGAACATCAAACCCAACACCCCCCTGCACAAAAAAGAACATCATCCCAAACATCAACTCCCAAAACCCACTTCACCCGCACAACGAGAACATCAACCCCCAAAACACAGCCCCTCCCTGCATACAAAAACCTAACAGAATATTGACCACCAAACACCCTCCCATCACACAACAAAACAAAAAACGAACGGGCGATAACTATGACTGAGAAAGTCCACAGTTCATAAACACAGAACCGCGATACCACCCTACGATATCACTGACACTCATTGAAAGAGAGGGGCACCACATGAGTGAAGAGGCCTACCCACCTGCCACAGTGAACCACATAGCGATAGGCACTCGCAGATTCCTTTTCAGCATCAATGTCTTAATGTCTGTGACAAAAAAATCACTGCTTTTTGATCACAAACTCACTCCACTGATGCTATTTAAAACTGTTTGTTCTAAACACAGCGTAATGTCCAACTGCCATGCAAGTTCACACAACTGATGCTAGTTAGAAACTGTTCAGCAGCAGTCTCCTGTCCAAGTTAAGCGGTATGGAATCCCAAATAAGCAAAGGGAATCCCAGCTCTTTTCCCAATTGGTTTTTGTCTTTAAGAGTTGCCCCTAATAAGCAGAAGCCCCGAAATGAAGGCAGAGCAGCCTGGAGGTCATAGACCCTCCACAGATTACAGAGGAGGAGGTGTTTGCTGTCTTGAGGATAAATTAGAATGCATAAATCCCCAGGGCCTGACAGGGTGTTCCCTTGGACCCATGTTGGGGGGCAAATGCAGAAATTGCAGAGGGCCTAGCAGAGATAGCGACATAATTGGAGGATAGCTAATGTTGTTCTGATGTTTAAATAAAGGCTCTAAACATAAACCAGGAAATTATAGGTGGTGAGCCTGACATCAGTGGTGGGAAAGTTATTGGAAGGTATTCCAAGGGGCTGGATATATGAGTATTAGGATAGACAGGGACTGATTACGGATAGACAGCCTGGCTTTCTGCATAGTTGGTGTGTCTAACCAATCTTATAGAGATTTTTGGGGAATTTACCTGGAAAGTTGATGAAGGTATGGCAGTGGATGTTGGACTTTAACAAGGCATTTGACAAGGTCCTGCATCGGCGGTTGGTCAATTGCTTGCCACGCAAGATGAGGAAGTAAATTGTATTCAACATTGGCTTTGTGTGAGAAGCCGGTGAGTGGAAGTCGATGCCTCTGACTGGAGTCCTGCGATTAGTGGAATGCTGAAGGGTCTGCTGCTGTTTGTCAATGATTTGGATGATAATGTGATTAACTGGATCAGGAAATTTGCAAATGCCACCAAGATTAGGGGTGTAGTGGACAGCGAGGAAGACTTTCAGAACTTGCAGCAACCTGAACCAGTTGGAAAAATGGGCGGAAAAATGGCAGCCGGAATTTAATGCAAACAAATGTGAGAAATTGACGCAATCCTCACTGAGTTATGAAACCATTAAAAGGTTTGAAAGTGTTGCAATCTTCCAGCCAACACTAACAAAATGGTGATTGCAAACATGTAGTTGATAAGTTTAGTTGATCATGAGCTGTGATGTGCATTGACGTTGTACAAAACAACAGACCAGTTATGCGATAGAAGAGTCATATTTTAGGTAATTGTCTGCGAGAAGTTCAAACAGGAGAAAATCTGCAGATGCTGGAAATCCAAAGCAACACAACTAAATGCTGGAGGAACTCAGCAGGCCAGGCAGCATTTGTGGAAAAGAGTAATAAGTCGACGTTTTGGGCTGAGTCCATTCAGAGGACTGATGAAGAGTCTTGGATCAAAACACTGGCTGTTTACTTTTTCCCATAGATGCTGCCTGGCCTGCTGAATTCCTCTGAGAGAAGTTATCATCCACATGGAAGAAAACCAGTCTCCCACAACAGAGCCCTCACTGACCTGTCAGAGTGCACAGGGCAGGTCAGAAAGGAAGGTCGGATGTGTGGTGACAACTGGGTGCTGTGCATCATTGAGTCAGAAGGCCTGAACCTCAACTCTGCTTTCCCACTCTAGTTCCATCACCTCAGCTAACAACAATTCAGCCTTGGAAATATTGTATGTTTTGATGAGTCATCACTTGAATGAATTCTTGTTCTGGTGTGACCTATAGCCATATCCAATTTCTATCGCATTCATATGATTGTTCGTTCTATACTCCTGACATTTCCCACATCCTTCCCAATTAAGCATTCTCGAATCCCCTTTATCTTTGTTATTTTACACTTCGACTGTCTTGCTGATTGATTTGGCAATTGGAGTTGAACTCTGACTTTGCCAAGTTAATGAAGCATTTGTGGTCTCTAACACATTTTAAGGAGTGTTACTTGTCCTGAGTTTATAAATAATTCTGTAAATTTGATATTTATAAATATGTGTTCATGGCACAAAGACACTTTGCTGTTGTCAGTGGCATTTTACAGCACAGCTCATGCCCTACAACCCATGGTGCCGTGCTGACCCTTTAACCTATTCTAAGATCAATCTAACCTTTCCCTGTGACATAGCCTCCATTTTTTTAATCATCCATGTCCCTAATATATCTGCCTCTACACAACCCCTTGCATCTACCACACTCTGTCTAAAAACCCTATATCTAACATACTTTCCTCCAAACCTCCTGATATTAGCCATCTCCACCCTGGGAAAAAGGTGCTGGCTATCCACTCCTTCCTGTACCTCTTATCATCTTATACCCTCTGTCAAGTCACCTCTCATCTTCCTTTGCTCCAAAGAGGAAAGTCCTAGCTCAATCTACCTGTCCTTATAAGACAGGCTCTCTAATCTAGGAAGTGCCCTGCTAATCTCCTCTGCACGCTTTCTTAAAGCTTCCACATCCATCCTATAATGAAGGTGAACAAGACTAAATACGAGGGATTGCAAACACGAGGAAATCTGCAGATGCTGGAAATTCAAGCAACACACACAAAATGCTGGTGGAAAGCAGCAGGCCAGACAGCATCTGTAGGAAGAAGTACAGTCAACATTTTGGGCCGAGACCCGAAACGTCGACAGTGCTTCTCCTTATAGATGCTGCCTGGCCTGCTGCGTTCCACCAACATTTTGTGTGTGTTGCTTAAATACAAGATGGTGATTGATATGTTTGTGGCCTAAGGTAGAAGGAGTCAATTTTAGAAAACCTAGCACATTTATTTTCCAACATAGTCCCCTCCTACATTTACACACTTAGTCCAGCGGTCGTGGAGCATACGGATCTTGGACCTCCAGAAAGTGTCCACAGCAGGGGTGATTGATACGTCCATGGCCTAAGGTAGAAGGAGATGAGTTATACAGCTCTCGTTACATGACCTTGCAGGACAACTCTTTGAGTGATTATGCAGAAAGTTTGAAGTTAATAACTTCCTTCTACCTTAGGCCAGAAATTTATCAATCACCCCTGATGAGTTATTAATTTCAAATTTAACTGTTGAACTACATGTGCATGTAAAGAGAGCTCAAAAGTAAAATGGTTATATACCTCAACTGCATCATCCACAATCATGTGGAGTAGAATTGCAGCTTTCATTTTCTCCAATTTATTTTCTGCTCTGATTGCCGATAAATAAATTTCAAATGCTGTTTAAATCTTTTCCAGTTTTCAGCTATGTTCCCAGTCAGCTGAAGTATTTTCGGAGGTTGCAAAACTTCCATTCTTAAAGCTGTTATCAAACAACGAAAACGTTTGCGCTCTTTTTTTCAATTATCTTCGCTTCTCCCATGTTAGTGAAACAAATTATTCTTCCAGACCAACTTCTGACACCATATATTGTTTTTTGTACGTACCGTGGGTTACTAAGAACAAACCATATTCCAGAAGAATTAAAACTAGAACTTTTATTTAACAGCAAACAGCATCCACGTTTCTTACAGTGCCATGCTTTCTAGATCATTCCGCCAGTTCTGCGCATGCTCACAACTTGGTCCAATCATGTTCTGACATGTGACTTTCACAAATTGAAAGCCCATGGGATCCAAGGGAGAGGGGCAAAGTGGATCCAAAATTGGCTCAGTGTCTGAAGGTGAAGGGTAAAGGGAGCTTGCTTCTTCCAAAGGGACTGAGTAGACTGTAACTTGCTTTGTGAGCTGTTTAATTACTTCAATTTCAATGCACGGGGCACGATGAAGAAATTTACAGATGATACAATAGATTAGCTTTGGGGTTATCGTTGAAGAGGCTGCAGAATGAGTATCTGAGCAGTTGGACCAGAAGATAAGAAATGGAAATATACCCAGAGAAGAATGAAGTCATGCTTTTGAGGAGATGCAGCTGTGAATTTTCAATAAGTGGAAGGATACAGCTGTGGGATAGAAGAAAGGACCCCTGGAGTATACAACGCAGTTCCTGAAAGGTAGCTGGACCGGGCACACTGTGATTTAATATTCAATGGGTTACTTTCCTTTGCCTCTGTCTGTGACAGTGACCATGTGCTGAGGCAAGAACTGCAGGAGCAGGGAGGTTTCGATGCGACTGTAAACGCAGACCATGGTCACTGCACGCGGTTCTGGTCACTACATTGCCGAGTAGGTGTGATAGTACAGAGAAGGAGCATGAGGATGGGGTCTGGACTGGAAAGGTTCAGTGCTAAGGAAAGATCAGAGAAACTGGGAATGTTCCTTTAAAATAAAGGGAGGTGAGGGAGGCTTGACTGAGCCATATTAAATTATAACCATATAACAATTACAGCACAGAAATAGGCCATCTTGGCCCTTCTAGTCCGTGCCGAACACTTACACTCACCTAGTCCCACTGACCCGCACTCAGCTCATAACCCTCCATTCCTTTCCTGTCCATATACCTATCCAATTTTACTTCAAATGACAATACCGAACCTCCCTCTACCACTTCTACTGGAAGCTCATTCCACACAGCTATTACATCCCAACTCCTATACTCAATGCTCTGATTTATAAAGGCCAGCATACCAAAAGCTTTCTTCACCACCCTATCCACATGAGATTCCACCTTCAGAGAATTATGCACCATTATTCCTAGATCACTCTGTTCTACTGCATTCTTCAATGCCCTACCATTTACCATGTATGTCCTATTTGGATTATTCCTACCAAAATGTAGCACCTCACACTTATCAGCATTAAACTCCATCTGCCATCACTCAGCCCACTCTTCTAACTGGCCTAAATCTCTCTTCAAACTTTGAAAACCTACTTCATTATCCACAACGCCACCTATTATGAGGGGCAAAGGTTGAGTAAATGGGAGTGATATATTCCCCTTAGCTGAGGAGTCCAAAGGCAGGGGACATGGAAACATAGAACTTCAAATAATAAGAGCAGGCCCTCGAGCCTGTGATTCAATATGATCACAGTCGATTCTTTACCTCAGTACCACTTCCCTGCCCTCACCCCCATATCCCATGATACATATTTTATTTCAAAAAATCTATCCCCTTCTTAAGTATTTTCAGTAACATAGTCTCTAGCTTATCAGTGGCAGGGAATTCCACAGGTTCACCGATGTCTGGAAGAAAACATCTCTCTTCATCTCAGTCTGAAATGTCTTGCTGTAGTGCAGAGACTTTGACCCTGGTTCTATACCCCTCAGCCAGGACAGACGTCCTCTCTACAACCAGTCAAACAAACAAACCCTAACAGAATTCCCTCATTCTGTAAAATTCCTGTGAATACAGACCTAGACAACCTGGAACCTCTCAATCTGTGACTACAAACCGAGACAACTCAACCTCCCCTCAATGCAATCTCTCCTCAATCTGTGAATACAGATCTCGAGAGCCGAATCTCTCCTCATTAAACCAGCCTGTCACCCAGTGAAACTTTTGGTGAAACTGGTGAAATCAGGCACAGCCTGTCTTGGGTACACACATTTCTCCAGCCATGGTCTCCCTAACAGTTGTAGTATTCACCCTTGCTACTGCATTCAAAACAGCAAAGGACCACTCACCAGCTTCCTTCTTCACTCCTTGCTGCTCCTGCCAAGTTTTAAAGCAATTGACAACAGTCAAATGAAAGATGAAGGAAAGGCCTTTCAATGGGAAGATGGTTGGGGTTTGTAACACAGTGCTGGAAAAGATGGGAGAAGCAGATATCACCTCACATCTGGGGTGGTGATCAGCCGGACCACAGAGCAAATGCTCTAGGGAGGACTAAATGGGGCAGCTTCCATTGACAGGGACGTACACAATGGGGAAAATGACCTCCTATATTGAAAATTGTCCTTGACCCTATGATCCCATAAATCTCATAGTTATAATTCAACTGTCTGAACACAGTGAAACTCCAATGTCCAATGCTCCCCATATCTAGGAAAGTATGTGGCATTAGAGAGGGTAAACCTCCCCTTTACGAGAATGATCCTGGGAATGAAAGGGTTAACAAATGAGGGGGCGTTTGAGGGCTCTGGACCTGACTTACTGGAATTTAGAGGAATGAAGGCAGATCTAATTGAAATGTACTGCTCCCTCACGAGTAAAACTGTCTCGACATGGAGGCTGGGGATCCCCACTCCAGCAGCAAATGAAGCCCACCCCTGAGCCCTTGCATCCTGTACAAGATGGATCTGAGCAAGGGCCAATGTTTACAGTAAATGATGAAATAATCTTTAAATCCACTGCTACTGGTCAGAACAGGTTGTGGTCAGAGTGTGTTCGATTATGGAATCGGCCTTGTTTTTCTCTCCGAAGGTCAGAGCAATATCTGATGATACAACTGTTATCGGAGATGATGTATACATTTGCAGACACAAGTCATAGACTTTTTTTTTCTAATTTTAACCAATATAGGGCTATTTATAGGTTCTCATTCAGCATTACTGGAAGAGTTTTAACCCTTGGTGTGAAGCTAACCCAGGCTGTCCCTTCATTCCATATACTGAGAATAGTCAGGTACAATGTGCCTTCTGACAAAACAAACTCTTTCTTTTAATTTATGTTCCAATCACTGGCTGATTAAAATAATTTATGCCTTTGGCTAACATACATAAACAGTTTGAATAATTACATAATTCAAAGCCACTTCTCACACATGAAAGATGTATATTCTCTAATTTTTCAGGATTTGCCTATAATCCACTACCTAGATTCATGCTGTGACAGTAATATATAAATTGGTGGTAAGGAAGGCAAGTGCAGTGTTGGCATTCATTTCAAGAGGTCTAGAGTATAAAAGCAAGGATGTAAAGTTCAGGCTTTACAAGGCATTGGTCAGACCAGATTTGGAGCTTTGTGAGCCAGTTTTGACCCCATATCTGAGAAAGGAGGGAGAGAGAAACCGGGGAATTATAGACCAGTTAGCCTGACATCGGTGGTGGGGGAAAATGCTAGAGTCGGTTATCAAAGATGTGATAACACCACATTTGGAAAGCGGCGAAATCATCGGACAAAGTCAGCATAGATTTGTGAAAGGAAAATCATGTCTGACGAATCTTATAGAATTTTTTGAGGATGTAACTAGTAGAGTGGATAGGGGAGAGCCAGCGGATGTGGTATATTTGGATTTTCAAAAGGCTTTTGACAAGGCCCCACACAGGAGATTAGTGTGCAAACTTAAAGCACACGGTATTGGGGGTATGATATTGATTGAGATTGAGAATTAGTTGGCAGACAGGAAGCAAAGAGTGGGAGTAAACAGGACCTTTTCAGAATGGCAGGCAGTGACTAGTGGGGTACCACAAGGCTCAGTGCTGGGACCCCAGTTGTTTACAATATATATTAATGATTTAGACGAAGGAATTAAATGCAGCATCTCCAAGTTTGCAGATGACACGAAGCTGGGCGGCAGTGATAGCTGTGAAGAGGATGCAGGATGACATGGATAGGTTAGGTGAGTGGGCAAATTCATGGCAGATGCAATTTAATGTGGATAAATGTGAAGTTATCCACTTTGGTTGCAAGAACAGGAAAAAAGATTATTATCTGAATGGTGTTCGATTAGGAAAAGGGGAAGTGCAACGAGACCTGGGTGTCATTGTACACCAGTCATTGAAAGTGGGCATGCAGGTACAGCAGGCAGTGAAAAAGGAGAATGGTATGTTGGCATTCATAGCAAGAGGATTTGAGTACAGGAGCAGGGAGGTTCTACCGCAGTTGTACAAAGTGATACCACACCTGGAGTATTGTGTGCAGTTTTGGTCCCCTAATCTGAGGAAAGACATTCTTGCCATAGAGGGAGTACAAAGAAGGTTCACCAGATTGATTCCTGGGATGGCAGGACTTTCATATGAAGAAAGACTGGATCAACTAGGCTAATACTCACTGGAATTTTGAGGGGGATCTTATTGAAACATATAAAATTCTAAAGGGATTGGACAGGCTAGATGCAGGAAGATTGTTTCTGATGTTGGGGAAGTCCAGAACGAGGGGTCACAGTTTAAGGATAAAGGGGAAGCCTTTTCGGACCGAGATGAGGAGAAACTTCTTCACACAGAGAGTGGTGAATCTGTGGAATTCTCTGCCACAGGAAACAGTTGAGGCCAGTTCATTGGCTATATTTAAGAGGGATTTAGATATGGCCCTTGTGGCTAAAGGGATCAGGGATATGGAGAGAAGGCAGGTACAGGGTTCTGAGTTGGATGATCAGCCATGATCATACTGAATAGTGGTGCAGGCTTGAAGGGCCGAATGGCCTACTCCTGCACCTATTTTCTATGTTTCTATGTGGCATTAGAGAGGGTCCAGAGGAGGCTTACGTGAATGATCCTAGAAATGAAAGGGTTAACAAATGAGGGGTGTTTGATGACTCTGGACCTGTACTAACTGGAACTTTAGAAGAATGAATCGGGAATTACATTGAATTCTACCGAAGATTGAAAGGGTGGACGTGGAGAGAATATTTCCTTGTGAAATAACTACAATGCTTCAACCATCTGTGCCTCCTTCAGCCTTCTGTGTTAACGGTGTTGACAGTCAGAGAGGTGCCTGTTAGTGAGGTGGTGTTTAACAGTCCCAGACAGTCGTGTTTAACAAAGATTTACCGGTCTGTGGCAGGCTGTTGATACAGTCAGAGAGGTGCCTGTTAGTGAGGTGGTGTTAACAGTTTCTTCCCCTCTGCCATCCGATTTCTAAATGGACCTTGAACCCATGAACACTACATCACTTCTTCATTATTTCTGTTTTTTTGCACAGCTTATTTTAACTTTACTATTTAATAGACATATATATACTTAATGTAATTCTGTTTTTTTCTCTATATTTATCATGTATTTCATTGTGCTGCTGCTGTAAAGTTAACAAATTTCATGACATAAACCGGTGATATTAAACCTGATTCTGATTCTGAACAGTCAGACAAGGAGCTGTTTGTGAGGGGGTGTTTAACGGTCAGACAAGGACCTGTTTGTGAGGGGTGTTTAACAGTCAGACAAGGACCTGTTTGTGAGGGGTGCTTAACAGTCAGACAAGGACCTGTTTGTGAGGGGTGTTTAACAGTCAGACAAGGACCTGTTTGTGAGGGGTGTTTAACAGTCAGACAAGGACCCGTTTGTGAGGGGTGTTTAACAGTCAGACAAGGACCCGTTTGTGAGGGGGTGTTTAACAGTCAGACCAGGACCTGTTTGTGAGGGGGTGTTTAACAGTCAGACAAGGGCCTGTTTGTGAGGGGGTGTTTAACAGTCGGACAAGGGCCTGTTTGTGAGGGGTTGTTTAACAGTCAGAGAGGTAACTGCAGCCCTCAATCTTGATTCTCCTACTGATATCAAAGCTCCTATAGTGTTGGAAATTATGTCAGAGTGACAAAATTTTGAATCACAAGCAACTCAGGGCTTTGGGAAGCGCTTTCCCTACAACTGACTGACTGTTGCTAACCCGTACATCCAATACCAGCTGTTAGGTGATCACACATCTTCCATGTCAACAGAGTATTTAG